>NC_133488.1:6241857-6372471 GCF_025370935.1 Choristoneura fumiferana | reverse complement strand
CTACGATCAAAATATTGAACAAGGGTGTTTCATATTAAAAAAAAACCTAAAAGTCAAAATATCTCGGAAACCGTGTAACTTTTACTAAACCTATTAAAGATTTAACAACCTCCTAAGTGCCCTCTATCCGTAGTTCAAGGTTATCCACTCATTACCTAACACCCTGTATATTGGTTGTCAAATATTTATGCGTGCGTTCAGAAATTTGTTTTATGTAAACTAAAGAAAAAGGCGCTATAGTTGGCATGTTATCATAATTTTAATGTAGTGTTTTTTCGGGCAAGACAACGTCTGCCGGGTCCGCTGCTAGTATTAATATAATATTGTCGTTTTTTGTAAAATTTGCATTTTACAGCGCTTTCGTATCTCACTGGTACTGGTACTGGGTTTTTATTGATTAATTAATAAATTAAGCACCCAAGACTCAAGAACATACTTTCAACTAAAATGTACGTTTTAAATACCCAATCGGCATTGATACCTAATTAAGAGCTTTGACTTAATGCTACTATTAAACATACTTGTCACTAATATATTGTACAGTCGTGCTAGTGCTCTCCTCATGCCGTCAGCTTCATTCTGCGCCATCTGCCCGGTGTAGAGCATCGATATGGTCACCATGGAGTAATTGGTCAGGAGAAACACTGTATTACTGTTGCCAATGTCGTCCGCTGTTTTCTGTGTAAATTATTAAATTGTAAGAACAAAATTGTAATGTAAAAGTAAAACAAATTCGTAATTTATCAAGGGTCTTCGCAGGTAACTTAAAAAGGTTTAGTTCAAAAAAATCGTTGTTGATACAAGCATTTTTTGCTGACTGTACAGATTTTGTTGACTGTACTTGCATTGTCATCCAAAAACAAACATACACACACACACACACACATTTGCGTAGCAAATTTTAAGTCTACCTATGCCAGATAAGGTACCCATCACTTGGCAACAAACGTTTCAACAAAATATTCATTTAAAAAACAACGTTTCGCAAACGTTTGCTTCACAAATTGATCATTTCACAAACTCTTAATTTGACAAACCATCATATTACAAATCATTATTTGGCAACTATTCATTTATTATTTTCGTCACTTGTCAAAACCACGTTTGTCAAATCAACATTGTTAAGTCTTATGTTTACAATAATAGTATATACGCATAACAAATATAAACTGTCATTTTTTTATGAACTTACTTGCATCAGTGTATTTATCCCTTTGTACATTAAAAATATAAAGTATATTATAATAGTTAATACAGAAGACAGGACCTGAAACATTAGAATAAAAAAAATAAAAATGAATTAACATAACAATATAAGTTTTTTAATTACCTACCTGAATACTATAACATTTTTTTATGTAAAATAAGCATTTGTCCAAGTTACAGATAATGGAAAACCAAATATTCAAGTTAATCCAAATTTGATCCATTTCAATAACAATAGTTGATTCCGTAGATTGTTTTCTGAATATATTTACTGTTTTGCTTATTCTTAGGCGTACATTTTTCAAACACGCGTGTAATGCTCTGATAAACACAATAATTGAAAGAAATTCAGTAAAAAATCTAATCTCTGAGCATATCAAGAAAAAAGTGTCGACTAAAAAAAAAGACTAAAATCCACGTAAAAATTCTTCGTATAAAACGTTAACATAATCATGTAATTGCAAAAAAATACGACAGTTAAAGACAAACTAAAATTTTTAGCCTTTTTCAGCGATTTTCGAAGAGCCGTATCGTCTTTTAATACATCATGTATATCATAAATTTCTGAACACAGCGCTGTGAATGAATGAGCGTTTTTGAAACCCAACAATATAACCAGAACAGAATTTATATTAAAGAGTAATCCGAATTGAATTATGAACAACGTGTCCATAGTTACAGAAGTCACAAACAATAGTTGGATCTTATTATAAAAGAACACCATATTGATTACAAGTTCCATTATTGCCCACGCAACTGCAACATATCTAAGCCTCCTTTTGAGATAACAGAAATTTCGAAATATACAGAATACGTTTTCGAGTATCAACAACCCGTTTATGATGGCTAATCCTGCCATGTTCCTTATGTAACTAAAGAGCTGATATGACAAATTATGGTTAAACGTATTCAAAGGTCTTTAATACACGAGATGGATAAAGATCATTAAGTATTGTTGTTACCAACGGAAGCAATTCTATTATAAAATATTTATTGTAACGGAAGTAATTGTCTCGTTCCATTTTGGTTATTGGTTGGTGAGAAATGCTATTAAACATTAAAAATTTGGTTTAATACTTACGCTACTAAGTAAAAAAAAATCGATAGCGCTAGATAAAGTAATATTTAAATCATACGTACGTGTGCTCGAAACGTTATGGAGTATTTTTGACAGACAGTTTTGTTAGAAAATTTTTGAGCATTTCTTATTATTTGATCTGTTAAACCTACCAGCGGAGACTCATGGGCATGGGCTTTATCTTTCCAACCGATACCGTTTACCGATCATTAAAATATTTTTTTCCTTTTTTATTTCTTTTGTTGGTACTTGTTGGTACGAACATGTTTGGTGGGCTTGTTTAATCAGTATACCAAATGGTTTTTTTCCACAATGTTTTTTTTAATTAAGCTTATATTCAAAATCTCGATTTTCCCCAATTTTAATCGACAGGGAAACGTTTAGGTTATGTTATGTTTGCATCTTGCATCGACCCGAAGGGCCAAAGCACATAGAATTAGGAGTTCAGAGTTAGCGGGAGTCAGTCGACACTACGTCTGTGGCAATTTGAAATCGGGGAAAATCGCTACTGTAATTTTTTTTAACAAAAAAGTTAAAAAAAAAGTTCACATTTCCCCAACCTAACTATTTAGTACCAATTTAGCATACCGCCGCCTCCCCTACTATAAATATCATTAAGTATTATTGCTGTGCACTGAAGAAATTTTACGCACTTGCCGATTAGGGTCCCAATTTATTTAAAATCATTGTATTTTAAGGGTTTCGTCGTCCTACAAGAGTCTTATAGATTTGCCATGTCCGTCCAGCCGTCTATTGTAAGGGTGCGAAGTACAAGGTGGGGGTAATGAAATCTATCGCAGCGCTCATAGTGGCCAAAAGAAGAAATAATCTAGGCTCTTTCATCTGTCATACTCATATGAATCTGTCAATAACAAAGCAATTTGTGTAGACTAAATACCTAATTTTAGTAATAGATGTTTGTGTTATGATGCGAGCTTGAATTATTGAACACTGTCCCTGTTTTGTTCTTAATTCCTCTACATCTCGGACATGTCCAGCAACAATTTTCCTTATGAAACGGTTTGTGGTTGAAATTTTATATTGAATGATGCTCACAAAACCGTCTTCAAAATGATACCGTTTTTGATCTGAAAACGATATTTAATTTATTACTAGCGATACAAGAACAATTATTTAATTTTACTATTATTCAAAGAAACCAATAAGATAGCTTTATCTTTTCGTTTGACAGTAAAAGTATAACTAAACATGAAGTAAACAAACCCTGACATAACGAAAATAAAACACACTTTTTGAATAAATTTTACTTACTTCATTTAATTTTAATGACCAAAAATAAATGAACCTTTTTGTCCACCCAAATCACGGTATCACAGTAATTTTGTATTACAAATTAATACGTTATAGGTTTGATTTTTGTCACAATGTCGAGATGAAATTTCAAAACGTCAGAGCATCAGAGCCAAAAAAGTTGCGGACGCTAGGTGGCGCTGATATCGTGCACAGCTATATCCGCGATTTAGAGAGTGTTAGCGCTAGAAAACTGTAATTTTGCATGAGTATGTATAGTGTGTTAACCACGTCGAGCGAGTGCTGAAAAATTTTTTTTGAAAAAAAAAATTGAATATTATTAATTGCACATCAAATAAATAATTGCCTATCAATTTATTCTCATCATTTATATACCTTTGTACATCAATTAAATCATTTCAATACAAATAAACTAAATGTTTAGCAAAACTAGTTGTGCAGATAATTCGCAAATATACATCAACACAAAATATACAAAAATACTACAATCACATCAAAAATACTGACTGCACGGCAAAAATACTGACTCCACAGCAAATTAACTAGAGCGTGCGTAGATGATACTCATTCTCATAGCAAGATAACTTTTACCGGAAAATTAGGTACTACGACGAGCGACCGAGAAGGACTGTAAGGTACAATACGACCACAACGCGCGAGCCGAGCGAGCAAAGCGAGCACGCCGCGGCAGCGGCCGGCGAAGCACCAGGCAGGACCTTATTTATTTAGGAAATAATTTGGCCCCTACTAGTGCTGGTTATGTAAAAAGTATATACATGCTGAAAATAAATTGATAAGTAATTATATATTTGATGTGCAAAAATAAAAGCTATATTTAAAAAACGAGTTACAAGGCATGATGTGCGCTAGTCATTATTAGCTGTGCAATAATAAAAATGCTTTACTTTAAGATAAACAGCGGTACGCCACGAATATAATTTGCAGTTTAGTAATTTTGATGTGAATTGGGATTTTTTTTTTGGATTAAAAAAGGTCTTTTTTTGATGTGCGAATACTACCGAAAAACAATTAGGGTTGCTCCACTATACGTAAAGTGGGGATGAATTTTATTCTCGTCTAAACCCATAATATTGTAGAGAATCGTTGGAATGCTCTTTCAAAACGATAGGTTTACTAAGACTATTTTTCTGGTTATAGATCCACCATCAAATTATTAAAAGCTTCAAACTGATATGTATGTACCTGTGCTTTGTTAAAGGTAAATTCCTCCCCTATTCCACAAGCTACTATACTTACTAAATTTATTTTTACTTAAATAGTATACTAAATTTCAAATCAATCCAATTACTGAAAGTGCATTCGACTTCGGTTTGTTAATACACGTCAAGTTAAATACAGACTTATGAAATGAAATGGTATACATTTGATTTAGTTTAATATATTTTTAGGTATACATTTTTTGTGTTTATTTCAAACTAAATCAAATGTTTCGTATCCCGAGTTCTACGCCGCAATTTTGACGCTGTAAACATAATATTTTACCAGATTCTGCCGCGATTATTACAACAATCCATCTCGACAGATCGACAGCGCCAGAGGAAGTGATAAATTGTGCATGTGTGCTCAAGAACCGTCATGGGTTATTTTTCTTTTCTGGATATTTTCCTAAGAAAGTTTTTACACCAAGAACTGAAAGGTTTTCTTTGAAAATTCCAATTTGTAGTTTACTTAAACTTAAGCTAAGCCACTTGGCTTAAAAATGTACGATTAAAAACGTTAATTTTTTACAAGGTTTTATTTAACTGGCTACGTATGTTGCTGTTTGTTGTTGTGTCAAATCTTGTTAGTTAATTTTGACCCATTTCCAGTGGACTTGATTGATTTGAATTGATTTCTTCAACTCCAAACAGGTTTAGTTATATCTGCCAGAGCAGAGCATGTAAAAACGTTTGAAATGTCCTATCTTCCCTAGAAATAAAGTCGTATCAGTTATTTATGCACGATTTTTGTGTGAGACATTGCCTGGTAGTTACCAAGTACAGTTGTACTTAAGGAAAGTTAAATAGAGTCTGTATGTTATACTTAAATATTATCCATGGCTCATTTTAAACCAGCTCTTAAAAATGTATCACCGAAATTGTCTCGGAAACGCGGCGTTGACCCAAAACCGTTTACTTAGATAACCTCACAACCCCGCATATTTTTAAACGTAAACATTTGCACGTTCTTGAAAGGGAGACCTTTTTACAAGCCGGCGGAGAATCACAAAACTCCGCTTTTTGCATTGTCCGCAAACTGTGACGTATGTCACTGTTATTTTGTGAAACTAGTGCGAAATATTGCCATCATTTACAGTGTGATCGAAAAGGATGACTGACATTTTTTTATTACTGCTTGGTAGTGGAAAATGGAATAGATGGTCACGTTGTAATTTATTTTTAACTAGCTTTTACCCTTAATGTCGTCTGCTAAAAATTCGGTTATGCCGCAGGAACTAAAATAGGTTTAGCGATTTAAGCTTGAAAAGGAAGGTTAACAGACAGATGGAGTAACTTTTGCATTTATGTATAATATCAGTAATTTATGGATACAGACTCGTTTGTTGTTTGTTGAACGCATGATTACTGAGAATTCACCATATGTTGTAAGAACAACTTTAACTTTTCGATTTAGGTACTTACATAACTTAACTCGGAAAATAATTTTACATAAAATAATTGATTGAATCAGGCGTTACTTTGCGGAGGTCCATTATCAATGAACTAAAAGAATTTATTTGCTCACCCGCGACCTTATGATGTCCATGCAGGTCCTCCACCTCCACATACGAAGAACACACACAAACCCATCTATCACAACCAATCACAACCACCGCACACATGTGAGTCTAACATCTGGTAGTATGGTGTACGGTTGTGTTGCTCTGAAGATGAGCTCTGGTTGAGTTCGAAACGCGTCAGTGTATTGTGGTATGTTAGACTCACATCTGGTAGTTTGGTGTACGGTTGTGTTGCTCTGAAGATGAGCTCTAGTTGTGTTCAAAACAGTCAGTGCAGGGGCGTAGCTACCGCCGTATCTGCCGTATTAATTATACGGGCCCCCCGGGCCACGGGGCCCCCCGACGTGCGTAAGCAAAAAATAATAGAAGCTTCCCAAAATTTTTTTTATTTCAGAAATGACAAAAGTCAAACAAAGCAAACAGATAGACAATTACGATGAATAAATATGTCTTTTAATTTTATGCAAACATTTTTTTCTTTTGTGAGAAATCTTTATCCTTCTTAAGGGCCCCAAACACCATTCAAATTGCCCGCCAAGGCACGCTACGCCACTGCGTCAGTGTATTGTGGTGGTGGTGATAGATGGGTTTTGTGATTTGTGTGTGTTCTTACGGTATGGAGGAACACACGTTACATATCTTGCATAAACTTAGCTATCATAAAAGGTCGCGGGTGAGCAAACAAATTGTTTTAGTTCATTTACACAAAATATTTAATTTAATATCCATCTTTATTTTGTCCTTTTCAAACTCGTTTTTTAGGGTTCCGTACCTCAAAAGGAAAAAACGGACCCTTATAGGATCACTTTTTGTCCATCTGTCTGTCTGCCTGTCTGTCAAGACCCTTTTTCTCGGAAATGTGTGGAGGTATCAAGCTGAAATTTATATCAAATACTGAGGTCTACTGTCCCTTGGAGCTGTGAAAAAATCAAACTTCTAAACCAACGCAATCAAAAGATGCAGCCGTTTATGCTGCAAATTTCCGCAAATTTTCGAAATTCGCAAGGGAATCATAACCTACTTGGTACTTCCCGTGAACTCAGAATCTTGAAATTTGGTATGAAGGTAGCTATTATAACACAACCAACTAGAAAAGTAAGAAAATCTTGATTTTTTATGTCTGTCTGTAAATATCAATGACCAATATAATCTGACCCCACACTGCGTACATTTTGCTTAAGAGTAGGGCTCTGCATACACTGGATGTATTAAATCACTCGGAAAAAGCGAGAAATATCTTCAAGACACGATCCCCGTTTACTTACATACCTATAAATGTGTACGGAATCCTCGGTGCGCGAGTACGACTCGCACTTGCCCAGTTTTTTATTTTAATTTGCTGTTTCAATTTTGGTTGTATTTTTAACCGACTTCAAAAAAAGGAGGAGGTTCTATGTTCCAATGTTTGTAATTTTTTTTATGTATGTTCACCGATTACTCAGTCAATTGTAGACCGATTTTCAAAATTATTTTTTTAATCGAAAGGG
Organism: Choristoneura fumiferana; assembly: GCF_025370935.1. Classification (NCBI taxonomy): domain Eukaryota; kingdom Metazoa; phylum Arthropoda; class Insecta; order Lepidoptera; family Tortricidae; genus Choristoneura; species Choristoneura fumiferana. Next base: position 6,364,688 of record NC_133488.1, on the reverse strand, counting down.
TATTTTTTTGAGGTGGTACCATTGTCACCAAGTTAAGATCTGATGATGGGATCCTAGGGAAATCGAGGGCAAACCTCAAATTTTATAGGCACACCTATGGTGATTTTGTCATTTTTCGCATTAAGATAAGCATTTTATTTATAGTAGTTTTATTCGAGGATTTAATTTGTGTTTTAGATAAAATGATATGAGAAATCACGAACTAATAGCGAAGTATTTAATCTAAATCTGGACAACTAAATTGACACCTCAGTTTATGTTACTCAACTTGAACTCAACTTCAACTTAAAACTCATCTTAGTTTAACTTTTCTGGATAGAAAAACTTGTAAATATTATCGAGGACGGTACAACAGACAAGTTTTAACTATTTCCACGTGAAAAGATCAATATAAACGTGAGAATTTGGTGAGTTTTTCTTAAAGAACCCTTTCCATTGAAAAGTTACGAAAGTTTTGTGTAGTTGACAGACGCCTCGCGTAAATAAATGATGATTTAGGGGCTTTTTTCACCTGTGTTTAGTTGTTCATATGTGTTTTTTACATGTATATTCAAATTCTGCCTGCGTTACCTTTCGACACTTTTTGATTTTACCGTATTCTTATGTGTTATCAAAATTACCGTTTGATTATTCTTGATGTTTACAAAGTGACTTTTATGCAAAATGTGTATTTGTGTATTATTTTATAAAGTGATTATATCAAATCATAATTAGAGTAAAATAAAATATATAAGTATTAGTGATTATTACCCTTTAAAATGACAATAAAAGTTGTTAAATATGCTGATATTAGAATTGAAGTCCTGAATCAATCGTTTTTTGAGAAATGTTTGAAATTTAAATCCGACATTCAAAAAAAATAACATCGATTAATTGAACAAAAGCAGTTTACTCGTAGCTTTATACTAATTATAATTTCCAGTTTTTGGACGCATTATAAAGAGTTTATGATATGTGTGTAGATAAAATTATTTTTGATGTAGTAACTCTGACGTGAGATTGAATTAAATACTGTTAAGTATTATTTATGGCAATTTCTCTAGAGAGTCATATTCTACCGTCGTCGCAGACTTGTACACTTGTATACTTGCTAATGGAAGGACCTTGAAACTTGTTACCCATTAAGCAGAATTATTCATTCCTGAATTTACTGTTCATGGAAAGCTTCTAAGTTTCTTAGCAATTTTTTAACTTGAAATAATATTTTCACAGTATTTTACTTCAAAAATGTTACGCTTAAATGATATTACAAAATATTCTCGTAGTACCATTTAAACATTGCTATAGAAAGATCTAATAAGTTACTTCTGTTTGGTATCGAAGAAAAAACAAAATATATCCTAAAACGCATTTACCCCAACTTTCACTTACCGAAATTCACACACGCAAATGATATTACAAAATATTCTCGTAGTACCATTTAAACATTGCTATAGAAAGATCTAATAAGTTACTCCTGTTTGGTATCGAAGAAAAAAACAAAATATATCCTAAAACGCATTTACCCCAACTTTCACTTACCGAAATTCACACACGCAAATGATATTACAAAATATTCTCGTAGTACCATTTAAACATTGATATAGAAAGATCTAATAAGTTACTCCTGTTTGGTATCGAAGAAAAAAACAAAATATATCCTAAAACGCATTTACCCCAACTTTCACTTACCGAAATTCACACACGCAAAAGCCAGTTTTGTCCGAAAGCAATCATTTATAAATAGGTATTAGTGGATTTAAGAGTCTCTTTACTGCTTTGTCGCCGAGCCATTCAAATGGTAATCGTGCAGGGTCGGCTACGCGCCGACGGATGATATATTACACGAACCGAATACATTAAAATGTATTTTTGTAGGCGTGAAGCTATTCAATGCGTAACAGGCAAAAGATTTCAACATTCAAATTGCCCCAAAAAGGGTTGCTTGAATTAGAACTGTGTACTTAGTTAAATATTTAGAAGAAGAGAGGTCGGCGGATGCGAGTTGCGAGTTCTCATTGTGGGGTGTGGCGTTCTAAGGGGGAGGCCTTTGTTCAGTGCTGGACGTCTTGCGACTGATGGTAATGATAATGATTTGATGAGCAAAAGATTTCACACCAATCACATTCAGATAAAAGCCTACAGCCAGTTATTCGACAAAGTCTCCTTCATGGTTAATTCTGTACATGTGTGACGGCATTACCCGGGTAAGGTGCACGAAATCACAATTAACATATAGATGTGGCACTCAAGCCCGGTCCCTTTTAGTGAAATTACAAAAGACACGTTTAACAACGCCTCGTGAAATTGCCCTAACCCTGACTTAACGAAACAGAATAAATGAGGAGCTCTAAAACGCGCTTAAATCACAACGGTACGTACGTTTCTGCTATGTAACTATTTAAGGCTGTGGCAAACTGTTGCGCTAGGGCTGTCAATGAGAATGGAAAGTGAAGCGGTGTTTGTACTTTGACAATGGAATTCATTAGCACGCCTCGCCGACAGAGCGCGACAAAGAGGCGTAGTTTTTATTTGTACGCCTGAAAGAAGTGCCCCGAGAATGTTTCGAAGTTAGCAAGGGCTTTGTAAACTTTATTCAGTGACCTTGTTCTATTATTCCAACGTACCCCCAATTGGTTACTTTTATAAAACTTCCAGAGTTTACTATAAAAGGTTAAAACATTGTAAATATTTTTGTAGCTTTTGACTTTTCAAGCATCGAATGATGGGTATGAAATTCTTATATGGCAAAATTGTATTGAATTTTCTACGAGCGTTTGATACTTTGTAACTAAAGCAGATTTTTATTATATTCCGTTTTATTTTCCGATACAAAATAGCATTGTTATTGAGGTGGGATTGCAAAGGATTAGGGAATACATCGTATCAATCAGTAGAGTTCCCAACTAGAGGATTGCGGTCCATTGTGATCCTTTCCCAGCAAATGTACGGTTGGATACTCGTTTTGACCTAAATTGGAGATTACTATTAGTAATACCTACCCTTTTGCTTTTCTATCGCAGTTGTAATAAAGATTTTCTCGTGCAGAAATAGGTCGACGTATTCTACTAAATGTGACGTAATTGCGTTTTTATGGAAATGCTCTTACAATGACATAATGTAGGGCAGAAATACCGATTTTGGCCACCTTAGGCCCGTTTTTGGCCAGTTGTCATTTGCAGGCTTATGTAAAAAGTTATAGTTGGTAGGTATTAAAATAATATGTTTAGTGAGTTTTCAAAAGTTTATACTGAAACGAATAAAGTTTATAATGATTTATTACTATAAATTTATTTCAAACGTATAATAAAACAATAAATGGCCATAAACGGTACAGTGGCCACAACCGGTACTTCTGCCCTACTTACTAGTTTTTAAGATATACCCACACTTATAACTTAGTTTCTATGGTAATGCACCATGATGGACTAAGGCTACGATCATAGCAAAATGCTAGAAATAGTCATATTTTGTATTATTGCTTCTTTTTTTTCTATTTTTATTTCGTGTTTTTTTACCGTCATACTTTTTATATTTATCATGATGAGAACCGGATCAACAAACGCACGGGACGAGGCGCGCGGGAGGACGACACGGCGACGTCACGATCGTCGCTCCGACCAGCAGCGCCACTCGCCATACAATCTCAACCCCCGTTGGACGACCTCCTATATATTGCTTGTTACACGTTCTTGTAATTAGACGGCGATTAAAGCAGCCTTAATCTACAGTCCGCGATTTTCATTTAACATCCCGTAGAACCTTAGCATTGGTCCTTCAAACCGGATTATCATTATTTTCAAGCTATACTCTAACAATGCGTCCCAATTCAGGACACAGGCTCTCTCACTCTTCACAAAATAAGGGGTCTTGGGCTGTATTTTCTACGCGAGTGTTAGATTTAATATTCTATAATATTTATTTATTTGCCCAGCAGTGGGACACTATTGTAGGCTAGTTAAAAAAAAAAATATATATATATATATATATATTTATTTATTTGTTTATCAATGCAAATTTACAGCATTACTAATGCGCTGTAAAATCCAATTATCATAACTTTTATTATAGAATTTGTCTTCGTCGCTACCTTAAACATCACACACCCTGCGGCCAGAAGTCAGAGCGCAGGAACATCTGCTGGTATACCTAAGTATCTACTTAGCAGACACTCAAGAGTCTAAATAATACATCAAAGCAGACAAATTTTCCACCAATAACGTACCAATAGATAATCGTTCGCATCAAAAACACATCAATTACCCAACTCCCCGAAAGAAATAAGTTGTAAACAGGTGTTTATAAACAGTTCGCATCGATCACCGTTTTTGCCGTCTTCCAAGACAAATGAAACCTTTGTTCGGGCTATCTATCTCCGGGAACGCGTCGTTTTCAATACTCACGTCAGGGAGAGGAAAGAGAAGCGTTTAAGATGGCATATATAGCAGGCTATTACAACCTTTTTAATTTTAACGGCACACTTTTCGTTTCATCAAAATTTTACGGCACACCAGTAAAAAATAGCCAAGTACGAGTTGGACTGGCACTATAGGGTTCCGTACCTACAGTATGCCCATAATAATAATATGTATAGCATAACGGACAGCGAAGGCTTATTTACAGAGTCTTGTTGACACCTTTAGGTACAAATCGTACACGCCACGCGTCAGTTGTTTTCGTAATATCGACACCTCCTACGTATACTGGTACAAGTGCATAATCATAAATTTACAGGAGAGCTGTTCAAAGGTTCCAAAACCTGTAACTTTCTCATTTGATGATATAACTTTTCAAAATTTTGCATTGGTTCCAAAGAAAATATTTGCTTTCTACCTGTATTCATGGAATTTTGAAATTTCTTATGGTTTTTGAGAAAATTGCAGATACACTACTATACGCGTATTTTACATCTTGTAGTTGTGCGGTATACTGAGCTAATTACCAATTGCTCCAGTATACGGCGTAATGCGTAGATTACTGATCTAACGATATTTTTATATTGTATATGAATTTTTAGATGAAATACTTATATGGCTTGCAATGAACAATAAAACAGATGCTCTTTTACCTTCATCTTTTGATTTATAAACGTTTTTATCACTTGCATCATTATACGCTAACATTAGCATTCCACTTGTACCAATATACCGCTAGTAATGTTTTAAACGTGCTATACAAAAAAAAGAAATATACCTTTATAAAAAGCCTCACTTGAAATATAAATGGTTTTATTAAGAAAAGTAATTGTATTAAGTGCTTTAAATTAATGACACATTCAATGGATTCGTATTCCTGTTCAAATGTGTACTCATATTTTATTGTGAAAGGTTCCTCATGTGATACATATATCGCATCGCACCCATTTGTATCCACATAACGGTTTAGCTTTTTGTGCCTCTTCAGGGTTCCATACCCAAAGGGTATAAACGGAAACCCTACTACTTTATACTACTTCGCTGTCCGTTCGTCTGTCACCAGGCTGTATCTCATGAACCATGATAGTTAGACAGTTGAAATTTTCACAGATTATGTATAACTGTAGTCGATATAATATATATATAACAAAAAATAGATCAGAATAAATATTTAAGGGGGCCCCCATACAACAAATGTTTTTTTTTGCCATTTTTTTGCTAATCCTAATGAAGTTGTATAGATGGTACGGAACCCTTCGTGCGCGAGTCTGATTGGCACTTTGCTTAAGACAAGCTTTGACATGAAATATTGAGTCAAAGTCAAAATATCTTTATTCAATTTAGATTGTAACAAGCACTTATGAATGTCAAAAAATTTACCACCGGTTCGTAAAAACCTCTGTTGAGAAGAGTCTGGCAATAAACCTAGGTATATTTTGTAAACAGATTTACAATCATATTTTAGTGATATCTATACATCACAAGTATTTAACACAACTACATATTTAAAACAGTTCTCAATTCGCTATTTGGAGTAAGCACTCGCCAATGCGGATCGGAATTATTTCCAAATTTCCTTATCCATGATATAATCATTAATTTTAATAATACGCCTTATATATTAATGTCCTCTTGACAATAGATTTCTGAGTCTTGGGAAACTTCTATAACTTCATACGGTTTACCCGTTTTCGCCATATACATAGCCAGGTACCATTTCTTAGGTGTGTATAAAAAATGTGTATAGGGTGTTATTAAAAACCCTGTACTATACTTTAAACCACATTAGGGCTACTAATTACTAATATGATCCAAGTAGAAAAATACTGTGATTCGAAAAAAAAAAGTTTTGTATGGAAGCGGAGTCGCAAGAAGACTTTCTAATTTCGATGTTTTCCCACTTATATCGTATTAGTAATCAGTAGCCCTAATATGCGTTACAGTATAGTACAGGATTTTTTTTATCAACCTGTAGGTATATTGAAATTTACTGTTCTCATTTTAATTAAAGCATGCATGCCTTCGCCTTCTTTTGGGGATGCTCAACTACCAAAATGCAATGTAATACTGCAATGTTATATTTCTAGCACGCGTACATGTAGGTATAGCCGAGGAAATTGAATCACGTACTGGTACTGGGGTCGAACCGTTGTACTACCAATGTTATGTTGACATCCCATACATTTGCCAAAGAAATCATAGCGAAATAGATCACGAAAAGGTTTCACATTGGATTTAGTTTCCATGACTGTCTATGAGAAATACGGCTATTGTGGTCTTGCCAAACCAAAACATGTTTTTTTTTATATATACTATCAAATTATGTGCTCGTAGAACAGTTTAAACGGTCCGCACGCAGCGACGGCTAGCGCGTACACTGAGGCAACTGCCAGTTACACTCGACTTCCCCGGCCCCGCGACAATATCGGTGCCGCGTATAGTGGTGCATGTCGGTTGCCTCAGTATACGTTGTACCGATTAGCAAAACGGTGTTAGATGCATTCATATACGTCACTTTATTTCCAAAACTAATAGGAATATCCGTCCAAATTTTTTGTGGTAGGTAAATAAGGAAATATTAATCACAAAATTGCAAAAAACTAAAAATCTGAAATTTGTCACTAGTACCAGTATACGTAGGAGGTATCGATATTTTCTCATTAAAATAGCTATTCATGATTTCAATCAATGCCGCATACACTAAGCGGGAATCGCGGCACACCTGAAAATATAGGCGGCATACCGGTTGAAAACGTCTGGGCTATAGGCTTGTACACGGAGTTTATTATGTAGCTATAATTACTGGGAAAGTTTATACCAATTCAAAAAATCAAAAATCATTTCAAAATCATTTATTTTCTAACAATGTGTTTACAGTTGTTGACGAATCCTCCTTTTAAGTTTAACCAATTGGGTGCATTCCTGGGTAAAAAATATAATTATGTTTAGTCTGTCAGTTGAGACTATCAGAAAATATTGCATACGTATTTTTAACCCCCGACGCGAAAAGAGGGGTGTTATAAGTTTGACCGTTATGGGTGTGTAGGTTTACTAATGTTTCGACGAATAACGTTTGGCAACCTGTTTCATTTCGCAACTTTTCATTTCCCATCTGTTTAATATTTCTGAAACTGTAAATATTTCAGGATTTTTATAAAACCAACCTAACCTAACCTACAGGGTTCTACACGATGGCCCTGAAATATTTACAGTTTTAGAGTTTGCGAAATGAAAAGTTGCGAAATGAAACAGGTTGCTAAACGTTACGTTGCGAAAAGGTAGTACTAGGTGTGTATGTCTGTCTGTCTGTGGCATAGTAGCTCTTAAACGGGTGAACTGATTTAAATGCGTTTTTTTATTTATTTGAAAGCAAGTTTTTTAGCGATGGTTCTTCGACATGTATGATCAAAATCGGTTTAGCCGTTTTTCAGATATTGAACTTTGAAGTGACAAAGTCGGGGGTATTCCAACTTTTTGTTGGTTAGGTTAGATTATTTCATTTGTCAATCAAACAAAAGATTACGAAGATGAAGCGCATCAAATTTTGAGAGTGCGCCTGTGACGTCACTCCTTAGTAAAGTGTACAATCCAAAATCCGTGAGCTCTTAGAAAAACCTTCGGGTTTCGGGAGAAATCGGAAGGATTCGTGTTGTAGAAAATGACAATAGTCTTTTCGACTTAGTACTTACCTAGCAATCCATCACGCGGAGAGTGCACTCGTTGTGTTTTCATTGATTTACATAGAGCAGTTAAAACCATCACTAACTTATTTATTCAGTTTATTTTTCAAAAATGGATTTCTATGGGGAGTCAAATTAAATAGGGTATTTCTGTAAATAGCCAATAACGGGAAATTGTTTATTTTTTGTTTATAATTATAATGTATTTTTTTTAAAGAAGCTGAAAGTTTGTTGATTGTAAATATTTTAATGAGGTGCAAGACCGAGTTATAAAAGCAGCGAGGATTTCGAAAAGTACATTAAAAAATATTAAACGAAGCAAACAAAATAATAATAATTTGACATACCCAAGAGAAGTAGACACAGTATAACAGCTCTATATATTTCCAAACAAAAGTAGGGTGTTAAGGCGGGGTGTTCTCTATTTAATTTAACGATGGAAGAATTCGAAAATGCTGATTTTGTTTTATTTGTATCATGTCAAAAAGTCATATTGTATTAAAATTAGAAAAAGATAAATAAGCGTCATATTATTACAGTAAGGTTTATTTTGTACTGATTGTTATGCTTAACATAACTTTTACGGTAACTTTGAAAAGTTTTGCAAGTTGATAACAGAACAGAACCACATATCATGATCGCGTGTCATCGTCGATACCCGAAGAATGCTTCTAAAATCCGAAGGTATTTTTTAGAGCTCATGGAGTGTACGTTGGTGTGACGTCATAATAATAATATAGAACTTTAACCGGCTATGCCCACAATTATTTGTTTAATTAACATAAGAAAAAATACGTGTCCGATTTTTTTTTTATAAAATGGACGGACTAATTGTACAGGGTGAAATCTAGGACATAATACAAAATTAGTGTTTTGTGCTCAGTTAGTGCTGGGTAATATAATGCTGGGTAATATAATGTAAAAAATGTGGTTTCTATACATTATTGAAATAAGAAATCATGAACAATGTATGGAAACCGCAAATTTCATCAGACTTATTTCAACAAAAGAGTTAATGCATTATATTACCCAGCATTAACTGAGCACGAAACACTAATTTTGTATTACGTCCTAGATCTCACCCTGTAAGTATTAAAAGCCAAGTCAGTAAAATTAATTCACATCACGCGTATCTGGTTTTGTAATTGCGAATATGTTTTTGTTTTATGAAATGCACACGCTCGCTCTAATTATGCGAAATTGTAATGCGCTATTTTACTTCTTGAAAATGCAAGCTAACAATTTCAGTCAAAATAAATTAGTTGCTACTTTTTAAAATTATTAGACGTAACTTTAGCTCAAAATTTACTTCTATAAAAAACTAGTCGAATACATCGGTTAAATTAAAATATATTATAAGTAACGATATTGCGTAGCTCCCGCCTTAGCCTTCGACGTTAGGTTTTTTTTTAGCAGGGATACCTACATTATGAAATTTTATATTTTATCATTATACGTTATGAGCATTAAAGCAAAAGTATGGTATATTAAAAAAATATAGAAAGTGAAGTTATACGTAATGAATATTATGTGTTTTGTTTTTATTTATTCTACTAGCTGGTGCCCGCGGCTTCGCCCCCGGTGCAGTTTTTTTTTAATTTTCTTTCGGTTTCAGACCAGTAAAGTATTAGTTTTCGCAAAACACAGGTCTGAACTATCTTAGGGTCCTACAGAAATTTCCATTCTGTGCTATAAAGGAATATCGCATTATTCTGTTTTCAAAATGTTGCCACATTTGAAACTTACGTATTATGTAACTGTAAAGTAACTCAATTCCCAAGTTGCTTTACAATTTTCGAATTCCGAATGCAAAAATCTTATTAAACCCTATAACCACTTCATAGCAGGCAAAGGCTACGTGGAAGTTTACCGTTGTTACCACAGGTTGCATTGATAAGTTTTATTAAGTTGGCACGTCAAAGCCAGGTACCGCCGGCGATATTTCGGAATTCGGTAACTAGTTACTCGTAGAACAAGTTAGCCGACTCAAAGGTACGGTTCAAGTGGCAGCTAAGGGTCGTGGTTATTTGGAATAGGTGCTTGGATTACTATATCAACAGTGTTATGTTTCAAGATGTAACGTAGGATGGAAACGATATTGAAGCTTACGTACCCACTTACGGAATGGCTGTGTGAAATTGGTTAAATTTCAATCAATCAATCAATATTTTTATTCGTCGAAAATATGTATATACACTGCAGTTGTAGTTACAATGTTGAAATAATGTTCAGCTACATCGTACCCGTTCGGGCATACGAATTATATGAGTCTTAAATACTAAATTAAAAAAAAATCCGAGGCAAAACAAATTTACAACATTTAAAAAATTATTGCTACAAATAAATTAAATTAAGTTCAAAATAACCATTATAATAGTAACAATTCACGTGTGCAATCTATGTCAAATTAATTCATTTTTATGTGGTAGACAAATAATAAAAAAACAATCAACAAACAAACAGACAAATAATAATAATCAAGTTGTGAATTAATTAAAATAAATATGAACATAATTCATATGTCAAGATCATTAAAGTACTCCTTAACTGTAATTACATTTATTTAACAACAATTTTGATAATAACTTCTTAAAATTATTTAGATTTGTGTTTTTAAACGCATTAGGTAGCTTATTATATAATTTTGGAGCCATTATAGTGGCACTGTTGACAATTTAACGAATGTTCTTTTTGTAATTTGTCTGAGTTTAGTTGAATCTTAATTTGTACATGGGTAACTTAGTAGCTTGTTATAGGTAACTTAGAAACATGAAAATGACAAACTTTCTTTAAACTTGAATACAAATACGTGTTTCTTATGTTAGCAGCTATGCATTTAGTTCGGAAAGCTTTTGTTCTACATAACCTAACCAACAAATAGTTGGAAAACCCCCGTCATTGTAACTTCAAAGTGTAATATCCCAAAAACGGCTGAACCGATTTTGATAAAACATGTCTAAGAACCATCTTTAGACATCTCTAGAAACCCTTCTTTAAAATAAAAAAACCGCATTCAAATAGGTTCACCCGTTTAAGAGCTACGGTGCCGCAGATAGACACACACACACACACACACAGAGACACACATAGCGGTCAAACTTATAATACCCCTCTTTGTGCGTCGGGGGTTAAAACCATACGAATTAAGTTATTTTTTAAGTTGGTAGGTAGTCGTCCATTTTTGTTATGACTTTAGTGTTTCAAAAGTGTTTTTCAATATAAAGACACGTCAACATCGCTTAGCTTCTTTCTAATGCTAAAAAAACGAAGTATAAATCGTGTAAAAGTTGAACCTAGGTTTGGCATTCTGCTGCAGCGTATGATTTTAGCAACATTATGGTACATAAGTGCTATTATGGGGAATAGAGCATAGACTTATCCAGAGTCATTTTATGTATGTTCTTATTGTATAGAAGAGCAACCTTAATCTTCATGATACTTACACTATTCTAGGAAATCGCTCGCCTGTAGAGCAACAATAACGTGCAGTTACAACTTTTTTCTCCTTTAAACCTGCTCGGAAATATTTCAATAAAATAAAATTACAGGATATCTGTGAGTGACACGACGTATGATGCAGATAATCCTTTTATCGATACTACGATATTCCGAGTGCAGGAAATCGTCCGTCCAGCGAACACATTGATATATTCTCTTTTATTTCACGCTTAATATGAAATTTGCGAATTCATGTTGAACTTATTGGAAATGTAACTGAATATTTGCTTGCTTGTTGATTCTGATTTATTGCTGAAGTTTATTCTAGTTGAATATTTACGGATTAAATAATGAAATGCGATTATGAAACGTATGGTAGAGTTTGCAGGTGGTAACGCATCTGCAATACCCCTGGTGTTACAGATGTTTATGGGCGGTGGTGATCTCTTACCATCAGGAGACCCACTTGCTCGTTTGCCATCCAGTCGAATAAAAAAAATCGGTTTTTATTTATCATACCTACTAAGAAGTGTTTTAAAAACTAGTATGATCCACTAGTGTGTCCAAAACTTCTATTCGAGGCTACTTTAATAAATTTTTACTTACCATGACACAACATTAGTAGAAAATAGAGGAATAAATTTAAGTACCTTTTGCCAAATGAATAGGTAACTTTACGTACAACTCGGTCATAGACTTTGCGGTATTTTGTACCTACTTCTAACAGGGGTAATGCTCAGGAGAATTATTTATAAGCTCTGCTCCCAAAATAGTAGTAGAACCTGATAATGGTGACCCATGTTGCGCGCAACGCCGCGTGCGCATCCCATTGGAGTACCCAGTCGGAGCACAGTGTAGAACGCATAAAACAGTACCTACTCTTCTTTTGGCACATAGTGTTTATACAGGTTATAGTATCTATACTTGTTTTGGATATGTATTTAACTAAATGTAAACAAAACAACGTTAATTGGTGTCTTAAATATTGAAATTCTCCCATTAAACTATCAAAACATTTACGTTTCTGTATTGCAAGTTAAATAAACGCTTGTTAAATAGCTTTAGTTTCATAGAGGTACTGTGAAATACATTCAAGCAATTTTTTCGCTTGCTTTCAATTTCTACGGAATACCTAAATATTCCAAGTCAGACTCACACTTGGGTACTTTTTTAATCCCTATTTTCATTATGTAGTACAACCCGATAATGGGTGACCCACGTTGAGCGTAAAACGAGTGATTTACCGCCCCGTCCCATTGGACACCATATTATACACAGTAGGTAGGTTGTTGGTAAACAGTACGTTTCGTAATACTTTTATCTCCAGCAACTCATTTAGATGTAAACTAGAAACTTAAGTAATAGCAAACGGCAAAGTTTTCAAGTTTCTTATTCATCTTGTTATCTGTTAATTTGAGTTCTTTACCGTGTTTGATTACTTTTTAACGACTTAATCACACTTTAGGTAAAATGCGCTAGGGAAGTTACTTTCCCTGACGACTACGATATATATCGTCACTACTTTGAAAAAATCTCGTAACTAAAATCAATATGTCAACAAAATTGAACCTTGATGTAATGTCTACAAAGTTCACTCAGAAAAATTATCTATTTTGAGCTACGAGTTTTTTTTAAGTAGTGACGATATCTGTGTAGGATAACATGAGTTCAATATTATATCCACTTATTATCTATCTAATACCTTTAAACGAGCAATTCTTGTACACATAAAATATATATTTCGGGGTCTCGGAAACGCCCCAACTCGGCTCCAACAATTTCGATAAAATTTAGTATGTAGGGGTTTTCGGGGATGATAAATCGATCTAGCTGGGTGTTATCTCTGGGAAAACGCTTATTAACGATTTTTAGCCCGAGCAAAGCTCGGTCGCCCAGGTATAAATATATTATACGTGTACCAAATCTATCCAGCCGTTTTAGCGGTAAAGAGTTACAAAATATTAATGTACTCACACACAAACTTTTACACGTAAGTATAATATTAGTAGGATGATATATTCATGACGCTTATTAATACTACGCATACTGTTTTAAAGTTGGCTATTCCCGAACCCCATTCTTCCTTAATCCTCTTCTGCGGCGTATTTCACAAGCCATCAGGGAATATTTCGCGCAACATCCCGGTTCGCCTGGCTCATCTGACGTGGCCAGAATTCAACAACATGCCCAGTAATTCTCCCAAGAAAATACTTGTCCCATACAGAATACGTTTAAAAGAAAACCATCAACACTGTTCAACACAATTTTATTGTTTCATTACAATTTCAGCCTTGCTTTTATAAATAGTATATTACATTATTTACATACATCACAAACATCTTCACCTTTTTTTTAAAGTACAAATTTCGTAAAAATTTCGATTTTTTTGTAATAATTCCAGCGTTACATGTAGACAGATATGAGAATAATATTGAACCTTTATTGTTATGGTGATACAAATTACAGTTTCAATAATAAGAAGTACAGAAACCGGATCCAATGATGAAATTAAATATAACTTGGACCCTAAACTAACTCCTTCTTATAACAACGATCATAACATTCCCAGATTGTTATCTGTCGAGCTACAATCGCTCTTCTCGTACTGTCATTGCCGTGACAGACCTAAACTATTAGCTATCTGTGAACATCGGGCGACCACTTCATCTTGTAGAAGACTAAAAGACATTGCTATTAATATAAGCCCAAAAACTAGGTACGCACAACAGGCTATCATCTGGATGTATTCACTTTTAGAGTTTTCTGTTGTTTGTTTTGAGTTTATGAAGCTAGTGGGTACGAAATCTCCGAAACCGATGGTTGCTAGGGCTATGAAGCAGAAATAGGCTGCGTCGAGAAAGCTCCAATTTTCCCAGGCGGAGAAGATAGCGGCTCCCACGCAAATGTAGGCTAAGAGGAGGAAGAGGACGATGCTGACGGGCACGTGGCAGTGCTCGATGCCCTGGCTGATGTGATGCTGCACGCTAGTGGAGACACTGCTGCTGGGAACAGCACAGCTCTTCGACTTGTTCTCATCCTTCCAGATCAAAGGCACTCGTGATGGGGTATCGTGGGGACATATTCTGTAAAGGAATAAAATAATAGCAGTTTGAAATGATTTGCATGAGGTATTTTTTCTTCGGGGTGATGATCACCGATTATATTTTAATGAGCTCCGAATATTTCAACGCAATAACTTGCATCATTGTACAAGTAAATGCAATCGTGCTATGTCTAAGATAAAGAAAATTATACTCCAAGAACATCTACATCAAACATAACGAAAATATAGCTCGAATCCCATTGAACATTAAAAAGATTAAAAAGTGTGACAATAGACATGAAAAAAAAAAACATTCGGTGTCAATACATCTCCCAAGCTTAGTTTCCATGAAGAAGAGAAACTATTTCAAAATCACATTTTGTTGGCGGGCAGATAACAGTAAACGCTGAATTAATATTAGCTAGACTTTACATAATCTTTACTCACGTTTCATCAGGATCCTCAGAGTCCTCCAAGTCCTCTTCACTCCTGTTAAACGGCAGTTCCCCGCACTCCTCAGCAATCAGCTGTTCTATGGCGGCTCCTCTCGGCCTCTGGATACTGCCCCGCCCTCTGCCTCGGCCAGGCCCGTGGACTGTGGCCAGGCATTTTAAGCTGCCCGTTGTCCGCTTGCGGTCTAAGGTTTGGGTTTGAAGTGTTGTGGATGAATGAGGTTCTGGATTGAAAGAAATAAGATATATACAACGAATGAATAAAGACAACTAAACCTTACTGTTCAGTTCTAATTACAAGAAAACTGGGCTTTTTTTTTTGCTTATGATAAATTAATTTTCTCATAATAATATGGTCAGAAGCTTGGGAGTATAAGTTTCTTAAGGGCGTTATATTTTTAGAACTTTTCTTTGAAAACCGTTAATAAGCATTTATTCGTTTTTAAACAATATAAAAGTCTATCACGAATAATTATTGGAGTAGATACATTAACTTTTATATTAAAAAGAGTTCTATCAGACCACATTTTTAATTTTCATTAAATTTTTATGGAATAATCGAGAAAAATTAACAAAAATGCAACGTTGGCAGCTCAGCAGGTATAAACGCACTTAATTCCCAAATGGAACAACAAAGTATCGCAATGTTTGTGATCTTACTAGTATTTATTTCTATTCAACACAACTTATAACTAAATTTTGATAAAGAAACAGCACTAGTCGGGGTCAAATATATCAGTTCTGTGGTGAACTTCAGCAGAGGCCTTATCCTACTCATTTATTAAAATACCTCACATTTTTGCTTTGACCAATTTTGTGTCCAGCTTCATAGAAGTGGGAACAAAACGATTTAACGTCCATCGCGACGCTTCGAAAATCGAAAAATCTTCTTCACATTGTGATGTGCCCAATGATTTTAAAAGACCTATCCCCACTATAAGATAAGATGAGAGAGAAAAATACTACCGCTTTAAGCCTAAATGGGAGGTACCTACATTTTTTTTTTACCTTTTTGTCGGCATAAGCATTATTGCTACGTATATCCGTGCAAAATTACAGCTTCCTAGCACTGATAGTCTCTGAGCAAAGCCGCGGACGGACAGACAGACAGTCAGACAGACGTGGCGAAACTATAAGGATTCCATTTTTGCCATTTTGGCTCCCCTAACCCTAAAAAATGAGATAAAAATAATCTGAAGACATAATACATACCATCAGCCAAGGCACTGCGTTTCACGCGACCCAGTGTCGCAGACTTAGGACTCGGCGGCGCCCGCTCGAACACCTGCGAGTACTGGCCCCGCTCGCCGGCCCGTGCCCTGACCGTGCTGGGCCGGTGCCGGGGCGGGAACGACGTGTACTGATTATGCTCAGTCGGCTGCGGGAGCAGACGCTGCTGCTCGTGCAGTTGGAAATGGTTTTCCGTCTGGAGGCAAAAAAGTAGAAATAATGGCTTTGGCGGACTAAAATAGACAGAGATAAAGAGAAAGAGATAGAAAGTGAAAGAGAGAGACATTTATTTACTCATTTTTGATACACAGAAAAATACATTAGGATATTATTATTAGGATTGGATATATTTGTTATGGGATGTAGACCTTTAATGAGCTATCGATATTTCAACATTGTGCTGTCTACGTTCGTTGTGTTTTGTCTAAATTACCGAGAAACATTAAAAAGCGTTTTTGGTCGATTGATCAAGGAGTAAGTGACACGTTCTAATCGTAGATTAAATCGTATGAAACAATTTTTATCGCCTCTTAACTATGTATTTGGTAAACGGTTAAGGAAAACGCATAGGTACGCATATGAATAAGCAAGTTATGTCAACAAGACAGTTTAATTGGGAATAAAAGCCGAAGCCTTCTTAATACGAGAGGACGAGTACAGTTGGACGTTTATAAGCCGAGTAATGACTTCATTGATGAACAAACAATATAGCATCAGTATTCAAAATAATAGTTAAATTAAACACAGATCAAATAACACAGTAGTTCTCTCACCTCCCCTTCTTTTCTCCACGTCTTCGGCACTTTCTTTTTAGTGGCACTCAGCCAGGCTGTTCGTGCCAAGCGTGCCAGTGAGGCCCCTAAGCCTGCCAAGCATGCCAGGGTTAGTGGCACCCCCGCTGCTGCATAAGCTACCGTGGCTGCTCTGCCAGCTGCCGTGCGTGGAGATACGTTTCCATAACCTAGAGATAAAAATAATGGTGAACTAAAACAATTACTTTGCTCACTCACCCGCGACCTTATGGTAGCTACGTCTGCGCAACAAATGTGTCTCTCAATCTCCTCACAAACTCCATTAACCCAACTATCACCACGGACTACACTGACGCGTTTCGAAATCAACCAGAGTTCATCCTCAGAGCAACACAACCGTTCACCATGCTACCCAGATGTTAAACATCTAACATGGTCAGGTGAGCAAAGTGATTGTTTTTAGTTCATTTTGATATGGAAAAAGTATCTCCTGATTCAATAAATTATTTGAAAGTACGTCTTTTAATGAGCATGTGTCTGCAGAACTTAATACATCGGAAGTCTAACTATTCGAGATTCAGATTATAAGTGCGCTAAAGTAAGGTTTCACGTTGCAGTGTATTTATAGACAAGGCATATAATAATACAAAGCAAACAATAACTCACTGTGAGGATAGGTTTGTAGCAGTAGCAAAAGCGCATGTCTGTTTGTATGTGATCTTATCTGCATAAAATCTAATAGTACTACGCTTCTCTTTCTTTTTTTTAACCCCCGACGCAAAAAGAGGGGTGTTATAAGTTTGACCGCTATGTGTGCCAGTCTGTGGCACCGTAGCTCTTTAACGAGTGGACCGATTTGAATGCGGTTTTCTTTATTTGAAATCAGGTTTTCTAGCAATGGTTCTTAGACATGATTCATCAAAATCAGTTTAGCCGTTTTTGAGATGACAAATTCGGGGGTTTTCCAACTTTTTGCTGATTAGGTTATTGCAACCAAATCATCTTTGTGTGCATGGTGTGTTCGTATAACAGCTGCTATCTTATTCATGTAGTTACAATCGAGCGTATAATTAAATTGTAGGCTAAGGCATTAAAGCTTAAATTATAATACAACTAAAGCCTAAATTTAGCCTTTCATTGCTCGGTTTAATATTTAAGTATTGTTTTCCTAACATTTTAATTATTGTATCCTATTTTTTTTTATTTGACTGGATGGAAAACGAGCAAGTGGGTCTCCTGATGGTAAGTGATCACTACCGCCCAAAACATCTGCAACACCAGGGGTATTGCAGATGCGTTGCCGACCTAGAGGTCTAAGATGGGATACCTCAAGTGCCAGTAACCCGGACAAGAGATGTCGTTATTAAGCAATCAAATTAAGACTGGTTTTTGGAGTCTTTTTGTATTTTGTCTTTTTGTTTTTTGTGGGTGAGCGGTTAGTTCCTATGGAGTGCTGAAAGTTTCTTGATGAGGGCTACAGCATAGATGTCGTTAGTGTCGCTGCTTAAGTGACTAAATAAGAAATAAACAAGCTGAGATTTGTCAACATTATAGGCGAGAGCAAGTCTGCGCGGCTTCGTTGGCTCGGCCACGTGGAGAGAATGGGAGAGGATCGTGCGGCCAAGAGAGCATACCTAGGACAACCGACTGGAAGACGGCCAATCGGAAGGCCTAGGTATCGCTGGTTGGATGAAGTCCGAAAAGACCTATGCGACATGCGCAGATTGGCAGACTGGCGCCTTGTTGTACAGGGTAGGAACAATTGGCGAAGTCTTGTGTCGGAGGCCAAGATCCACTTTGGGTCGCTGAGCCGGCGAAGTAAGTAAGTAAGTAAGCTGAGATTTGTGGTGCATAGGAAAATTCGTGTCTGTACTCCTGTCCAGTGGTGGTGTTGCGGTGTAGCACGCAGCACGGAATGCTGAGGACCTGGGTTCGATTCCCAGCGCTGGTCTCTTTTTCTGGTTTTTCTGTGCATCTATGTTTCAGTTTGTATTTTCGATATGGATTTTACGGGATGACCGAACAAAAATTTGGAGTTGAAATAAAAATTACAAAAAGACTCCAAAAAACAATCTTAACCTGGTAGCATGTTTAACGGCTGGGTTGCTCTGAGTGGCGTTAGTTGGGTTTGTGCCGCTTTGTATGTGTTCTTACAGTGTAGGTGGCGGAGTGGAGGATCACACATTTGTTGCATAGGTGTACTATCATATCTTATATCATATCTCATATCTTGTCGCGGGAGAGCAAAGTAATTCCTTATATATAGTTTGATATGGAGCGCCGCCGCAAAATAACGCCTGATTCAATAAATTACCCAGATATAGTTCAGGAAATATGCATTGGTAACTTGCTATTTGCCTCGAAAGTCGACTCGCTTTTTTTAACCGACTTCAAAAAAGGAGGAGGTTCTATGTTCCAATGTTTGTATTTTTTTTTATGTATGTTCGCCGATTACTCAGTCAATTGTGGACCGAATTTTCAAAATTCTTTTTTTATTGGAAAGGGTACTCTTCTGAGGTGATCCCATTGTCACCAAATCAAGATCTGATGATGGAATCCTAGGGAAATCGAGGGCAAACCTCAAATTTTATAGGCACACCTATGGCGATTTTGGCATTTTTTAGCATTAAGATAAGCATTTACATTTAGAAAGTATCATTTGGTAAACTGGACCTGATGAAGAAGACCGTAGATGACCAATGGAACTCGTCAAAACTAATGTAATGCTCGCTCGGTGGACCTTTTAGCTCGAAGTCGGTGACTCAGCACGACCCAGCAGGATTGATTGAAACCCATAGTATGTAGGTGAGGTAGACGACTATTGTTCCATTCCTGCTGGCTCGTGCTGAGGCACCGACTTCGAGCTAGTAGGTACCTACCTAGAAAAATACTTTCAAGGGTTTTGTAGTCGGTTCCATTTTTTTATTTTTTTGGAGTCGGTTTTTTAATAGATAAAATAATGTAATGAAGATTACAGAAAATTAAGTGAAGATTACAGATGGTCAATTTATATTTCCTGGACTATAAATATAAGTACTAACCTATCGTGGTTATTAAGGTGATGCAGTATATGAGCGCTCCGGAGAAGGTCCACTTGGAGTCGAGCGCCAACTCCTGGGGCTGCGTCTCGGGCGCCTGCCGCGCCGCAGCCACTATCGAGGACTCGAACTTCCTCAGCTGTTCGTGAACGAGACGCGTCCAGTTCCGCTCGTAAAGAACGTTGAGACGTTCTGAAAAGAAAGAAAAAAAGGTTACAATTCATAGCCCCTTCTACAAAATTCGAAAATCGAAGTTCGTATCGTACCGTCCCTCTCACTCTCGTATTAAATAATATTAGCATCAGCGGGACGGCAAGATACGAAGTTCGCATTTTGCACTTCGTAGCATAGGGTCACATACATCATAATCTTCTTTGTTTCAATAATTTCGAAGACGGGATAGCTTAAATACTTAGTTATTAGTGATCTTAGCTATGCAGCTATAGAGTCTCCGGATTCTAATTAATATGAATGTTTGTACATATGTATGTAAGTATAAATTTAAGTATTTATACAGGGTGGAAAGTTGAGATGGGGCAGCAAGGGCAGCTACTAGATCCCTTGCTGCTACGCGAAAATGCTCTTAAGAGACCTTTACTAACTTTTTGAGTGATGACAATCGACGTTCACAGATTTTTGATAAAATGTACAGTCAGCGAGAAAATCGACAGATTTGACTTTTTTTTAATGCCAATCGGTCCTATTTCTGTCAAGGATTAAAACACTCTTTGAGACTAACTACGAGTAAGGTTAGAGTACTAGAACACCCACAAATCAAAGAAAACTTTTTCTATACAGTACGTAGGGTACTAATTTGCAAAGTGAAACTTTCGCATGTTGTTTTTTTACGAATATGAATCCTTCATGCTTAAAGAAAATTAAACAGTATGTAGACAACTAAAAACTGAACATTTTAACTAAAGCTAGTGTCTCAACCCAGTATCCCATCTCCTGTCTGTGTCTGTCCGGTATGATTATCCGTTATCTGGCACCAAGCTTTGCTTATTCTTAGGCTAAGTAGGCTAGATATATTTGCCTGTCACTACTAACAACTTGGCTATCCGGTCCTCAAACGGAAAAGTAACCAAAGTAGCGCTTCTTCCCATTGTTTCTTACTAAGGTAACGGAGACATTTTAAATCAATGATAAACCTTACTAGGTCAAGATTTTTTGTAAAAGTCGCAAGAATTTGGAAGTCTCACTTAATAATCCGTGAAATTCTTTCGAACCCTCCTTCGTTAAATCTTACAAATTACAGTGTAAAAAAGTAGAAAAAACATCCCTTGAAAAAGTTGAGGGTCCCGTGTTGGAAAAAAAATGAAAACAAGTTATTGTAAACAAATATAATGTAGGTATAATACAAGGTTTTTTTGCTGACTTTTTTGTTGACTGTATTTCCATTGTCATCCACTCTAAAGGGCCGAAAACCGATATAATATCATGTACTAAAATGTTAATTAGTATAAATAAATATGACGTACCTACACTGTGTTATTTTTGATTTCCGTTAACTTCAAGAGCACATTTAACAGGCCAAAATAAGTGCCCGAAGTATACTGTTTAAAAGGTAATCAAGAATTAAGACAATTAATTAAATGCGGTAAAACAATGTATTTTTAATTCACACATAGCAAAAGAGGGTTCAAAATTGAGTTTTTATGATGGTTCGCTTATGTGCCACGTCAATGGCATTTGTTTAGTTGTTTTTTTTATCTGACCATTAACAATATCTAAAGTAATTATACTCATATGTATGAAAAAAAAAACGATAAAAAATGTAAAAGATAAAATATTTAGCCATAAACTACCAGTTAGTTTAAAAAAAAACACGGTGTCTAATCGCAAAATAATACCTACCCAAAGAAACGCGATTCTTCAAAGACGCATAATAAACAAAATGTTACTGACGAATAGAAGGCATTTTTTTAAAACGTATAGGTTATTCGAGTGCACTGAACGGGATACGTACGCACATCTCCTAGTTATACGCCTACACAGTTGGCACTTGGCGAGTACGTAAAGCCAAGAGATTGGGGCTCAAATCATAATCCGGCGCACCTTAACTTTTTTGTTTATAAAATGATCTTAGATTTCGCTAAGCAAACGCACTGATGATAAAAATAAGTAATAAATCGAAAGTTTTCTTAAAATGGATCTCTAAAAATGCTGCCATCAAATAATTGCAGGTCTCGAGACAAGATCTTCAGAAGTCGCCATTATAACTTCGATAGTCCACTCGAATTAACGATGGCCGCAATCACCGCCCTGTTTAGTTTAATCAAAAGTTAAAAGAGCCATTTAACTTTTAAGAAGGCTTCCTGGAATATCTGCCCAACGGCTTTTGTTGCCAGGAATGGAGGAAAAGAGTTTTCATTTATCCTAGACGACATTTTCTTAGCGCCGTAGAAGTAAACTTTTTAAATAAATTATTGCAAGTTGTATTAAGACTTGTTTGTCCCATAATGTAAACAACAAACATGACGTATAAAGATGATCGGGAAACGTTATCCTACTAATATAATTTTTAATGCGATAGTGTGTGTGTGTCGTGTGTGTGTGTTTGTGTTAATTACTCATTTACGCTAAAACGGCTGAAAAGGTTTGGAACGCTCCATGCAACATAGATTATTTGCATTAAATTCAAAGTAGTGTAATAATAACTTAAAACCCTAATTTGGATAAAATGTTCTTTTGACTAAGAAACTCATACTAATGTGCCTCTTACTTTCTTTTGAGAAGGTGTACATATTAATGGTAGGTATATATCACATAATGAGATCATTGAGCAACATTGTAAATTAAATATACATACTACCTCGTTGAGGTTCTTGCCGGAATCTTCTCAACAGAAGTTTTTCGAACTGGTGCTAAATTTTCTTGACATTCATAAGTGCATTAAGTGCTAAATTGGATAAGTAAAGATATTTTGACTTTGACTTTGAGACAAGTAGGTACCTACCTTAATCTTAATAAGTATTCTTTACTCGTATAACAAGCTGAGAGTGTAATACGAACGGCGTCATTGGTACATTAAACACGTCAAGGGGGCGACTGTCAAATTAAGTATGTCAAATCAAAGGTAACACATTCTAATTATTAATTAACCGCGCCAAAGTGCTCGTTTAGCGATGCTCCGCTTATAATTGACAGTACAGATTTACCCCCTTATTCATGAACGACAATCAAACCTATTTTAGTTAAAATGCCGCTAAAATTCGTTTGTCCTTATCTGTCACTTCGACATTTGTATTTGTTAGAAAGGGACAAAGCATTTGTTAGTTAACATAGGCTTGTTAAGTTTTATGAATAAGGGGGTTAGTGAATAATGTTTTATCATCATATTTTGACGGAAAATTGTATGTATCTTGCTTACTCAACTAGCTTACTTAAGTTTACTGAAGCTATTGATAAATCCAGATAAATACGAAAATATGCGACAAAATACGATGGAATAACATTGTTCAATAGACAGACAGAACTTGATATCTAGAAATTTGTTCCTCCGGCACCGTAACGGCTATTAAATATTTTCTTTGTCCTGTTGATTAATCTGTCAGCGTTTGTTTACTTCCCCCGACTCAAATCACATCCTTAAGCTAAAATTGTTTCATTAGTCTGATTCCTCCCCGTCTTTTCTACGTGATCGGTCTCCTAAACTTCTAATTAAAATTCCAGCCAATAACAGAAGTATAAACAAGCTTTGGAAATATCGGACGTGGCGCTGATTGGCTCATTCGAGAGTTTGAACGTTACGCTTCCAAAATGAAAATTGGAACGTGATTTTAAACGTTAACTAAATTTTACTACAAGGATTAAATCGGCATAAGTACATGCGAGTACATGAATAATAACCAGCTTAATCCGGTTAGTGATAATTAAATATCAACAAGATTTAAACTTGAAAATACATTAATGTAGATAATTGGAATGTGATTCATTTGATGCTCACTGAGTTTTTGGATCATTAGTTTCATGGATTATATAAGTAATTAGAAATAATAATTAATGTCTCGTGTGCTAAAATAGCTTTATAATTACTGATTTGATTCTGGCTAACACATACTAAACTTCTTGTTATAATACTTCCAGTGCATTTACTTTATTACTTATAATACTGTTAAAGAATGGCATAGATCCATTATAAAGTACATAAATTGATTTAAATACTTTTAGGGGATTTTTATAAACTCTTGTGTGCGAGTTGAACTAGTATTTGGCTATAAACTTACTTGTGTTATAATATTGTATAACATAGTTAATTATACTAAAAGTGTTTGCTACAGATGATCAACACTAAATTCAGGAACCGACTAATTGCATTTAACTGGTATGCAATCATGTTCACCAATACGTAACGCCGTGCAATCTTGTAGTCGAATAATTATCATCATGTTGTCAATTAGTACAGAATAATTACGTAATTGTATAAATTACCATCTATTGCTCGCGACTCCGCGGGAACTGTACATTTTTTTTGGGATAAAAACTACCCAATGTCTTTCTCAGGGTTTCGAACCATTTCCGTACTAAATTTCATTATTCGTTTTTCACTCTTTCAGGACGCGGTCCCCCGTGGTTTGAAAAATATTTGGTGACCCCCTGCTTACTTTAACTTTTTCTTACAGTTATTTGTATTATCTTACGTTGATAATACCCGTGTGGTGTCGGGTTAGAATAACACCTCTCCATTTCTTCCATGGATGTCGTAAGAGGCGACTGAGGACATAGGTTAAGGTACACCGTAGGCGACAGGCTAGCAACCTGTCACTATTGTACCGTTTTTGTCAAACTTAAAACCTAAAATTGCTAAAAGTGGCTCCGAAGCGGTAACGTTTCGTGTGCTCTGCCTACCCCATTTGGGAATACAGTCGTGATTTTTATGTATTTTATGTAATACAAACATTGAATAGTCATACTTACACAACCGTTATTGTAACGGCGAGAGTATTTAGAGCATTTTAAAGATACTTCGACCCCCTTTAGGGGCATCTTAGGGCATCTTTGGGGGGGGGGGAGCAGCAGTGCTTGCACTGTTGTGTTTCGGCGTGGAGAGTAAGACAGCCGGCGAAATTACTGGCACTTGAGGTATCCCATCTTAGGCCTCTAGGTTGGCAACGCATCTGCTATCCCCCTGGTGTTGCAGGTGTCTATGGGCGGTGGTGATATCTCACCATCAGGAGACCCACTTGCTCGTTTGCCATCCAGTTGAATAAAAAAAAATCTGTGACCCACCAGGGGATCGCAACCCACATATTGAAAAATACTGTGCTAGGTTAAGAATTTTGAGGCTGAATTAACAAACAAACACTCACTTTTGCATTAATAATATTAGTTAAGATGAGACGTGCTTTAGTTACAGTCATTCATTAGACACAACTTAATATTTGTGAAAGTGGAATAAGACTATTCTTCAGTTCTATCGTTATAATAATCGGTCTTCGGAAAAAGGCTGTTCACGACGTTTCCGAGCACTGGGATAGTCCATCAATCATGCTATATTAATTTATTAAGTGACGTTTTATATCAAATAAATACTGCACCTTTATGGACTTAATAATAGTACTTTAAAAAATAAAACATATATACTTTAGTTTCCTGTTAACCTTAGCGGTCCCCCGACACAGACGACGCTTAGATAATAAAAATATTACTAGGTATTTATACTAAATTAAATTAGGCTAATTTTGCGGGAAATCAGCATAGTCCCCGCGGGATTGGGATAAACGAATTCTTCGCAGATGGTCCCGGGCAACAGCTAGGTAATGCATAATTAAGATTGTTTTTTTTTGGAATCTTTTTGTATTTTTTATTTCAATTCCAAATTTTTACTTTTACGGCCATCCCGTAAAACCTAAATTGAAAATACAAACTGAAATATAGATAGATGCACAGAAAAACCAGAAAAATAAGACCATCACTGGGAATCGAACCGAGGTCCTCGGTAATCCGTACCGCTACACCACTGATGGTCAACGGTACCGACACGAATTTCCCCTATGCACCTCATATCTCAGCTTGTTTGTTTCTTATTGAGCCACTTAAGCAGTGACGCTAGCGACATCTATACCGTAGCCCTCATCGAGAAACTTTTTCGGCACTCGATTGGAACTAACCGCTCACCCAAACAAGCTGATTCCAATATCTGAAGAATGTAAACTTCGGATATCTATAGAGAGCTGTTGCAACTAAAAGGATAGTTCCCTCTTTTTCCTAAAATGCCATCGTACAATTTAAAGTTTTGGGGGGTTTCAAAAACTCTTTATTATATACTAGCTTTTGCCCGCGGCTCCGCCCGCGTGGTATTCGGTTATCGCGTGCTGTTCCCTCGGGAACTGTGCACTTTTCCGGGATAAAAAGTAGCTTTTGTCATTCTCGGGCCCTTAAACTATCTCTATGCCAAAAATCACGTCGAACCGTCGCTCCGTTACGGCGTGAAAGACGGACAAACATGCACACAAACACACACACTTTCGCATTTATCATTATTAGTATGGATATGGATTTTCATCTAAATAATTTCACATAATTAAGTAGTGTGTGACAACGCTCTACGAAGCCGAAACTATCCGAGCCTCTTTCCAAAGACCGATGTGCAATCTTTATGCCCGGGTACTGTAATTTTCTTATCTATTATATCTATTTGAGAGCTACGGTACCACAGAGTCTGTGGCACAGACTGACATACATTGGCGTATCAAAATTATAACGCAAAATTATATTTTTGTGTCGGGGGTTAATAATGCCCATTAAATAAAAACCAATTGCAGTTCAGTGGCTACACACCACACGTAGTGGTGGTGATTGGGATTTTTAATTGATGGACATTATTATTAGTTGATTTTCTTAATACACGGGATTTGGCGGTTGAAATACATCAGAGCCGTAACATTTCCAACATCATATCAGCCGTAAGACGTCCACTGCTGGACACAAGTACGCTTTCCCCATAGACTTCCAGTTGGTTCGGTTCGACGCAGCCAGCATCCACTGTGAACCCGCGGCCTTAACCAGGTCATCTGTCTACCTCGTTGCTGGAAGAACGGCTCACGCTTCCCTTGCTTGCTCGATATCGATTATGCAGATATAAATTATGCTATTCTGTGTTAGTTAAATGATATTTCGTAAAATTTTCCATTAACCTTTTCTAACTGAAGGTTTCTTGTAATATGAACCGCAAAAAGAAACAAAAACAACAAAAGAAACTTCTGAAAATTGGTATTACAAGTTTAATAAATTTCACTGTCGGCACGATTGAGACAAAACGATATTTCGCGTGTCCACAAAAATTACTAAGACTAGACAAAAGATTTGTGCAAAGAAAAAGTAAATAGATTTCTTTATTGTACCTAATTGTAGAAATTATAGCAGAGTTGCTTTTGGTGTTAATGCAGATAATATGATTAAAGCCGTGGCCATAAATAACATGTGTTGAAAATAATGATGTAGGTATGTAAGTAGAAATATTTATGTGATTTTCCCATTCACGTCGATAAATTAAAGGTTATTGCCATCTTGTTGGTATCGTTTCACGTTATAGGTAGAGTCATTCACGATGACGCGTGCCGTGGTTCTTATTACAATGTCATTAATGTCTAATTTGGTCAAAATCACACGTGTTCGTGGATGGCACTTGGTATAATAATTATGATGCCGTATCGTAGGTAGGTAGGGGAGAGTGGGTAGGATTCGTACACTTTTTTTTGTAAGCCACATTAAAAAAAATCTGTTAACAGTAAAATAATAAATTCAATGCTGCTATATATCTCACTTATCTGGCTTTAACAATAATAAAGTGTTGTTTGGATATAAAGCAGCATGACGACGCCACGGCGATTTTTCTCAAAAATGGGAAATGCACGAAAGTACCCCACGTGTGGGGTAGTTTCGTACATAGCGTGGGGTACATTCGTACATAGTGGGGAACCTTCGTACAATCAAAGAAAAAACAATTTACTCAAAGTAATATCATTATTTATTGAAATCAAAGTTAACACAAAATCAGCCTTTATGTAGTATTAATTAACTTTTTTTGATTTTAAAGTACCTAGGTACTAATAATACCTACTTATTCGTAGTAAAATAACGCTTGTCATATTTTTTCTCTTATTATAATAGAATAACGAATTAATCAACATTATAAATGGTACCGTTACAGTAACAAGTCTTAGTATTAGGTATAAATAGATGTACTATCCAACATTATACATAGATAAGTCTTTTTCGAAACTAAAGATGTGGGCTGTTCTCGCTGTTAAAGCAGATTTTGATGGCGACAGTGTGTGTACAATATCTGACATGTAAACAGTCCCCTTATTTTTGGTAGAGGGAAAACAAATTTCCAGGTACCTCAAAAATAGGTCTTGCTCAAAAATGAAACTTTGTACTCAGTGGGACTGTATTTTTTAAGCACCTGGCCTACATAATAAAGAACAAACCTTTTTTCTAGAATTTTACGAGGACAAAACATCCTTCATTGATGTTCACTGACATAACTGGAGTTTCGTCTTGAAAATCCGATTCCTCAGATATCTCTTGGATGGGAGAGCAAGAACTTTCTCTTAAACTTATATTAGCACCATCCTCAGAATCAGTCTCATTTTCACTGTCAGGTTTTAAAGCTTTCTTTTGCCTCTTTGGTTTAGCTATATTTACAGTCTTCTTTTGTCTTTTTTGTTTGCCTGATAGTGATAGTGCTCGTTTTTACTCTTTGACCTTTTGTTTTCTTTCTAGCTCTTGCTTCTTCATTTGTTTTACTTTCTCTATTTCTTCTAGCCTTGTTTTCCCCGGAGTATCTGTATATATTCTCGATTTTCCTGGCTGTCTCCCTTTATTCAACTTTTCCGGTGCATTTCTGTCCACTTCGCGGTAGGATCTCGATCTCGTCCTCTTTTCCACATATATTCGAGGCATAATGGTTCTGAATTAATATTCATATTCTTGGTAAAAGATGTTTTTACTTACGCAGTTCAGAGTGGGGAGCATTCGTACAGTACGAATCTACCCCACTGATAACTGTACGAAGGTAACCCAACCCAACAAACCAACAAATAATTTTTAAATAAAAATAACAGTTGTAGTTATCCTAAAATGGCTGTTCACATATAAAACCTCGATATCAATAAATAATATACATTAAATCCGTTTTCGAGTTCCAACAAATCTTAAAAGATTTAAACGTGTTTCAAAGTGAATACAAAATAAATTTACCTGGAGCGAAAACATGAACGAACCTGTCGTGTCGAAGCCGGTGGCAGCACTGACGCGCCGCCCCGTGGGTAGCCTATGCGTATGAGTGGGAGTTACTCACACAAACATAAACACGCCACTGTATTCAATAGAGGAGATATCATTACTGTACGAATGCTCCCGGTGTACGAATCCTACCCACTCTCCCCTACCATTAGCCAAATACGTGGTCTACCACCCTAAAGTTGATAATCGTTTGCATGTTACAAAACAATACTGTGATCATCATCGTCATATCTCATCATAATATGTGGACTAGTTAAAAGCAAAGCAAATAAAGCAACAATTTTAAAACACAAACAATTTATGGCATTGTAGAATCGTCGGGAATGTATAAAAAAAAAGAATACTTTCAAGCAAGTTCAGGAAGTCAAAGTCCAAGATGAAGAAAAAGTCAATCATCTATTTTGTCATGATGCAAATAGGTACTTAGAAGTTTATTTTCTATGAAGTCGCACTAGGTTCCGAGTATAAGCCATATTGGTAAGCTGCACTCGATTCCGGATTTATTAGTTTAAATTTTATTTCCGAATTGAGCGCCCGTGCGGTTTTGGTCACGGGTTAGTCCATAACATTTCCTTGTGAAATAACGTAACCAACCAAAAGTTGGAAAACCCCGACTTTGTCACTTCAAAGTTCAATATCTCAAAAACGGCTGAACCGATTTTGATGAAATATGTTCAAGAACCATCGCTAGAAAATCTGCTTTCAAATAAAAAATACTGCATTGAAATCGGTTCACCCGTTTAAGAGCTACGGTGCCACAGACAGACACACACAGAGACACACATAGCGGTCAAACTTATAACACCCCTCTTTTTGCGTCGGTGGTTAAAAAGGAATAAACGTACACTCGTCATGAGCCTACCTACGAAGTTGGCATGCGGATAGTTCGTGGGTTCAGAAGTCGCTTAACCAAATAGTATGAGCGGGTTTTAAATAGAATTTGCATTTCTCGCTTTATGAATCAATTATTATTGCATTTGTAAACAAAACATATGTTAAATATAGCATTTCTCTAAAAATACACCATAGAGGACAAAAATGTTTAACGAAAGTTTTTAGAAGATATAGATAGTTTCAATTTCTACTTACTTGTGTTCCGGGAAACCCTACTATTAAAAAGTTTAGGTACATTAACCGCTTAAGCCGGGCTAGTAAAATCATTATTAGGTAGCAATACATTGCTGTACTGTACTATACTCCATCACGCATAACTAAGTAGGTACAGTCTTGACAGCGTGGTCGTGGTCTTCGGATGAGCTTTCACGATGACTTTTTTGGGAAAAACGTGTGGTTGTTTCCTCTAGCCTTTTTACGGACTTTTACGAACTCCTGAGTTCGTAGTGGCACTAGAGTGTTGCCGCCCACTCTCACATCAGGGGGACTACTATAAAATTCGAAAATCTAAGTTCGTATCGTATATATGTAGTTTGGTAACCTCGGAATCTATAGCTACTTGGACGATTTTATTCGTGTTGTGAAAACCCGTCTTCAGCAAATATTTCACGGCAGCTTAAAATATTTCTTTGCTATTTATTCGAGATCACAGGAACTGTGTTCAAAATAATCTTGAAGTATGTAATTATACAACCGGACACAGACTGCAGGCTTGATTTAATTGGTCCATAATTGGCCCTCTATCTATCCATTATTTTACAACGACATCGACTAATGATTTCCTAAGATGACTAATGATTTGTTCTGAAAACTGACCAACATTTGATTTCTATTTCATCTGATCTGATGTTGCACATAAGGCCGAATGTAGCCCACTGGTTCAGT
This sequence comes from Choristoneura fumiferana, assembly GCF_025370935.1. Taxonomy (NCBI): domain Eukaryota; kingdom Metazoa; phylum Arthropoda; class Insecta; order Lepidoptera; family Tortricidae; genus Choristoneura; species Choristoneura fumiferana. Next base: position 6,333,630 of record NC_133488.1, on the reverse strand, counting down.
AACAATTTATTCAATGCAATTTTTAACCCCCGACACAAAAAGAGGGGTGTTATAAGTTTGACCGCTATATGTGTGTGTGTGTCTGTCTGTGGCACCGTAGCTGGGTATTTCTATTCAAAGTTGTACCCTGAGATTACCTCTCCGATTTCAACAAAATTTGGGAGGTAGACTCAGTCCATGATTCCGAGCTGCAAAACAGGGTCTCCAGATGTGCCCCCAAAATATTTTATTGATGTGTCCGTTCCATTACGAAATTTATTCAGAAAAAATCGTAACGGAACGGACACATCCATCCAATATTTTGAAATCGGAGAGATAAACTCAGGGTACAACTTTAAATAGAAATGACCAGCTCTTAAACGGGTAGACCGATTTGAATGTTTTTTTTTTTATTTGCAAGCAGGTTTTCTAGCAATGGTTCTTAGACATGTTTTATCAAAATCGGTTCAGCCGTTTTCGAGATATTGAGCTTTGAAGTGACAAAGCCCGGGGTTTTCCAACTTTTTGTTGGTTAGGTTATTAATGATATGAAAGGTATCTATAACACACACTCCATGGCTATAACTTCCATCTTCTGCCATCACATTATCGCAATCAATAAAGCTTTCACGTCTCTAAACATTTAACTGCTTCGAGCCCCAGCGACTCGCATTATTTGTCGCGAGCAACCTTCGACCGACTTCACTCCACCCCGGAAGGCATAAACTGTTGCTGCTTTATAGGTCATCCCTCAAGTTTCTATTGTCAAAAGTAATATTTTACAGTTTCATCTTTATATTCCAGTCGTAAGAACTACCCTAAAATGAATTTAACACGCGCTGTTATTAACTTTACGTCAATTTTTAAACTCGTGTTTTTATTTTAATTTAAGACTTATAGATTCTATAGTTATAAAATAATAACCATTTGATTATTTCAAATTTGTACATAATAATAGGTATAGTTAATTCATATTTATGTTAGTAACAACAACGTATACGTAGAAATAAAAAATACAAAAACTTATACGTAACTTATATTTACTTGGATGTCGTTTACATTCAAATTGGTTTAAAGATTAGTGAGATGAAATTGATGATTACACTCGAGACTTAAAATTAATGTCATCATCATCAATCATCATATGATGATGATAAATTTAATTTAATAAACCTATAATAAAATATTATTAGAAGTAAAACGATCTTTAAAATCAAATCCATTAGTCATCATTAATTTTAAATTGCCTTAATGTTGAAAGATCTAGGGAAAACGGAAGCTTCGTTGTAACTAGGAATAAAAAAATATTTGGAAACACGTTGATATGTTTATAATTACAGTCACGAACTTTGAAATTTATATTTATCAAACAACTGTTGCTAACAATTCAAGTGTCTCTTAAATTATTAACTTTACAGCTTCTAATTTAACCGGCACCCTCCAGTTATTTATAGGCGGTACCACCGCTAAAATATTAACCGCGTTGAATAAACCGCACCGTTATTTCCTCGATAAAAATACTCGTTAAGACACCCCTAAAGATTATACAAAATACGTGGTACATACGGGATGCGGGATCACGAACTCAATTCAGATTGCGGGCTAGCGGCCGTGTACCGATCGAGATAGTACGGACTCCGTGACGGGGAACGTGTAACATTTCAATATGCGTTTTTTCACCAGAAATTACTACAGCAACGTGATAGGATCTAAATTGAAAAATCGGATGTTTTTGTAGACAGCCTTTTGTTTTTCGGGCAAGCGAAGCAGAGAAAGAATTTCGGGATTTTCGAACGGATTTGAAGTAACGCGTGCAGGTTTGCGATTGGTAGAAGATTGGCAGCAATATACATTAGATAGGAGGGTGGGTTTGTTTGGGCGAATAGAAGGTTTAACATCTTAAATGTAAGGCTTGATAAGTCAAAATAACAGCAGTTCACTATAAAGGAAAGTACTAGGATATTGATATGTTTGCGAAATAAAGGTAAAACCTATTGTGTTAAATAAAGTTTACTAATGAATAAACCTAATAGATTCGATGAGAATAAATTAAATAAAAGCAATCATGTCAGTAGTAGAAGTAGTAAAAAACTGTAGGTAGATTCGTTGTTTGATGATGACAACATAACGGAACATTACGTTGTACTAAACAATTCCAACTTCCATTCGTTACATTTGACTTACATGAAAATTTAATATCCTATTAACTGAGCAATAACAAGGAAAAGCTTGACTTAAGAAGATTTTGTGGAAATTCGTTTACGTTTGCAAAGCAAAGACAATCCCTGAAAGGTAATATTAAGGTAACGAACGAAAACTCCTTGATGAAATGTTATTCTTAGGGGCTGTTTCACCATCCATTGATTAGTGTTAACTGACGGTTATATGTGATGCCGTCTCCGTCTATTAGAACAAAACAAATAGAGATTTAACCGTCAGTTCACACTAATCAATGGATGGTGAAACAGCCCCTTAGTTTTGGGAGGCCAATTTTACGTTTTAGCAGTTAGTTTTAATTTAAAACAATCGCGGTCTACTACATTTGAATTATCATTTGGAATACAAGCGATAAAATTTGTTCCCTTGAAGTTTGTACCAATAGCGCATGTTTCAACGTGGGTTACCTAATCGGTTTTTAAAAATATGTATTTTTGTTGTATGGTAATCTAGTATGTTCAAATTCAGAAATTCTATACTACGCCAATTTTACTTAGGGGCTGTTTCACCATCCATTGATTAGTGTTAACTGGCGGTTAGGTGTGATGCAGTCTCTATTTGTTTTGTTCGAATAGACGGAGATGGCATCATATTTAACCGTCGGTTAACGCTAATCAATGGATGGTGAAACAGCCCCAGTGTATTTAAATACACGAGGTTCGCTAATCGTTTCTGTTTAACAAAAAGCTCTTTCTCATTATCCTACGTTACGTCCACGATCTGCGTTGATTGTTTACCATAAAGTAACAAATCTCGTTCTTCCGTATCCCATATCGCATTCTTTTTAATTTCGTAGTCAAAGAGATCTTTGGTAAAACTATAGAACTAAATTCTGCTTGCCTCGAGCTGTTTCCTGCTGATATAAACAAAGTGGAATAAAACCGTGACAATGTTTTTCCAAAGGTTTTTCCAATAACGTTTCTGTCAAACGCCTATCAACGTCAAGTCTTGGCAGCTTGAAATGTAGGTAAGTGGTGTGAATGTTATTGTTAGGCCTAAGTGCTACACGCTTCCTTAACGCATTGGTGTCGACTCAATTCAAAATGAAGCAATAACTCCCACACTCAGAGTGTCTTATTACATTTTAATGAGTATTCACAAGTCCTACAGCTGGGCACAGGCCTTCTATCAGACGTCGAATTAGTATATATTCGAATTATTATAATATAGATCCTAACTTCATTTATTAATGAAAAAATGTTTATGTAAATCCTCACTAATGATCCGGGTTTTGTTCACGACCGATTAAATCGCTTTTAAATTGAAGAATTTTGGTGTAATTGTAATTTTATACGCTGGAACATTTACTTAGGGTCACTTTTCTACTCGTACTTCTCTTCTCGTATTTTAACTAGGAACTAGACTTGAAAATTAATTTATTAAGTAAATCTGGAGTGTACCACTTTTTGCAAGGACGGCAACGCACCAGCAATTAAATGACAGTAGGTGTCTATGAGTGGTGGTATTACATAACATCAGGTGATCCGCATGCTTGTTTGTTGGCTTCAAAATAAATATAAAAAAAACTATATCGAGTCAGTCGTTTTGGAGTTGGACCTACGGCTATCCGGTTCCAACTTTTTGAACTTCGGCCAAATATTTGTTGTTTCAGAACGCGATGTTTACTCACTAATTTTTAGGGTTCCGCAGCCACAATGGCAAAAACGAAACCCTTATAGTTTCGCTATGTCTGTCTGTCTGTCCGTCCGCGGCTTTGCTCAGGGACTATCAATACAAGAAAGCTGTAATTTTGCACGAATAGGTATATATGTAAACTATGACGACAAAATGGTACAATAAAAAATTAAAAATAATTTTTTTTAGAGTACCTATCTCCCATACACGTAATGTGGGGGTGATTTTTTTCTCATCCAACCTTGTAGTGTGGGGTATCGTTGGATAGGTCGGTAGATTTTTCGATTCAGTGATTTGTTTGCAAAATATTCAACTTTAAAGTGCAAATTTTCATTAAAATCAAGCGTCCCCTCCCCTCTAAAATCTAAACCGGTGGGTGGAATTTTTTTAAAAACTTATCAAACTTAGTTACAAGGAATGGTTAAGTTTTCTTGAGAATTATTAGTAGTTTAATCTGTCATCTCCCAGGATAACAGGATCAAAGTAATTTGGGCACAAATTTGTGCCGCTGGGAGAGGACAGGTTAAGAGCAAATAGCAGCCTAAGGTATAAAATATACCTAAACTTGGAAGATTCCGTATAAAATACGAAATTCTTAGAAAAATATTACTTATTTTTTTCTTAATAGCTACGGAATCCTATTTCGGGCGTGTCCGACGCGCTCTTGGCCGGTTTTTTTACTCTAATTTGCTCGTATTATTATTTATCGTAAACCCTTAACAACAGGGTTTAGGGTTTAACCGTAATTTTATTAAAAGCCTAGCCACCAATTTAAAAGTAGCGTGTTAATACAAACAAGGAAACACTTTATACATGCGATAATGGGTAAGCGTCCGGTTCTAAATGTACCTACCTAGCTCAGCTTGTAGTAAATATGAACTTTAGTGCGTAGATGTAAAGGCTGTTTAACATTGCCCTCTGTGGCTATGGATGGAGGTACAGTCCGTAGGTACAATCTTTTAGGGATCGGTGGAAGTCGTTTCCAGTGTTTGAGCTATCCAAATCGTCCTGTGTTTGGGTTTGTTGTTGATTATTCTTGAATGGCAGCCACCTATCGGAAGATGCAGTGTGGGTAGACAACAAGGTAGATTAATGATCAAATTCTTATGTTCAACGGTAGTTGTCTCTCCACTGATGATCATGATGATGAATCGTCAAATCAATCACTTGTAGCGTAAATTAGTTTTAATCTGAAATTGTCTGAAGTTGAAAAATCGAGACGAATTATGTACCTATTCACTTTTTGCAAATTGGACCGAATCACACTACACTGGCCCGTGTGACATGGATTCAGTGCGGAATTTAGGATTTTAGCACACACGTTAGTAGTTTATAATCCGGATTAGTAAATGATATAAAACTAAACTAGGCTACTTAACCTAGGGTAATTAAGACAAATACTTTAGTAGAATCATATTTTAATAAGGTAGACAGGGCGCAATATTAGCAACTGTATTTTAATAGAGTGAACTGCTGAGCTCGCTACGAATTACCAATATACCAAGCATTAAGTATAAACAGAACATTTGGCACAGCTGAGCTTTAACCGTCCAAAATCATTGTTATACGCTTTAGTTAGATAAATAAGTAGATACGGACACAGAACCAGGGAAAGTGGTGTGTGAAGAGGGGTTTACTTAGCAGTGGATGGAAATAAGCTAACTTAATTTACTTAACCTTCAAAATGTTTTGATTTTATCATCCAGACGAGTCCTCTAGTTCATTAGTTTTCAATTCGTCACGTATGAGTGATTCCAGATTACAAAACTCGTTCGTCCGCGCAAAATTGCCAATATATTGTTACACAAACATTGCTCTTTACATATTGCTTTTTAGAACCCTTTGAAGTTATAAAACTTAAGCTTGGCTGCTTCGTATCTGAGCGAGCCGGCGTTTTGCTTATCTGATTGACCAAACATTCCCTCTACAAAGATAATAGGGCCAGATATTATGGGAAAACAAGTGAAACGTTTTTCATGTAAATGATTAGGTAACAATGTCGGAAGGCTTTGTGTTTTTTCTATGGCGTGTAAAGTGTTGTATCTCGCTCGAAATATATTGTTGAAAGAGATATTTAAACCGAATTAGATTGTTGTTTTCGTAATTGAATACAGTAGCGAGTGCGTATAATATTTTTGTTGTTTTATTGTTCTAATCTGCTGCTGTAAGAAACTCCATCTGCTGTAATATCGGCTACGACCTACATCCGCTTAATTACAGTTTATTTTATATTTCTTCACCTTCCTTCCTGAAGAACTCTTGAATCTCGTGCCTGCTGCCAAGTTACCTTGCATATTACGTTGGTGGAAGTCCTACGCCGCGCTTACCGATTTGTGGTACCCATTTGAGAACTTTTCGGTCACAACGGCTATCTAACCTCCGTGCTATATGGCCTGCCCAATGCCACGTTAACGAGCTAATTCGCATGGCTATGTCGCCCATAATTGCAAAACATCGCTGCAACAATGCTTCACAAACCATAACCACCTGCGCAAAACCCGCTATTCCCTACCAGTCACGTAGTAAACGCGGCGGTGTACGTTTAGGAAGCCTGAGACGTTTCATCATTCACGTCGCTCAAACCGGGCCGTCGCCAAATGCTTCCATTTACATGAGTAATTAGTTGGCGAAGGCCCAACTGTTTATATTGGTGTATTGATTGGGAGGCCTAATCAGGTGTGTCACTTAAGGCATGTTAAAGGATTGATTAGGCAGTAGAAGTGCGAGAGTGGCTTTGAGAGTAGACTTATTAGAGATACTCGTACAGTCGTTTTCCGCTGGAGAATGTTAACATTGTTTTCCCTTATCTTATAAATAAGGTTATTTATTCCAGTAGGTAAACACATAAACTTTTGTTTAATACTATTCTTTATCCAGGATTTTGTATGAACGAAACGTTAGGTAATTATGTTTGGGTATTTAAAAAAATGGCTTAGGTCTTAGGTACTCTTTATTCAAGAACTACAAAATGTATTTTTCCACAGTTTTAAAATAAGCAAGTTGGTGTAAATCGAGTTTTATGGACACCCCCCGGTACTGACTAAAATAACCGACTTGGTATAACATTGCAAGAATTGCATCTCAAAAGTTTTAAGCAATAAAAACTGCATTGAGAGACTTGCAGCTTTTTGTATTTTTTTGATAGGATCAATTATACAATACTTATTAAATATGTTTACAGCCTACTAATTTATTTCTGCCTAAACTTTTCAATGCAAATGCATTTTCCAACCGAGCGGAAGGTAAATAAAAACCTGTGCTGTATCTCAATACTGAAATAACTCAGATTGAAACGTTCCGGTAATAAGCTGTATCGGACATCTGATACGAGATGCGATTTTTCAAGCACTTTGCTCGTATTGATGCATTCACTTCAATGCTTGGCTTTTACAATTGACTGCATGTTCGAAGTTGATTTTTACTTCTAATGGTTCCGTATCTCCATCACGGATTGAGTTAAGGGTAGGCAGCGGTATTGCTGTCTACCCTAAAGGTGATTTTCCAACGGTGAGGCGAGACGAGACAACGCGAGGCGAGAATTGAAATTTGTATTGCAAATTTCTCAATCCTCTCCTAGCGCATCTTCGGTTGCGGTCGTGGTTGCCATACAAATTTCAGTTCTCGCCTCGTCTCGTCTCGTCGCGCCTCGTCGGTGGAAAATCACCTTAATGCTGGGGCGGGTGGCTGTGGAGCTGCTAGCGCTGCCTACCCTCATCATCATCATCTTCATCCCAGCCTATACATATACAAATACGTTCCAGAAAGCTTCATACCAAACGCCACAGTATTAACGAAAAAAATGACTGATTTATGATTTAGCTTTTGCCCGTGGCTTCGTCGCGTGGAATTCGGTTTTCGCGTGCTGTTTCTTCGGGAACTTTGCATTTTTCCAGGATTAAAAGTAGCATATGTCACTCTCTGGCCCCTAAACTATCTCTATGCCAAAAATCACATCAATCTGTCGCTCCGTTTTCACGTAAAAGACAGACAAACATATAAACACACACATTTTCGCATTTATAATATTAGTATGGATACTTCGGAACATGCAGTTTTTTTTATATTTATTTTATCAAATTATTTACAACATTAGAACATTCCTGACATGACGGCACTAGACTGGCTGTTTGGAACAAAATGCGCGGCGTCTCAATCATCAATATTACTTTGACATAACCCCTTTCACGGACGTCAACAAACTATAGTATAAACGTTCACAAAACCGCGCTGTGAACTAATTTTGTGCACCGTTTCGATGTAAGAAACAAGCAGTCTATATGTCAATGATTCCTGAGAAGAAACTCTTTATTTACTAGGAATTTCGGTTTTTGTCCAGAGGGTAGAGACACTGTGTATACATTTTAAGTAAAATAAAAGCCTTGTATCGTTAAAGAATATTCTCGATCCTTCGAGACTCTTGATCGAATGCCATCAAGCCATTTCTTGAAATCATAGCTATTGTTTGAGTGCTCGTCCTTGGTTAAGATCGCGGGATCGCGGTGGATGTGGAAAGCACAAGACCGGTCTGAGCGGAGAGCCTTGGGGGAGGGTCATGTCCAGCAGTGGACGTCTTCCGGCTGACATTGATTGACACTGCGGCTGATAATGATGAGTTTTTTTTTTATTCGACTGGTTGGCAAACGAGCAAGTGGGTCTCCTGATGGTAAGAGATCACCACCGCACATATAAACATCTGCAATACCCGGTATTGCAGATGGCATTGCCAACCTAGAGGCCTAAGATGGGATACCTCAAGTGCCAGTAATTTCACCGGCTGTCTTACTCTCCACGCCGAAACACAACAGTGCAAGCACTGCTGCTTCACGGCAGGATTAGCGAGCAAGATGGTGGTAGCAATCCGGGCGGACCTTACACAAGGTCCTACCACCTGCAAAACTTCTCATAAAAAAACTTAGTTAGTAAAACTTCTCAGGAAAGTATTCGAAAAAGATAAAACCAGTTTAGTAATGCGGCAAATAAATTTACAATCAGCATTAGAAAGAGGTCGTGATTAGGTGAATTAAATTATCCAGCATAATGGAATTTGAAATCTAGGTTGAACAGTAACCACAAACCGCGAAATTAGTAAATTACAATGAACCTCGTAAATCCATCATTGTAGGCGCTAATTGGACAAAATGTTTTAGTCCACACTCTAAATATCTAGACGCAAAAGTGGTTTAGATAATGGTTGTTGGTGTAATATTTGGTAAGTGTTTTGGCATCTTATGTGTTTACGGGCTATCTGTATTTATAACCCTATGCAATATTAATTATAATACTTAAGCAAGTGAGCTTTGCTAGGAGTTTTCTTAAGATTCCGCACACCAAAAGGAATAAATGAAACCACTTATAGGATCGATTTGCCTGTCTGTCTGTCCGTCTGTCACAGCTAAAATTCCTGAATCCATTGAGTTAAAAAATTGGGACACTTGTGTTAATCAGTGATATAAAGACGGATGCGTATCGAAAAAAATATAAATTTTTCTTAATTTGCAGCAATTGCACGGCCCCGCAAAAGTTTGGAGTGAGTAAAGAATTTGCGTAAACTGTTCAATGAAACCGACATACGTAAGATAAAAAAAGTTTTTGTTAAAAATGTCATTTTTAATACTGACTGTACCTTTTGGTGACTATACTCGTACTTGCATTGTCACCCAAACTACATTTCCGTACCAAAGGACCACCAGAACTTCATAGCCAGTTTTTTTTATTCGAATGGATGGCAAGCGAGCAAGTAGCTCTCCTGATGGTAAGAGATCACCCTCGCCCATAGACACCTGCAACACCAGGGGGATTGCAGATGCGTTACCAACCTAGAGGCCTAAGATGGGATACTTCAAGTGCCAGTAATTTCACCGGCTGTCTTACTCTCCACGCCGAAACGCAACAGTGCAAACACTGCTGCTTCACGGCAGGATTAGCGAGCAAGATGGTGGTAAAAATCCGGGCGGACCTTGCACAAGATTATTGTATTCTCACCATATTTACATAAGTATGTCCAATTTCAAGTAACATATAACAGACCACTGGAAGTGCATCAAATTTATCTTGCAAGATTTGACCCCTACCTACATACGTACATACATTTACAAGTTAAATAAAAGCTTGTAATAAAAATAGAAGTGAGAAGTAAGACCACACGTCTTAACAGGGTAAAAAGATAAAAGACCGCTTAAGCTTGTTTTCCACTGGATGCACAAGTGATTTTCCGTTGGTTGCTTCAAGCAAGCCGAGATACTTAAGCATCTAATCCCTGAATACGTTTCTGTTAGTTATAGTATGACATATGAAAACATGAGATTTTGCCCGCAACTTTGTCCGCATTTCTTGGAATGTTTTCGCTTTTTCGAGATAAAAAGTAGCGCATGTTAAATATGGATGTACCTTTTTTACTAAAAAAAAAGATCGGTTCCGAACATCAATCAATCAACATCCATAGTCCATCCACTGCTGAACGTAGACATCTTTCCGTTTATACTTCAACTATTTATGCTTGGCTTCCCTCGCCCCGCCATTGCCAACAGTAGTAGTTTTAAGCCCCTTGCATACAAATAAACAAACAATATAGTATAGATGGCTTCGGTTACTCGCTTAATAACCACTGCGAATCACCGCTAACCACAGACATCAGCAATACCGGTGGGAATACAGATTTATTGCCGATTTAAAAGGCTAAGGCCGCTGTATACGTCCATTCGTTTTTACCGGACAGTGGACCGTTTTTAGGGTTCCGGAGCCAAAATGGCAACGGAACCCTTATAGTTTCGCCATGTCTGTCTGTCTGTCCGTCCGCGGCTTTGCTTAGGGACTATCAATGCTAGAAAGCTGTAATTTTGCACGGATATATAAGTAAACTATGCCGACAACTTTTTTTAGGGTACCTCCCATAGACGTAAAGTGGGGGTGTTTTTTTTTTTTCATCCAACCCTATAGCGTGGGGTATCGTTGGATAGGTCTTTTAAAACCATTAGGGGGTTGCGATTTTTCGATTCAGTGATTTGGTTGCGAAATATACAACTTTAAAGTGCAAATTTTCATTAAAATCGAGCCCACCCCCTCCCCTTACCCCCCCCCTCTAAAATCTAAACCAGTGGGTGGAAAAATTAGAAAAAAATCAGGATGGTAGTAAGTATTCAAACTTTCAAGGAAAACTATAACGGCTAAGTTTGCTTGAGAATTATTAGTAGATTATGAGTAAATAGCAGCCTAAGGTATAAAACTAAACTAAACTTACGTATAAAATACGAAATCCTTAGAAAAATATTACTTATTTTTTTCGTAATGGCTACGGATCCCTATTTTGGGCGTGTTCGACACGCTCTTGGCCGGTTTTTTACTTAACTCGCCGTGTTGTATGGCTCATAATTAACGTGTGTACAAGCACCGGATACTTATCCGGCGACCAAATTTCGCCGGTTGCATCGCCGTCTCCCCTCGGCGCGACAGACACCGGTCCAGTGAGAGCGGTCATATGCTAGTGTTTTGGTGTATGTAGACGTTTACAGGACGTATCGCCCGTTTCCTGTAAATTGCAGACGGCACTCAAAGATAACATTCGTTCGGTAAAAAAATTAAGGCCTTAAGCGATTTCCGTCGGCATCCAATAACATGGGACAATTTTCTCCAATCGACCTAGTCCCAAATTAAGCAAAGCTATGTACTATAGGTAATAGGTAAATAATAAATATACATACAGTCAAAGAAGCTGAATCACGCACCTACCAGGAACCTTTGTGCTCCTTTTTATTACTGATGTCATATTGACATTTCATACATCTGCCGAAGAAATCATAAGGAAATTGACTAAGAAAAGGTCGCACCATGGTAGTACGTGACTTAGTTTCCTCTACTCGACTGTACATTATAACACCCATAACTTAGTTACATTAGGTACTATCATACAAGCGGAATTTATATCTGGAACCGCTATTTTTTAAATCAGGATCATTAGAATACCTAAGCAATTCGATTTTAAAAGCACAAAGTAAATAAGCGTATGATAATATATCGCAGAGTTGAACCACCAACTGTTGAGTGTTATAATGAAACAAACCAATAGTTGCCGTAGCCGGTACAGGTGTGTCGCAACTAGTTATCAACTCGCCGGCAACTTTTATCGCGTCCTCATTCGAGTTAACGAGCTCATTCAAATTGACCGACGCAACGCGTCAAAGTTGCCCGAGTTTAACTGGCAACGCAACTCGTGCAGGGCAATATGGCGGTCCGTATTGTTTGTGATAAAGTTACTAGACGTGGTAAAATTTTAAATATAAAATTATATTATGTACTTTTTTTACTCTTTATTTTTTTATGGAACTTTGATCAAAAGATAATGAACATGTCAGTTCCCAAAGGCTTTAACTATAAAAACACCATAACAGCCAAACGATTTAAATGAGTAACTACTCGTGCCAAGAGGGACATGACATGTCCTCCAAACCATACCACCGGATCCCCTGCCACAGGGTGGCAAACCTGCGCACGGATTCTCTTACACAGATTATGTACTTAGAGTTTCAAAATCTCGGAATAGTAATATTATTTATCCAACAAACTGGTGTACTCAAAGCATTTTATTTAGCCGCTTAGTTCACTTTTGAAGATTTACTAGCTACCCGCCCCGGCTTTGCACGTACAATAATGGTGAAAATGATAGACTAAATCTACCCTGGGAGTATTTTCTGTCTCATTAACTTTTTGTATAAAGATTATGAAATTAACATTTTTCAAATATTTTCTTTTATACAAACTTTCTCCTGGCAATTACAAACATAATAAGAAAATAATTATTTATACGTAGATTTAACACTTAAGGGTCCCACGCGGCAAACGACTTAGGTATAGGTATTCATTGGTGCTAGTCTCGAAATTACTTATTTTTATCTTCTTTCAAATGATTGAAAAACAACCAACAATTACACTTGCGCATTGGTTTCTTTCTTGAAATTCAAATAAGACCAAAAAAATCCCATTTGCTTTATAGATGACATGAGTTCTGGAGTAACAACATAAAAAACATAATGTGGATTGAGAACCTCTTCTTTCGTTGAAGTGGGTATGTCTTGTATATGTCTGACAAAAGCAAATTTCAAAATGATGGAAAAAGCCAGACAATTATTTATTTTAATTACTAACGCACCATGAAATTACGAATACAGGAGGTGTCTTTACATCCGTGTTAAAAAAGAGGAAAAATACATTTCCGCGTTGTGATTCCTACATCTGAGTTTAACCGTTACGAGGTCAGAGTGCTACAGCCCAGCGCGTGCTTCAATATGATTATCGTCAGCATTTTCCTCGTGAATTATATGCCTGGGGTCTTTTACTTTTACGCTGGAAAGCCGTGCGAGCCTCAGTGATGTACTTGAGTCGCGAGGTTAATTTTATTTACCGTTTAAGTTTTATCGTTACCATTTACGTTAACTTATTCATCAAGAGTTACGAAAATTTTATGGTAAAATGTGAATATGAAAGAGATATCCGCGCGCCTCATTGATGTTTCAGGTGACCAGAGGGCTGCCAGCTATTTTGAAGAAGAAGAAGAAGAAGATTGATTTATTGGCCAACATGAACAATACAGGATAGGCACACAGAAAAAGCAAAAGATTAAAGATTAAAGATTTTGGGCAAAGGATTAGCCTTGCGATACAACGCGGGAATGCTGCCAGCCTTCTGGGCACAATGAACAGCGACGGTGACCTAGGAGGGATTTTTTATTTATAGGTTAGGCTAACTTATATATTTTTTGTACATAGTCATATTTTTAAATGTTTAATGTATTGTGTTTTATTGCTTATTGTTATAAATTTAAATAAAAACTATATGATGGGTTGCCGTCTCTATTTATTTGGACAAAACAAACAGAGATGGCATCATAGATATCTGTCACTTAAAACTTGTCAATGAATGGTTAAACATAAGCGTTTGATTTAGAGCCACCAAAGATACTGGAGCCGCTTCCAACCGAGGCAACTGGAGGTCAATGGGGGAGGCCTATGCTCAACAGTTTACGTCCTATGTCTGATATGATGATGATGATGATGATGATGGTGATGATGATATCTAACTGCTGAGCGGCCGGTATTTTCTACCCACGACGGAACGGAGAAGGTAAGCGTTTAGGGTGAGAGGTTGTTTGTTTGTTAGTTAGTTTGTTTGTGTGCAAACGATTGTTCCCATTCATTTACTTCATGTTTTGCTGATGATGCTCTCAATTAGGTAGTTCAACACCATTTAAATTACAAAGTGTTCAAGAAATAAATGTTATAGGTAAATACTTGGTAAAAATAACGCAACGCGCGTAGGTACCACACGTACGTAACACGTTAAATAACTACTTCACAAATTACTTTTTGACAATGTCATTTTGTTGACAAAATAACGTAAATACGCCGCGCGCCGCTCTCCGTGTAAAAATTTGGTAATATTTAGCTTAATTTCGGCATAAATTTCCGGGAAAAATTCTTCGCAATCCGCATGTGTCGCAAAATTTATTCATTATTTTACTTCAACCCCCAAAAATACAAAACGGCTTGTACGTTAGTAGGCTCTTAAAACGTTGTTATACTGAGCAGTGCTCTGCCATACACCACACATAAATTTTGTGACATTCTGTAGCGTTTAACTTTGTAAACGCAAATTAGACGAACAGCAAATTGTTTTTTTGAGCTATGCTATGAATCTCAATAAATATTCTGAGGTTTAAGGTATTTGTTTGATGTCGGTTACAGTACTTTACCTAACGGTAGAACAAAGAAAACTAACCTAGGCTTTTCTGGCAATAATGTAATTTATTTTGATTTTGGTGACGTCTTCAAAACTATAGTCAACCGTCCAAGCTTTGGTAAAAATCTTAGGAACAAACAATCCATAGGTACTAATATTATAAATTATGAAAGTGTGTGTGTTTGTATGTTTGTCCGTCTTTCACGTCGAAATGGAGCGACGGATTGACGTGATTTTTGGAATAGAGCAAAGAGTATTAGTACCAATATAGAAAAAGAGTGGCAACTCTATGGTCAAATTTGCATGTATGGTAACAAGCGCTATCTGGTAGCTAGCTGAAGAACTAAATCTGACAAAACACACATGTACATGCACGCACACAACAAGCTTAACGTCTATAAAGCCCAGTTTAGACCTGTAAGAAAATTGCGCAAGTTGCATTACATCGCGAGGCCGGAAAGCAAACGAGTTTATGGTGGTCACTTCACTTGGTCACCCAAGCGGAGCAATGTAATACAACTTTAAGAAAACAGCAAAAAACCAGATAAACTTAAAAATCATCCGCGAAAGCTAGACAGCCAACATACAGCGGAAAGATGGCGGACAAACTGAATTTTTCAAGTCCACGTTTGACACATTTGTCAATTTAGTGCTATCATTTTGTCGCCAGAGGCGCTGGCGTGTACGTGAAAAGGTGAAGTTTTAAGTGTGCCCCCACTGGAATAGAGATAGTTTATGGGCCAGAGAGTGACATAGGCTACTTTTTATCCCGGAAAAATGCACAGTTCTCGAAGGAACAGCGCGCTATAATCTAATTCCACGCGGACTATCTGTACTCTACTATCGTACTTAATAATGCGGTGTCTTGTGTAGTGTTGTCTATTGTTGTGTTGTGAATAAATTTATTTCTTTCAGTTGAACGGATTTGGATGAAATTTAGTATGTAGATAGCTGGAGATCTGGAATAACACGTAGACTACTTTTTATCCCGATACTTCAACGAGATTGGGATAAAATCTTGAAATCTTAATCGCCAAGCATATAACTTTAAAGTCATGAAACACAGTTGTTTTCGGTGCAATGTTTGAAATAAACGATGTAATTTTTGACACATTCCATGGATTTTGAGTAAAATGCGGGTAAAGTCTAGTATAGTACATAAAGAACGCTTGCAAAAAGAAAAATCCTAAAACATTACTGGCCCAGAAAGCATTTGAGTGCCATAGACTGTATTCGAAAATGAATAAAATAGTCAGTCCGGAACTAGAAGGTCGGCCACCAAACGGTTGGTGGGGACATTTTTATGGCCACCGCAAAATAATGTCCGGTAAGGGTCACGATATACGACCGATAATATATAGCCGATGATAACTTTATGTCTCTTACTGTTTTAGGGAGCAAATAGCGGTTTCAATAAGCTATAAACTTGGTTTTTATTGGGCGGAGTAAACTAACGCGGTTCATTTTAAACCCGTCTGAGGTGAGTGAGGTTCTCCTCGTTTATGGTAACTCTTATTTAAAACATCGCTAGGTAACTATAACAGCGATTTGGGTGAAATTTGTAAATAGTAGTTTGGTTTTTTAAGCTTAGGATTAGTTTGTTTTAGTTGAATGAGGTCGTGTTGCTAATCGAAACAAAGTTTTTCTGTCTATTAGACGAAATAAATTTACTGAGGGGTAATAAATTTCAATAAGTAAAGTAATGAACTAATTTAAAAACTGACACTGGTTTGTGAATTTATCTTTGACGTTTATTAAAATTTTATGATTTCGGTTCATATTGGTGGATAAACACAAGTACGATTGCTATCCGAATTTTATGAGCCTGAAAACCATCATCCAAATGGTTTCAACAATTTAACTATAATGAAATTAATGAACAATCAAAGGTTAAACCTTTCAACACTTCAATTATAACAGAAGGACATTATGTTGCCTAAACTCAACAAAGGTCCCTCTGAACACATCTGAGATCATTCAAGTGTCAATTCACTACGACCTTATGTGACCCAGCAAATCAAATTGTAACTAAGTAAAGCTGCTACATACAATCATGTTAACCATACGACAGTGGCGCCACTCCAACCACCACAGATAACTTTGTGGCTTCATATCACTGAAGAACAACAGACGATCGTCATTCTAAACTGAGAGACCATTGTCATTCCCCTATAATATTACATCTCGAGTAATCTTCGCGAAATGACTTCCCAAATCTGACTTTATTGTCTCAAACGCTATTATTTAAGAGATTATAGAGGGGGTGGTAGGGGGGATTCAATTTGCAGACTGCCAGGGGACTGTTAAATGCTCGTTAGGTGATGCTGGAGACTTGATCGGTTGACGCCATTGTGCTGGGATTAAACTTTTAAGAGAATCTTCAACAGGTACACCATTATGGGTTGCATCTTAAAGGTTCTGTAGTGCGGAACACAAGTTTCATGTACCTAAAGTATGTAAACTGCTTTTGTCTTACGGCCTTGTGGTTTGTCTTTTGTGTCCTATTTTATTACATGAATAAATTGTTAAGTTATAGCTGATCATGCATGCCTGTGCATTATACGGGCTGCATTTCCTTTGTAATGATAATACGTCGACAGTGTAATTCTTTTTCAAAAGGTTATTTTACGTTAGGATGGTACTCCGCAACAACTTAAATAATAATAATGCCATTTACAATGCCTCAGGAGCGATGGCGGAACTACCTTCAAGTATTTCTCGACGACTGGCCTCAGACTACCTTGGATTGGGAGGAATGGAGGACATGGAGGACCTTTTGCCCTGCAGTGGAACACCAACCAGCTAGATAATAATAATTATTATAATGGTACCCCTAGATCTAGATCTAGATCTCTTTTCTCGTCACACTCGCACCCCAAACCAAAAAAACCTCGTTAAATAAGTATTTAAAAAAAATTGCAGCTTTGCGATAACCATATTTCATTTCAGGGATCCGTTGCAAACTTTTATAGAGACATCGGTCTCTGAAACATTATAAAATGACATTATGTTTAGCTATTTCCTCGATTGTTTGATCACAATTTCCGTCCCGATAAATAGGTTAAGAAAGCCTATAACAAAAGAATTGGTCCACAGGAAATTAAGTTCAGGTAAAATGGAATGGAAAACTGGTTTTGACGAAATTTGATGAAAATTCATGTTATAATTTAATTCTAGTCTACTTTTTTACTAACAGAAAAAATACAAATGAACGACAATGTTATAATGTTGTATTATGAAATTATTATAAAAAATTATAACTGTCTGCTATGACTTGTGAAGGTAGCCATAAAAATATAATATGAACAAAACAGTTACGAAGAGTGATATGAATATGAATACAAATCGGCAGTAGAACAAAAGTTTGATTTAAAATAAAGTTAATGTACCTATGTTCCGAAAATATCATAAATCAGTAATTTCTCCGTTACTACTGCGGTGTTTGTATGAAACTTTGTATGGCCGGCCAAAAAACTGTTTAACTAATTTTAATGACAGTTCCTGCTTCAGAAATAAAATAAAACAATAAGGCTGATTGTCATATTGACTTCTAAGTGAAAGTAGGTTTTAACGTTTTAAGCGCTAAAAATGAAATTAAAACTTAGGATGGTGAACCAATTTCATACCCTTTTAACAACATGTGTATCGGGTATTAACTACATAACCAAGTTTGACAAAGCATTCTCTAGTTAGGACTTCGCACTGACATCCAATATCCCGAGTAGAATGAGACTGCATATAACTCGCTGTATTGCCGCTAAGTTGTGTAAACTAATATGCTCCAAGATTTAATTAATATCTGCATCCTTTAAGCTTACGTCGCCATGTGCTCTTGTTAGTAATTGCGAATAATTTGCGTTTTGTGAAAGAGTATGCAAATTTTGACTTATTAACGAGATAAGTTACAATGTGTTAAGACAGTGCTTCGGTATAAAATATTTTAGTTTAATATAATAGAGGGAATGCTAGAGCAACATTATCGCTACCTTGCCTAAGAGCTGACTGCTTCAAATGATTTATTTGTTAGTTATTTTTTTGCGTATTTTAAGTTTATAGGATAGATGTATTGTAAATAGATATAATCGAAATCTTATTATAATAAATAAATATTCACTACCTATTGCAGGTTTAGGTTTAAAGATCATTTATTCTCATTAAGAATTTACAATTCACTTATAATGAGAACTTAAAATTAAACATGTATGTTTATAATGAGCGAGAACATAAAAAGAGGGTAGGTAACTATACAACACTCCGACAGGAATGTAGGATTACACCACAGGAATGAAGTTATAGTCAGCAGTTGTCAGAAGTCGAAGTTATAGTCATAGTAGTCGGGAACCTATTCACTCGTCTACATAGATGACAATATTTTCCTTTAAGTCGTAATTTTTGTATTCCGTGTATAAAGACAAGGAACCCTTTTAAGATCACGTTGTTGTCCCTCTGTCGGTGTGTCAGTCAAGACACTTTTTCTCAATAATTCTTGTATGTATCAAATTAAAATACAGTACAGTAACTCCTACTTTAGTTCTTGTACTAATTTGCAGTTAAGTAACAAAATACTATCTTAGGTTTACACTTGAGAGAGCACCACAAATCGCACGAAAGTTCACTGCCTGAAACTTGCGCGGTGCAGTTCTTGCACTTAAACTAACTGTGTTTATACCGTAAAGTAAATATAAGAGGTAAACGAAGAAGCTTTCTGACTGATCTAAGTTAAACTACTTAGTGCAGTGGTCATATTGTCTGCGGGCTATATTATCTCACCGGGACACCGTTGCGGCAAAATCAGTCGTGTAACCGTGATGTCTTTAAAATAGGAGACTTTTTTATCAAATAGCTGGCAAACGAGCATGCGGGTCACCTGATGGTAAGCGATCACCGCCACCTATGGACCCTACAGCATTATTAGGACTGCGAGTGCGTTGCCGGCCTAAAGGGGAGGGGGTTGGGTCTCCGGATCTCCCACTCACCGTACGAAACACTACTACTTCACGCCGGTATTCTGTGGGAGTGTGGTACTAACCCAGTCGAGCCGGCAGCCAGCAAATGGTTACAGTAAGGCTCTACCACATGTAAGCGTGGTGGCTTTAAGGAGGGTCGTCATCATCATCATCAGCCTACAGCAGTCCACTGCTTGACATAGGCCTCTTCTTTTCCATGGCGAGCCACAACACTCTGTATTCAGCCCTTCACATCCATCCGCCGCCAGCGACCCTCTTAAGGTCGTCCGACGCCCTACACTACGTTTTCCCATCGGTGGTATCCATTCAAGGACCCGTCTACTCCGCCGTTCATCAGTCCTGCGACATACGAGCAAGGTAAAGGTTAAAGGAGGTAGGTTAAGGAGTGTGTGTCACTGATTCAGAGTCATGCTGAGGAACCACAACCAAGGTGGCGATACTGCCAGTAATGTTGGATGCATGCGTCCATGCTGGTTGCAACGCCAAAGCTGTTGCACAACCAAGCGAATATCAAGATAACTTGCATAGGACTGTGTATACATTATGTATTATTGCTGTTGTAATGCTGTAAACATTACTGTTTAATGTAAAAAAAAGTTGAAACAATATTAAAATATCAAATTACTCAACTTGGGCTCACTGTCTGAAACACAACTGTTCTAAAAAGTTGGCCCTAACGTCTAACAACTTTAGGATCTGCTATAATATATTACGAAGTGCAAAATTCGAACTTCGTATCTTGCCGTCCCGCTGACGCTAATATTATTTAAAACGAGAGTGAGAGGGACGGTAAGATTCGATTATCGAATTTCGTAGTAGCCCCTCTGTGACCATCTATATACCTGCGACCGCTCTCAGTTACGTAATAAATTTATCGGAATGGAAGGTAAACCTTCCCTTTGCCTTACAAAGGTACTCGATTGGGCTCGGCGCTGACAGTTGGACAAACAGACACCTTAAAAGTGCTTCTCAAATATTTTGAAGGGCTCCATTTAAATGTAGTTGCTAGTTTTACTTTTGTATTGTTTGATACGCCGTATCTTTCTACGAGTAGGATTCCTCAAATGTACCCTACGAATATTCTTTAGCGAACACTTCACCAAAATATTAGAGCACCTACCAAGTTATTGCAGTGCATTGTGCTGCAGACGTCGCATTCAGAGCGCAGCGAACCGCGGAATTGCTCTCAAGATCTCACTGATAAAGGCAAATTGGTAATGCAATGTTGTACTCAGTTAGCATAGGGTATTGGCAGAATCCCCATTGAAATAAAATTAATGGTATATTTTATGGCGGGATGACCTAGACGCTTCCTCGAGCTATTAGGTAGACATCAGTGCAGACGGGCGAGTTGGGTTGGGTTGGGTTTAGTGGGGCCACAAAAATTGCGACTGTTATAATTGTAAGTTACAGGAATACTCTAACAAACTCATCATCATTATTCTCAATCGGAAGACATCCACTGTTAAACCTTAGAACACCACAATGAACAACTCGCCACTAGCATCCGTTGCCCGCAACTCTCACGATGTCATCAGTTCACCTAGTGGGCGCCTGGCAGTGCTTCACGTTCGTAGTCTCCATTCGGAGACTTTTCTCCGCAACGGTTGCCTATTTGTTCTTCCAGCGATATGGCCCATCCATTACCTCTTTATCATCATCATCATCATGTCAGCCGAAAGGCGTCCACTGCTGGACATAGGCCTCCCTCAAGACTCTCCACTCAGACCCAGATATTCTTCGTGCTATGTCGATGACTTTAGTTATTCGGTGAATTTCAATAAATTCAATAGATATTAACATTTGCCAATATTCAAAAGCAACACAGTGTTTCAGAGGTTATACCTATAATGTGACATGAGTCACACGAAAATTAAACTTTATTAGTGTAGAGCACATCTGTTGGAACGTGAATTATGGACGTTGTAAAATATATCAATATCATAATACTAAAACTTCGTTACACAAAATGAAAAGTTTACTGTTTCGACGGGCTTAGCGCTTCGTGCATATTGGATACTAGCTTTTGCCCGCGACTTCGTCCGCGTGGAATAGTAACTTTGGAAAGTATTTCATTTATTTAGGGTACCTATTCTGCCAATAATAGATACATAGAAACTTCTATGGTTTACTGAAAATAACTCATTTTAATACATTGCTTTATATCTAAACTAATTTTTTTTTGTTCTTCCATTCTTTGGTAAAACATAAATATTTTGCGGGTAGCCACATTTTAGCAATACTACGTGTATTCTACCCTGCCAACACAAAAGGACTAATTCTTCATAGTGAGCTCTTGAGTCTTGACATCTTACGTCCTTTATTGTAATTTAGGAGGATAGGATTATAATTAAGACGGCATTCTTACTAAGCATAGCTACACATATTTCCGATAAATATACTTATAGTCAATTTGTTTGGAATTCCTTACGAACTTTCATCCCCATATTTTCAAGTATGAAAAATGACGAAATTTGAAAAGAGCCGGAACAAATGTTTTTTAGGGTTCCGTACCTCAAAATGAAAAAAAATGGATCCCTTGTAGGATCAGCTTACTGTCGATCCGTCGGTCTGTCTGTCAAGACCCTTTATCCCGTAAACGTGCGGAGTATGTATCGAGTTGAAATTAAAACCCTAAACTCAGGTCAATAGTCCCGGAAGCTGTGAAAAAATCGAACTTCTAAGTTAACGCAATCAAAAGCTAGTCATTAAAAAGGTGTTTCCATACAAATCGCCTAAACAGAAAAAGTTATAGGGTACTTCCGGCTGTCCTAGAAACTTAAAATTTTGTATAAAGGTAGCTCTTATAGAAAATTTTATTCCCGTTATAGCAAAATAAGTAAGAAAATCTGAAAAATACAATTTTTCATGTCTGACTGTCTATGTCAATAAGCCATCTAAAATGACCCCACATTGCGTACATTTTGCTTATGAGCTTAGAATAGGCTCTGCTAACACTGGATATTCATAAATACCTATGCACGGAACCCTTGATGCGCGAGTCCGAGTCGAATTTAACCGTTTTTTTTAGTTCTTATCGAATACCTACCACAAAGATTCATCGATTTATCTATCTATCTATCTATCTGTGATAATGACGACGTTCTATATAAATTTTAATCCCCTTTTTCATCCCCTCGCAGGTAAAATTTTCAAAAACCCTTGAACGAATATCTATTTATTTTTCAAAGTGCCCAAATGCCAAGTTTCATAAAGAACCTTCGATTTATCTTCGACAATGTCTACCTTCGTATAAACTTTCATGCCCTGTTTCGCGATGCGCGAAAATGCGCGAAAATATATCTATTTATCTCTTATCACGTGCCCAAATGCCAAATTTAATAATGAACCATTGATTTATATTCGACAATAACGATCTTCCATATAAACTTTCATCCCCTATTTCACCCCCACACAGGTAGAATTTTAAAAAACTCCCGAACAAATATCTATTTATCTCTAATCACGTGCCCAAATGCCAAGTATCATAAAGAAACATTGATTTATCTTCGACAATGTCGACCTTCCATATAAACTTTCATCCCCTATTTCACCCCCTCACAGGAAGAATTAAAAAAAACGCGCGAGCAATGTTTATTTATCTCTTAATCACGTGCCGAAATGGCAAGTTTAATAAAGACTCATCGATTTATCTTCGATAATGACGATCTTCCATATGAACTTTCATCCCCTATTTCATCCTCTCACTGGTCGAATTTTCAAAAAAGCTCAAACAAATAACGACTTATTTCTTATTAAGTGTCTAAATGCCAAGTTTCATGGTTTTATTTTCGACAGCGACGAACTTCCACCATATGAACTTTCACCCCCTATTTCAACCCCTTAAAGCCTCTTTTTCGAGATAAAAGATAGCCTATGTTCTTTCCCAAGGTCTATTCTATCTCAGTACCAAATTTCATCAAAATCGGTTCAGCAGTTTTTGCGTGAAAGCGTAACAGACAGACAGACAGACAGACAGACAGACAGAGTTACTTTCGCATTTATAATATTAGTATGGATTTACCGAAATTACCATTATGACAATGGCCAGTCTTATGAAATCATCATCAATAAACTAAATAATAAAATAACTTTAAGTTATATTACTAAACAAGTAATAAACATACAAAATCAAAATATCCTTCATAATGTCAGTCGACGCGTTGCAGTTGGCGGAAACAGCTGCCTGTTTTTTGGTCGCTAGTCATTTTTACCAGACGCGAACTACGCCACGGCCACGAGTTTCTTGTCAATCGATCTGAAGAAACTAGTCCCGAACTTAAGCCGGAAGATTAAATCCGTTAAGTACTTCACTAAGGTTAAAGCCGGCTTAAACGCTTAAATTAAATAGGTGCATACGCTCAAACTGACGCGAATGCGCTGAATCGCAGCGTTAAGTACATTTTCCCGGGAAGATTGGCATTAGCACGTTACAGGGAAAACGGGAAAACTTCTGACGATTTTAAATTAATCAAATGACCCCTATATACTTCATCCACATTCACGTTAATTTTGATACTTGAGCGACCGAATTTCGTTCGTAGTTTCTTTTTCAATTAGTTACATCGTGTTTTTCTTTTTAAAATAAAAGAAAACTAAAAAACTATCTGACCTAGATTTGAATTATAGAGCTCCAGTTAGCAAATACCCCACGCTAGAGTTCTTGAAATTACTGATCTTATTACGTGTAAAATTGATACTGAAAAAAAGAATCATTAACTATAACTCGAAAACACGCGTTATCCTAGTGACAGAACCTAATTCTCAATAAAAAGTAGAACGAATTTTAAAAGCGTTTGTCAGGGTATCCTTCTTTTTGCATAATATTTGCTACAAGCAGTAGGTACTTACGTCGTCAAAAATTTAGAAAATTAGTTAGCTTTTTTTCCCATGACGTAACTTTCATGAAACAAATGGGAGTCACTATGAATTTCATGAAAACGAGGACAAAATGCGG
Source organism: Choristoneura fumiferana (assembly GCF_025370935.1). Taxonomy (NCBI): domain Eukaryota; kingdom Metazoa; phylum Arthropoda; class Insecta; order Lepidoptera; family Tortricidae; genus Choristoneura; species Choristoneura fumiferana. The sequence goes on along the minus strand of NC_133488.1, from coordinate 6,309,147 downwards.
CAAGCGTCCTAGTTTCGCATTCATTCTGAACAGGAAAGTGTTGACGTGCGGGAACAATAGCAGGCTTGCCAGGACTTACTCGCGTTTCCCTCGCCCGCCGCACAATGCATCGTCTCTTATTCAACGACGAGCAAGCAGTTTTTCTATACGGGACTGACAATGGACATTGTGCGCGTGAAACTGATCGGAATACCATTATCGCGACTTACCAATCGCGCGAGTGCGTTCTAATTCAATATCGACTGCAGTTTTTATGGTTTTCTGGCTCTACCATGAATAGGAAAATGTGAGTTGGGCTTGGCTATTAATGTTGTAATGTTATATTTGCTAGTGTTTTGGTTTTAGCTACTAGAAGCTAACCTTATTAACTAGATCATCATCATAATCAGGTCATCTAGCCTCCATTAGGCCTCCCCCTTAGAATGCCACAGTGAACGACAACTCGCCACTTGCATCCACGTAATCGGAGGCCTGCTAACGCTTTGCCTTCCAATTTGTTGTCGCCACTTGAGGACTTTTCTCCCTCAACGGTTTTTGACTCTAATTTCAACTAGATACCGTCCAACGAAAAAAAAACAAAAAATCACGTCCCTGTAATTGTATCTAGATGAGAAACTAAAAAGCACCATAATTTCCAATTACACGTTTTCCGCATTGCTGTGGGCCACAAAGAGCCTGTAAACACCTCCTGTCACCCGCGCCATATATTAAGCCTTTTAAATCATAAACCGGAGTATTGCCCGGGCACATTTATAAAGGTTAAATTACAGTAATTTCAGCCTGAGAGCGTTATACCCGCAAATAACTTAATTGTACGCGGCTAAGGATTTACATAATAACTCCATTCAACGCTTTTGTACAATATTTTACATGCAATATACATAATAATTAAGATTAGAACGAAGTTGGGAAAGAAAAATAGAAATAGAAGAGAACTAGATAATACCATAGTTATAACTACTTACATGAAAATTTTTTTTAGAGATTATATGAAATTCCCATTACACTGGGCTCACGAGAGAACTACGACCTAAGGCTTTTCATTCTGAGAAGAGGGCTGTATCCAGCAGTGGGACGTTTAGATGAGATGATGATAATGACGAGGTGCCATCAGTGCATATGTATATGTATGTAAATGTGTGGTCTACCACCCTAAGGTTGATAATCGTTTGCATGTCATAAAATAATAATGCCAATAGACATATCTGTCAACTTGAAATTCGACTTTAGAGACATATTCATTTGAGGTTATATTTAATATGATAGGAGCTTGTTTAAAAATGGAAAGACCACTTATTTGGCTGATGGTACACGCAATTTTAATTTACGGTGCTCCGGGTTTTCGGCCGTAAATATTTACTCCACATTACTTCTGGTACTACCGTAATTAATAAAGTGTATGTTATACGAAAACAACCAGTATGCACCATAATATAAGAAGAGGCGATACATACAAACGATAACATTTCTATTCCTATTATTAAATAAATAATCATCATCATCATCATCATCCCAGCCTATATACGTCCCACTGCTGGGCACAGGCCTCCTCTCAGAACAAGAGGGCTTGGGCCATAAATAATAGTATGATTTAAATTCGGGTTTTGATTTTAGAGAAGCTCGATATTTCGGCACAATTAGTAATGACCGCGATAGTCTAAAACATTGTGTTAAATAAATAAGTTTATGTTCAAAAAACATTTCTAATACAAGCTTTTTGTGACTAGTAAAACTTTGTTAACTGACTTTGACTTTGACTTTGACTTACATTGCCATCCAACTAACTATAACTATACCAAAACTCAAGTCAATCTGACCACTGGAAGTGGGTCAAAATGAACTTACAAAATTTGACCCGAACAACAACAAACAGGACAAGTTAAATAATGAGTTTGTGTAAAAATAAAATAAAGTAATGACAGAACATTTCGTGATAATATCAAATTTGAAAAGGAAAAGATGGAAAAAACGGTTATCCTGTTCTTCGTGCGATGTGGCCCGCCCATTGCCACTTCAGCTTGCGTATTCTTCAAGCTATGTTGGCAAGCTATTCAAGATATTTACTGATATTATATTAATAATTCAGCGGTGGATATTTGTGAGCAATTCGCAACAGACACTTCTCGCTTCATTGTCAACGGCAGCGATGAAAGTTGCCGGCCAACGCGACTTGTTAACTAATAATTTGTATTGCTACATTGCTCCGGATCGGGCAAAGTTCGCGCCAAGCAAGCAAAGTAAGTACGAGTAACAGCGCTGTTTGTTTCAATGAAATATCAAGTTACGTTACTAGAAAAGTTTTGAGCTCGCAAGCCCTAAAATAAGCGATAGTTAATTACTAGCAGTGAAATATACATTTCTCTACTCTCTACTCTAGGACAATGATAAATATAACGTGTTGATTAGGATATTATCAATGTACAAAGTCTCATACGAAACGCCACAGTATTAACGGAGAAATTACTGACTTACGATACAATACAATACTCTACACAAACACTCATATTTCACAACATACATTATTTTATTTCGTAAATATTTTTTTCATCATCCACCATCATCATCAGCCGCAAGACGTCCACTGCTGAACAAAGACCTCCCCCTTAGAACGCCACAATGAACGACAACTCGCCACTTGCATCCACCGGTTTCCCGCAACTCTCACGATGTCATCAGTCCACCTGGTGGGAGGCCTGCCAACCCTTCGTCTTCCGGTTCGTGGTCGCCACTCGAGGACTTTTCTCCCCCAACTGTTATCTGTTCTTCGAGCGATGTGGCCCGCCCATTGCCACTTCAACTTGCATATTTTTCCAGCTATGTCGGTGACTTCAGATCTTCGACGAATTTCCGTATTCCGGATTCTATCGCGCAAAGAAACCCCAAGCATAGCATTAATATTATTTTACAATCAAATAATTTACAATATTCGTGAGAAGCGACACCAAGGCGGTTCTGCACCAACATCCGCAGACTTCTCTGTCAGGCCTGTGGACGAACATGTCGCTCTCGCATCGGTCTAGTCAGTCAGCCAACAAAGACGTTGTGCACAGACAATATTGCCGAAATTCACCTAAAACAGACGCTTAGGCCGGAATAAATAACTTTTTCATTGCCTTTGGAGACGGCTAAAAATACTGAATTTTCAGCCTTGAAAAAGTCTAGCGCAGTAATGTGTTAAATTAGTAAAACCTACTTGGTCATTCGCCGGAGAGTAATGCCCTCTTGGTTAATTCAGATTTTCCCACGAAATCTTTTGACGGAGGTAGTTAAGCTATTGACTCGGTGTAAACGAGCCCTTAACTGTGCCACAAAGGAACAAGGCATTTTACTCGCTGGAAAATAATATAATTAGTTGCAATTAATGCGCTGAGCGGTACTTATCCAAATCGGCATTTAGCGAAAATTCCAATTTTGTCGGAACAAACGGCTTAATTGTAAACATATTGTTTGCAAATTGTAAGACGTTACAATGTAATTGATCGAATGACTTTTGTTAAGGAAATTAAGGAAAGAGGGGATAGTTATTTGTTAAAGAAATATAGGCTTGATTCACTAACACTAACCATTAATGTTGATCTAACCTACATAAGCCGACCTTTTAATGTAAGTTGTGTAGTTATTGATTTATGGTTAATTTGGAATGATACTTAATTTAATTCAATTTAATTTAACCTGTTTATTTGAATTTAGTTTAATTTGTTTATTGTAACTAATTTTCAATTTTATTTAGTATTAATTTAATTTGTAGGTAATTTAATTCAATTTCATTTAGCATTGAATTCAAATTAATTTGTAATTTAATTAAATTAAATTTGTAGTTAACTTTAATTTATTTAGTAATTATATTGAATTGAATTAGATGATTTGATTTGACTGTGATGTTCATTTAGGTTTTGATATGTTATTTATTATTAATTAATAAATATTTTTATACATTGAATTTGTAATTTAACTCAATTTCATTTAATCCATGATTTACTTAATTCATTGTGTAGGTACCTATGGACTTTTACATCCGGAATAAATTTCATTTCATGATATTACTAAAACTGAATCACGTAGGTACTTTTACAACACTTTCACGAAAAGAAAACTAACCTTAACTTAAGGGGTAAGATTTACTCACAACTGTAACTCGCAACTTTGAAACCAACGCTAATCCGAACTACTGCGTAAATCCCTGAGCCTTCCAGCTCTTCAGTACTTAAAATGTTTGTACCCCAACGTGTAGGTTCTCAAACTTCAAGCCTCGAGATACGATAGCAGTAATCAGCGGCCCTCAAACTATCGAGTGAGTTATGTAAACTGATAGTGGCTATTAGAGTAGTGTCCCAAGTTTATAAAGACTGATAAGGGACGCGATAAGAGGGAGTTGGTCATTAGAGGATAGTAACCGATGTATTACAGTGATTCGAGAAGCTGTCGATAGTTTACGTAAAGAGAATTCCAAACCTAATGGTCTAATTTAATTAATTAAAGGTCTAACTTAAAACTACAACGGTCTAAAGTAAAATTTAGCTACTTAAAACTATTTTTTTAATCTAATAATGGGCCCCGTGGAATGGTGCTCAAAAATCAGCAATATTGAATAACGATGCAGTGATTATTGATTGATTCGTTAAAAAGATCCTCAGATGTGTCAACCAGGTGTTTTTACTAGTCTTAAAATCAACAAAATGGAGACGCGTGGATGAGTGGTGTAACCTAGCTCGGCCAATCTGGAATCAACATAAATGTACCTAAATATGAGGTAGTTTCATCAATCAGATAAAATCTCAGAAAACTACCTTTTTATGGCATTATAAAATAGCCACAGCGATCTCAAAAGACGACATGAAGATTTTTATCTCGACCTATAAACGTCTCACTATTTCGTATAGGGCTTCTCTTCGAAGAAATAATGTCGGCTGTAGTTACCACGTGGGCTCAAATTAGATTGGGAATTGCACGCACACTATGTTATATCTTTCACCGCAAAGGTTATGGTAAATTTTGATGCAATTTTGCACATGTAATCTGAGACCGAGGATTTTAATTCACGTGCTCTGCTTGAGAGGCCATAAGTTAAACCACTGAACCACCACGGCTGCAAGAAGATCACTTGGTACAAATTGAGCTAAGCCGTCTGCTATGAACCTGGTGGGAAAAAGCAAAAAAACCTTCAGGGGAGCCCAGCCAACTCAAGATTGACAAACTTAACGCAGGAAAGAGAGTAGACCCGACTCCGAATAACGGGATTAGGATAGGAGGAAAAGCGTCTGATTGAATTTTACCTGGCCTAAGTGTTTGGTTTTAGACGTAATTTTTCGATTTTACTGTTTAATAAATGGGTAAGGCCGCGAATTTTGACCAATGTGACATAGAAATAACATAAAAAAAATACGTGACGTTACCATAAAACGTAACGCAAATTATTATAAAGCCTAGATCAAACTGGTAAAAATTCCCATTAGATAACGCATGTATGGAAAAAAAATACATGTCATATAATAAAGTGAAGTTTTTATTTTTACTAGAACTTTCTGACGATACTGATCTAAAATCTGTCCTATATGAGATCTATAGAGCTAAACATGAGAATGTGGAAGTAGAAGTACCCTCTAGTTGACGAACATCTTTCCAAAAGTGTATCTTTACATGCCTCTCTAACACTGACAATAAGGTGCACATTTATAAGCATAACGAATTTGGATGTGGTTTTTTTTTATTCGACTGGATGGCAAACGATCAAATGAGTAAGAGATCACCACCGCCCATAAAAATCTGCAACGCCAGGGGTATTGCAAACGCGTTGCCAACCTAGAGGCCTATGATGGGATACCTCACGTGCCAGTAATTTCACCGGCTGTCTTACTCACCACGCCGAAACACAACAGTGCAAGCACTGCTGCTTCACGGCAGGATTAGCGAGGAAGATGGTGGTAGCAATCCGGGCGGACCTTGCACAAGGTCCTACCACCTAGTTGTGAGCATGCTTGTGACTTCGACTGTACGTACAAGCTATTAAATACCTCAAAGAAATGGCCAAAACCCTAAATCACAGGTTTTACCAATTTAGGAAGTAGTATCTTAGTTAAGTGGACAATGTAAAAAGATGTTTTTGGAAATAAATTATTATGATTATTAAGTTTAGGTAACAAATGAACTAAGTAGGTAAGTGAATCTCTCCGTTTGTCTCTCACTTTAAATACGCTATGCATGTAGCAGGACGTGAACACAGAACTCGCCACAATTCTTTTGTGCCGATCCCTGCACCTACAGATTAAAATTTATTTAACTTCAAAATATCCATCTAACTAACTTACTGTGCGTGCAGTCATTGGAAAACTAATAATAAACTGGTGTAAGTTAGAATTTTTCTGTGTGAACTTCCTTTACCACATTTTTTCGTTACGTTATGTACAAAATACGTAGCATTTTGTAAAAATGTAACGTAATCGTAACGAAAGTGTAACGTATTTTATACAAAAAATCGTTTATCATGGTGAATAACGACATTTTGAACATAATAACACATGCCACTTACATGGAAAAGATTACCCTATCGTATGAAAAAACAACCAGTTAAAAATAATCACTACTTACCCTTAAAATCGAACAAGCACTTTCGACGTTTTTTCGAAAAAAAACCTCCGCGTCACTTTTGATGGCTGTTTGTCAACAAACTGATGAGATTTATTTATCTCATCGATGTTGCCCTATTAGAGTATTAGTTGCCAGTGTACAAAAACAAATTTCTACCGAAATTGGCGTTAAAGGTAGCTTAATTAAGCGTCACCTAAGTATTCGTAACGAAAACGTGGTTTTTTGGCACGTGAAAAGAAATAAATATAAAACATGAAAATTATTTGATTATCATGATTCCGCAATCGGTAGGACTATCGTTATATCATAAAATTTTATTGAAACAAAATCATGATCATGAGAAGTTAAATAGCATGAAAATAATAAGGTATTAAGTACTCGTGGTCAAAAAAAATAGTCAATTTTCGTTACGTTTTGGACGGTAATATATTTTTATTATTTTTTTAAAAGGGTTTAAATCAATTATCTCATTTGCGACCTTGAGAGTTTATATCGTGTCATATAATAAAAAAAAAATTAAACCTCTAGGTGTTATCAGTTTTTTTTTATCAGCGTTCCAAATTTGAAACGTCCAAATTGGTCAAAATTCGCGGCCTTACCCAAATAATAAGGTAGGTAAATTCTTACTGATGTAACCACTATGATGTACTCTTTAAAAAAAATAACAAGCTTAAACACTTAAAAATATGATTTATCTCTTAAACGACTAAGTAACACAAAAATTCCAGTAATTTAAAATTGAACTTTTATGGTACTAACCTCTTGCGTCCGTTGATTCGATGCTGGCAGCATAGTTCCATTTTTGAATAATAATACTGAATGGACGCAAGGGTGTTAAAGAGAAGACTTCGTCCCCTTACAACCAGAATCGCTTATCTGCATGAAATGTAGTTTCGAGAAAAACGCATTTAAAGGTTTGCATGCTCTAAAAACCTATAAAATCTAGTTATACTAAAAATATCTCTGTGTTTCTATTTAGATAATTTATCCCTTAATAGGATAGGGCTATGTTATTTACTCTATACTCGCGTCGAGTAGGTTAAAATAGGGCTTTTCTTCAAAAGGTACTGCAGATAAGCGATTTTGCCTGTAGACACGTTTTTTTTTATCTTCTAAACTAGCAAGTTTACGCAGATATATTGGATAAACTATCATTTTAAATCCATAATTGAAGCATTTTTCGCCGAATACAGTGTTAAAATGCTTACATGTTTTATACAATTTAAGTTTTTAGTTAAGTCTCAGTGCAAATAAGAGGTATTGGCTGTAAACAAATCGGAGTTTACCTTTTAAGCGCGCTTAAAAGTGCAAAATATTTCTAAGATGTTTTGACTCTAGGCTTTTTTTCTGTTTTTCTATCTTATATGCAATGTAGCATTATTCTGTTTTGTTTTTATCATTCAAAGACATATAACTTGTATTTTTCGAAAGAGTTCCATCAATCTATTTCAACAAATAGGTACCAAATAGCCCAAAAATATAAATAAATGAAAACTAGCGAGTTAAAGTCTTAAATATAGTAGTATATTTCTAGTATATGTGAGATATATTACGTTATTCCTTTAATATCATATGTGCTGCTTAATACATTTAATTATGGAACTTTTGATTACATGCATATAACAAAAAACATATTTTATTCAAACATTTTAATAAAAAGGCACTTAGCGTCTCAAGGCTCAAAGTAACCACTGAAACAGTCATGAAAAAAGAACCGTAATGGTAATAACCATCAGTCTTCTTCTTCATCAAAACGATAACGAGCATGGATATTCAGGTTTCGATGAACTAGATAGAAAAACATAGGTATAACCAGATCCAGCAGACCGTCGAAATGAACCGCGAGTATCATTTAGATACCTACTATTTACTACTTCGTATCGTAGGTACGTCGTATCAATGAATAGCTTATCACGGCATAAAACATTTACGTTGTCACACATTTTCATTGTTCTTGACTTAATATTTGTATAGGTAATATTTTTATCAATTACGTTTTGTCGTCTGACTTTTTGAGTTTTGATACCAGGCCTGTAACTTTGCAAACCAACCGTCGAACAAGACAAGGCAACAGAAAATCGAATCCAAACTCTGTTGAACCTCTTTCAGTAGAGGAATTTAAACTACCTGCATTAAAAAGCTATACACTAATCCACTGCCAATAATCGCAGCTAAAAAAATAAAGATTTAATGACTTTTTACAAAAAAAATGTTATACCGGAGATTCACCATGGCTGGTTGCACTGGCCTGTGATGAAGACGTTATTGAGCGTGTGCCGGACGTAGTCACAGCTGAGACAAGCAGTGATGAAAAATAACCTTAATGGTAATAATCATCAGTCTTCTTCTTCATCACTGCTTGTCTCAGCTGTGGCTACTCAAACCAGCCATGGATAATTAATATTACCTAAGCCAAGAACAATGAAAATGTGTGACTACGTAAATGTTTTATGCCGTGATAAGCTTTTCATTGATACGACGTACCTACGATACGAAGTAGTAAATAAGTAGGTTATCTAAATGACAATCACGGTTCATTTTGACGGTCTGTTGGATCTGGTTATATGTTTTTCTATAGCCGCGTATCCATTAGAGCAGCCTCAGGCCGAGCACCGCGAGCCGAGCCATATTTTGTCGGTTTTTTGGCCGTGCTCAAAGGAGCCTCAGTCTGAGCCGTGCCTTTGGCAGTGTCTCCACTTGCGCGGCCTCGGAGCGAGGCAGCCGCTCGGCCCGAGGCTGCCTCTAGTGGATACGCGGCTTATTTAGTTCATCGAAACCTGAATATCCATGCTCCTTACAGTCACCTGAAAGAAAAACACTGTTAAATTACGGCAAGTGAATGGCTGTTATAAATAGATCTGTTCACTCACGAAGGCGCGCCCCTTCACAGCTAATTATTAATATACACGAGAAAACCTCTTAAGTACTTACACATTGTCTTAGTCTTAGTGTGCGTGACTGACGGTACGCTTGCGACTGAAGCCATGAGGACAAGTTCGAGCTACGCACACATAGACTTGTCGTACGGATACGTTTAGGTACAATTACAATTATAGAATGTGGAGGGGCAGACTTTCGTTAGTGAACAGATCTATAATTACCTAAATAAGTTTTAACAAATTACTTATTATGAATCGTGCTTTCAAGCGTGTCCGAACCGACTAAGCTAGCCTACACAAAGTGCACACTACTTTACAATACAGCGCGAAACGTCCTAAGCGATACTTAAGCGATTTTGGCTGTAGCGCTTCTTATGGTCGAAGCAAACATTGTTACAAGCAATATCGCCTATATTATATTTAGTTTGTTTTCGCTGTTGCATTAATTGAAATATAAAGTAATGCTCAACAGGCGAAACCTACTAACATTATTTTAGCACTTTTAGGCAGTACTCAAATTGCATTTTTATTGAAATCTTAACATTCCAAAATCGCTTGTTTGACATTAAAATATTTTTGCTGTTGTAAAATAAAAAAAAATGCTGTTTAACCAACGCGTAGTTGTTTTTGGCTGTTGATTTTCTTAAAAATCGGCTTTAAGTGAGCTTAAGAAAAACGTAACTCGGTATTGGAGTATCGTACAGTAAAACGGGTTTCAACAGCATGTAGATCTTGGAAAGTACATTCTAACGATATATTTAACTCAGTTTTGCCCAAAAGTGACTTTAAGCGATTCTGGTCGTAAGGGGACGACTTGTATCCGAGCTGCCAACGTAGCATGTTGATTTGGAAATACATATGAAAATATCATGAAGAAGTGTTTCTTAGTTAAATAAAGTTTAGTTAGGATAGTGGACCGTCCGTCCACTACAGTACTGTACCACTTTCACGGTAAGTAGTTTTAAATCTCTGTTTACATTATTCCAGTAGCATGGAAATACGGTGCAATGTCAACAGGGCTTCATGGGTCAGGGATTCGTAGATTTAAAGAAAATGGGTCGTTAACCTTTGTAACTAAACTAAGTTGTATAAAAAGCTCTTCGTATCTGAAACCTATTCATTGTCCCACAATAAAATCGAGAACATTCGAGTACAGGTAAGTACCCTTCTCAGAGTCCCCAGCGCTAGAGTAATAGGGTAAAAGGAATAGAAGGGACAGTGACGGAGCGTTCACTGTGAGATCAATGTTCTAGACATATTTGTTCTTTTACCCTAGAGTAACTGATGTGGGCAATTTTAAATACAACCGTGAAGTTTCATTTAGAAGAGAAAGCTAGAGAGAACAGCGCATCCAAAAGGTGTTGGATTATTAGATATGTAAGAATTTGTACAAAACAAAAAAATGTATAGGACGATTACCGTTTTACAGAAAAACCTAACTCAAAAAACCTTTACATAAAAGCTAAAAATAAGGTCGACCTAAGTAGACAAGTCCTAACGCTTTATACCTACGCAGGCAAGTCATAGCGTCATACTACTGGACTAATGGACGACGACTGGATTAATGAACTTTTTAAAAACCGGCCAAGAGCGTGTTGGAAACGCCCGAAATAGGGTTCCGTAGCCATTAGGAAAAATTAAGTAAATAATATTTTTGTAAGGATTTCCTATTTTGTACGGAATATGCCAAGTTTAGGTATATTTTATAACTTAGGGGCTGCTATTTATTCTTAAACTGCTAATAAATCTCAAGAAAACTTAACCATTATAGTTTTCCTTGTAAGTATGATATACTTACTAAAATTATGATTTTTTTAATCTCTATCTATTTTAATGAAAATGTGCACTTTAAAGTTGAATAATTTGCAAACAAATCACTGAATCGAAAAATCGTTATAGCAACCTCCTAATGGTTTTAAAAAACCTATCCAACGATACCCTCAATACAAGGTTGGATGAGAAAAAAAAATCACCCCCACTTTACGTCTATGCGGTAAAAAAAAATTTAAGGGTTCAGTTTTTGCCAATTTTGGCTACGGAACCCTAAAAAGGACCAGAGGCCGTCATCTAGCGCGCTGACGCGCTGACGTTCGCGATCGCATTCACCATCTATTTCTGCCCTCGTCTTACACCGTGTGGCAGAAAGAAGTGGTGAAAACGATAGCGATTCCAGTTAGACAATAAGGCCGTTCCTTTTCCGCTTTAGGATTATTTTCGTAACACTTTGGATTCAATCAATAAGTATTTTCTTTGATTTAGAATAGGTAGGCAATGTTATAGTACGATTATGAGATTGTTCAAGGTATTTTAATAGTCTCTGTTATTTCAATATAATACAGATTGAGACAAAAATAATTCACAGTGGATTTTGCTGACATCATTGGTCCAAATGGACATTAATATTGAATTGTCTATAAGTAGGTCACTCAATCACTTCATTGAGCACTTATGTAGTTTCAAACTATATAGCCGTCTATATACTTACAATGAAGATGGGCAGCCAATATTAAATTTACTTTGTAGTTCGAGTGTGCCATTAGAAATTGAAGAGAGACACAATTTCAATTTCAATCAAGACACAATTTCTACAGGTCGGACTGTACCATAAGTACCGGAAAGAGTAATAGTAAAGTTGTCTATGGGCGGTGGTGATCTCTTACCATCAGGAGACCCACTTGCTCGTTTGCCATCCAGTCAAATAAAAAAAAATAAAAAATAAAGTACCGGAAAAGTCACGTGACTGAAAAGTTATCGGCCCCAAGTGATAGCTTTGTGTGCGTTAAGTGCCTATCGTAAAAGTAACGTAACTGAGCGGTTACATAAAGATTAAACTTTAGTATGATCGCGATCCGTGATAGTTATTTTAAGCTTATAAAGCGGTTGTTTTCACAGCATTGAAAGTTTTTTCTGGAAAAGAACAGCAAAAATGGGATTCTAATTGAATTTTATTAAAAATAGCTGATACCCGCGATTCCGCCCGCGTATAATTCGGTTATTGCTAGCCCTCGGAGATTATGCAATTTTCCGGTACCTATAAAAATTATTCTATGTCCTTCTCCGGGACTAAAAACTATCTGTATACCGAATTTCATCTAAATCGCTTCAGACAAACAAACAAACTTTCGTATGTATAATATCTTTTTTTTTTTTTTTTTTTTTATACAGTATAGGCTTGCGTTTGGCCACAATCACGCCTGATGGAAAGCGAGGATGAGGCCTACGATGGAGCACGCTTGCCTAGTAAATGCTCATTCACCCTAGACTTGAAGGCGGCCAAATTGTAGTGTTCAGGAAACACAGTCGCAGGCAGGGAATTCCACTCTTTTGCTGTGCGATTGATGAAGGAAGAGCGAAAACGCTTTGTGCGGATTTTTGGAATACTGACAACGTAAGGGTGGAGACCCCGCCTACTTCTGGTCGACCTGTGGAAGAAAGGAGCAGGTGGAATAAGGTCGTGCAATTCCGAAGCACATTCTCCGAAATGTAGCCTGAAGAATACCGACAGGGAAGCCACTCCTCTGCGATGACGAAGGCTCTGACGACAAAAATCCGCATCGCAGGTGACGCCGATGAGCCTCTTCGCTCGCTGTTCTACCGAATCCAAAGCAGCTAGCTGATATTCAGCAGAACCGTCCCAAAGGTGGGAGCAATACTCCATGCAGGATCGGACTTGGGCTCGGTAAAGACCAATGAGCTGGTCCGTAGTGAAGTATCGCCTAACCTTGGATAGGATACCAAGCTTTTTCGCAGCGGTTTTTGCCAAGGATTCGATGTAACTCCCAAAGTTCAGTTTAGCTGAGAGTTCTAAACCAAGGAGCTGAAGGTGGTCAGATATTGGTACAGGCAGACCTCGAAAGGTTGGGGTTAGATTAAATGCACTACGTTTTGCCGAAAATAAACACGCCTGGGTTTTAGAGGCATTGAAACCGACTAAATTGGCTTCGCCCCAATCGGACACTGCCTGAAGAGTTCGGTTCAAATTACCTATCATAGCCTCTCTGAGAACGTTGGTATCCGAACCACTCGCTGGAGCATCGGACAAATATCTTTCCGACACTGTGCTGTCATCGGCATATCCAAAAATACCGGGATATACCAACAGGTCATTTATGTGCAGCAAGAATAGAGTGGCAGAAAGCACTGATCCCTGAGGAACACCAGCATTAATGTCCATAGGATCGGACGAACAGCCATCGATCACAACCCTAAAAGACCTACCCCGCAGGAAGTCAGCTATCCAGGTGCACAAGCCAGCAGGAATCCCATAAGAAGGGAGTTTACCCACAAGACCATCGTGCCAAACCCTGTCGAAAGCCTTCGAGACGTCCAGAGAGACAGCAAGAGCCTCTCCGTGCTTCTCAATGGCCTGTCCCCACAAATGTGTTGCGTAAATTAGATGGTTGCGTATATTAGTGAAACGTTACTTTTAATATAAATGTTATGTTTATTTAAATAATTACAAAACGGCTTTTAAGTCCTGTTCAAAGCCCCAATCTCCTGGGCCCATATTTTTTTTAATAGTCATAAATTTGGTATATTTTATGTTTTGACTGGCTCGTTTAAGAACAGTAAAAAAAAAACCTAAGCTAGACGCCAAGCTACTTTTCTGACCTAGGATGCCAAAAAAATGTTGTGTCAAAAATCACTTAATTCTCGCCCCTCCTGAGTAGAACCACCCGAATAAAGTTCATATTGACCTCCACAAAGTAACGCCTAGGTAAAGGTATCATCGTTTTCGAACCTAGAAGTAATTACCCGAGAAGGGCTAAAACTGTTTCCTGAAGGGTAACAAACAGGACGCCATCATACATTGAGTTCAAATACGATGGAAGTTACACTGAACTTCTTTTTTAAAGGTCACTGGCGCCTGTTTTAAATTAAGGGTCAAATTCCAACAAGGTTATAAAACAGCCTAAATCAATCAGCTAAGTAAGTAAAAGCGATGGCAATAAGTACACCTAATTAATTCTGATAATAGTTTTTGGCTTACTTTATTTTTTAGTTGTTGACGTGAATTATTTTTATCACAGTTTTATACAAAATGTAAAACGTGGTATCACCAATGTAAATCGCAGCTTAAATACATATTTTTCGAGCTATACTAAAAAAGGATTACTTATAACAGCATCAGCAGAAGCACATTAAAAAATAACACAATTTATTCAAAAATACACAAGATTCCACATTTTCACATTTTTCACTGCTTAGACATAACTGTCTAAATAAGGGAATCATATATCAATATAATGATAAGATAACTATACGGTCTATAACTATGTGTGACATGATAACTTCATTTACAAGTCATGACGACTACCGGATGGATACCACAGGGATCAGAAGAGCTGGCAGTTTCCTCGCACAATGTATCAGCATTGCTATGTCGGCGGCCGATTATTAAATCCGCCAGATCACGAAATTCCTAGGCTTATCGTGAAATGGCGCCATTTCATGATATGCCGAAATGTTGACCAGGCATACCACGATGTGCCTGAGAAACAATACAACAGATCGATTAAAGCAACGCATTCATCGATATCTCTAGCTTTATACTGGGCACATCGTGTTATGCCGAAAAAAAAGAAAAATCTAGGTACGAAGAGCGAAGCGAGGAGTGGTTAGTATGAATTGTGACCACAACGCACAAGCCGAGCGAGCAAAGCGAGCGTGCCGCGGTAGCGGCCGTTGAAGTGCCAGAACCAATATGGCGGCGTTTCATGATATGACTAGCAATTTCATGATCTGCCTAAACTGGCCAAATCATGAAATGGCGGCGTTTCATGATATGCCTAGGAATTTCATGATCTGTTTAAACGTCACTATGCAAATCGATAAACAGTGAGTTTTGAACGATAAAATATGGCGGATGTCCCTTAGCCAATTCATGAAATGGCGCCATTTCGTGATGTGCCTAGTAATTTCGTGATTTGGCAGATTTTACGATCGGCCGCCGACAGCTATACAGCGAGGAAATGCGGGCAGCATCTTTGGGTTCATGCCGCTAGAGGATCCTTTTAATTTTTTGTTCTAGTTATAGTTTAGTTTTTTGTTACTTTTACTTCACTTTAAGTAATAATTTTAACTTAGTTTAAGATATTATGTAATATAAAAAATCAAGTTTGTATGAATTTATATGTTACATTTGTATTGCCATCGTGTATTTGGCGTGATCAGTGGCGTGCCTTGGGAGAGGCCTATGTCCAGCAGTGGACGAACATAGACTGATGATGATGAAGATTTTTTTATTATCACAGTAAAATATTAGAAGAAGGAAGTTCATTTATACCTATTTATACTATAGGTATAAATGAACTTCTCCTATACTTCTTCGTCACAGAATGAAACAGTTTACGATGTTACCATGTTCATACATTTCAACAAAATTCTATCCCCTAACGTGAAGCTTGAAAAGTACTATTAATTAAGCAAAAGGCGAGGGACGAAGATATTCCCGACTAAGGCTTAATTAACCTTGCTTAGCGGCCTTATTTTAATTAAAACACTGGCCAATTAATTATTTTTCGGCTGAAAAAAAGGCAATAGTGACGGGGACAGACCAGTTACACATAAAATATATGTAAGGTAAAAAATGTCCCACGCTCGAAATGTTAATGCTCAATAGATGACACCCTGCGTCCAGCGCCTGCGTCACCTTTATTGCTAACGACGTAAATTGAAGATGGCAACTACTAAAATGAAATATCATTTGCAACCAATTTTGACAAATCTCGCACGTTTGTTATTTAAAGTTGGGGCCGCGTCTAGTTTATTTCAAAATTAAAACTAAAACTCTTTAGAAAAAACTACGATTGCGTGATAACTCGAAACTCGAAGTCGAAGTTCATGTCGTGCGGTCCCTCTGACACTTATACTATTTAATACGAGAGTGACAGGGACGGTTCGATACGAACTACGATTTTAGAATTTCGGAGTAGGCCCTCAGCATGTATTGCCACACGTTATGTGCAACAACGCTGGCTATGTCCACACCAAACTAAGTTTAGCGGCTTCAATACACCAAAATTACAAACCTAAGATACAATACCCATTGAATGTGTAATAATCTACAGACTATTTAAAATGTTCACGTAATCGAGTTATCAATTAAACGCTCCGCATACTAATCACGGGATAAATATGATTACGAGCCAGTTTTTTCTTCCCTCAGCTCCATTAAGAGGCAGTGTCCAACGGCTCCCTAATGGAATTCCTTAGCAAATATCCGAGAAAGTTTCTCGCCCGGCGTCAGTAAATAAGGTAATTAAAATATTTTCATCGTAAAATTATATATGTCGGCGGCCGATCGTAAAATCCGCCAGATCACGAAATTCCTAGGCATATCATGAAACGCCGCCATTTCATGATATGCCTAAATGTTGGCCAGGCATATGGGTAAGGCCGCGAATTTTGACCAATGTGACATAGAAATAACATAAAAAAAATACGTGACGTTACCATAAAACGTAACGCAAATTTTTATAAAGCCTAGATCAAACTGGTAAAAATTCCCATTAGATAACGTATGTATGAAAAAAAAATACATCTCATATAATAAAGTGAAGTTTTTATTTTTACTAGAACTTTCTGACGATACTGATCTTAAATCTGTCCTATATGAGATCTATAGAGCTAAACATGAGAATGTGGAAGTAGAAGTACCCTCTAGTTGACGAACATCTTTCCAAAAGTGTATCTTTACATGCCTCTCTAACACTGACAATAAGGTGCACATTTATAAGCATAACGAATTTGGATGTGGTTTTTTTTTATTCGACTGGATGGCAAACGATCAAATGAGTAAGAGATCACCACCGCCCATAAAAATCTGCAACACCAGGGGTATTGCAGACGCGTTGCCAACCTAGAGGCCTATGATGGGATACCTCGTGCCAGTAATTTCACCGGCTGTCTTACTCACCACGCCGAAACACAACAGTGCAAGCACTGCTGCTTCACGGTAGGATTAGCGAGGAAGATGGTGGTAGCAATCCGGGCGGACCTTGCACAAGGTCCTACCACCTAGTTGTGAGCATGCTTGTGACTTCGACTGTACTAGCTATTAAATACCTCAAAGAAATGGCCAACACCCTAAATCACAGGTTTTACCAATTTAGGAAGTAGTATCTTAGTTAAGTGGACAATGTAAAAAGATGTTTTTGGAAATAAATTATTATGATTATTAAGTTTAGGTAACAAATGAACTAAGTAGGTAAGTGAATCTCTCCGTTTGTCTCTCACTTTAAATACGCTATGCATGTAGCAGGACGTGAACACAGCGATGGCAGCAAAGTAAAAGAAGACATCTACAAAATAGCTATTTTACAGGAGAGCGTATTTAGTAAAAAATAATGACTACTTTGAGATTAATGGACTGATTACCATGAAATTTTCTATGATGCATTAAAATAATGTTCTTTGGTGATTGTTCAACAGATTTTATTTCTGTAACATTATTTTAATGAAAAATTGTAGATGTCTTTTTTTACTTTGAAAGAGCTTAAACGTAGAGGAAGACATCTGCCTGATATCCGTTTATGCGTTGTAATGAAACAAACGCCTTTTCCGTTATAAAAAACGAATAAGCTAAGGTAAGAATCTCCGGTAAAACTTAGAGGAGTGTTTAGAGATAATCTAAAGAACATGCAACGAGTATTCACCCTTTTTTTGATAAAATTTTGTAGATGTCTTTATTTACTTTGCATTAATCATTTTATTCATATTATTAAATGAGTTATCTACCACTCAACCTCATCGCTGTCTATCATATAAATTCATTTATTTCGTTAAAAACCCCCAAAATATGTGTAAAATTAAAAAATATTTTTTTGTTTTATTTTTGTTTACTCATAATTGTTTTTACGTACTCAAAAACTAAGTTATTTTTTATAGTTTTACACTAATAAACTAAATAAATCAACAGTAGGTACAAGTAATAAAATTACGTACAAAATATATCCCAAAACAAAACAATATAAACTGTAAAAATAAAACAGTATGTACTATAATAGTATAAATAATATAATGCTATAATTAATGTGGATAATACCAAAATTGTCATCAATGGCCACATGGATCAGAGGCCCGTCATCGTTAGTGGAAATCTTCTTGATGTTGTTTCGGAGTACACATACCTCGGCCTGATTTTGCAGTTAAGGTACCAACACATGCTAGTTACTAGCACGACAGCATGCTACTATTCAGCAAATGCTACTTACTAGCATGTGTGCATAGGGATGTGCTACTATTATAATAATAATAATCCCAGCCTATATACGTCCCACTGCTGCGCACAGGCCTACTCTCAGAATGAGAGGGCTTGGGCTGTAGTTCCCACGCGGGCCCAGTGCGGATTGGGAACTTCACACACACCATTGAATCGCTTCGCAGGTTTGTGCAGGTTTCCTCACGATGTTTTCCTTCACCGTAAAGCTCGTGGTAAATTTCATATGTAATTTCGCACATGAATTCCGAAAAACTCAGAGGTGCGAGCCGGGGTTTGAACCCACGATCCTCTGCTTGAGAGGCCATAGGTCAAACCACTCGGCCATCACGGCTTGCTACTATTAAGCATGCTTTTTCTGTGTCATACAGGTACAGCAGGTACTAGCATGCTTATTAGCATGCTAATAACGAGCATAATGAAATAGTAGCCTTAGGTAGAACACAACTTTGAGAAGGAGGCCAAGAGAAGGATTCAGCTGGGCTGGGCAGCATTCGGAAAATTATGTCGAGTTTTTTCGTCAATTATACCGTAATGTATTCTATATTAGCATTAGTATTTTAATGACATCACTCCTCTAATCCGTGGATATAATGAATTATTGGAGTAAAATAGTTTAAGGATTATCATTTTTATACCCTAACAGGGTGTCGTGTACCTACTATTTAATAATATGTCACCTAATGTAATGAACATGACTTATAAATGAATAAATAAATAAATAAATAAATGTCTGAAAACGAAAGTTTTTAACCAGTGCGTCCTACCCGTCATGACATACGGAGCTGAAATGCGGCCCTGCCAGCTATGGAACGAGCTATGCTCGGAGTTTTTCTGAAGAATAAAATCCGCAACGAGACTATCCGACACAGAACTAAGGTCATCGACATAGTTCATAGAATTAACAACTTGAAGTGGCAGTGGGCTGGGTCATATCTGTTGAAGCACCGACAACCGCTGAAGGTATTGAGTGGAGACCGCGTCTCGGCAAACGTAGTCCAAGACGCCCTCCGTTCAGGTAGAGGGACGATCTGCGAAAGGCTGGTGGTAAAAGCTGGATGTGTCTAGCCGAAGACAGGACGCAATGACGGTCTATGGGGGAGGCCTATGTCCGGACTGCTATTGCCTGATGATGAATAGTATAATCGATATTCTACCTAGGTACTACTTATATACCTATTAGGAAAAAAACAGATTGCTCGTCATCATCAGTCAAAATCTGTTCAGGCGTGTCGTTTCCAAAAAGCGGTAAGCTGCAAGCAATAGAAACTTAAGTACTTACTTAGGTTAGGAATTTTAATTCATTTGCTGTCTAAATAAAAAAAACAAACAAGTGTATGAAACCAATGTTAAGTAATATATTTATTTGTTTAAATATTTTAAGAAAAAACAAATAATTTCCTCATAGAAATTAGAAATAATAAATTTGTAGATTGAGACATATGCAAAAAGTATGACGTATAAACGGACAAGTGGCATGTGACTTTATTGACGTCACAAGCATCCTGTCAAAGCTCCGAAGTAAAAGCGGATAAATTCAAATGTCCGTTTCTACTGCGACGTTTTTTCAAAAGCTAGTGTAGATGTTTTCTTTTACGTGCCAAATTTTCTTCATTATTTTGAAATTTGAAATATTTTTTTAACAGACTTATAGATATGGTTGAAATAAGTTATTTTTTGTAAAAAAAGCATTTTTGAAAAAATGTAGATGTCCGTATCTACTTTGCTGCCATCGACAGAACTCGCCACAATTCTCTTGTGCCGATCCCTGCACCTACAGATTAAAATTTATTTAACTTCAAAATATCCATCTAACTAACTTACTGTGCGTGCAGTCATTGGAAACCTAATAATAAACTGGTGTAAGTTAGAATTTTTCTGTGTGAACTTCCCTTTACCACATTTTTTCGTTACGTTATGTACAAAATACGTAGCATTTTGTAAAAATGTAACGTAATCGTAACGAAAGTGTAACGTATTTTATACAAAAAATCGTTTATCATGGTGAATAACGACATTTTGAACATAATAACACATGCCACTTACATGGAAAAGATTACCCTATCGTATGAAAAAACAACCAGTTAAAAATAATCACTACTTACCCTTAAAATCGAACAAGCACTTTCGACGTTTTTTCGAAAAAAAACCTCCGCGTCACTTTTGATGGCTGTTTGTCAACAAACTGATGAGATTTATTTATCTCATCGATGTTGCCCTATTAGAGTATTAGTTGCCAGTGTACAAAAACAAATTTCTACCGAAATTGGCGTTAAAGGTAGCTTAAAAAAGCGTCACCTAAGTATTCGTAACGAAAACGTGGTTTTTTGGCACGTGAAAAGAAATAAATATAAAACATGAAAATTATTTGATTATCATGATTCCGCAATCGGTAGGACTATCGTTATATCATAAAATTTCGTTTAAACAAAATCATGATCATGAGAAGTTAAATAGCATGAAAATAATAAGGTATTAAGTACTCGTGGTCAAAAAAAATAGTCAATTTTCGTTACGTTTTGAACGGTAATATATTTTTATTATTTTTTTAAAAGGGTTTAAATCAATTATCTCATTTGCGACCTTGAGAGTTTATATCGTGTCATATAATAAAAAAAAAATTAAACCTCTAGGTGTTATCAGTTTTTTTTTATCAGCCTTCCAAATTTGAAACGTCCAAATTGGTCAAAATTCGCGGCCTTACCCATATCACGATGTTCCTGAGAAATAATACGGCAGATCGATTAGAGCAACGCATTCGTCGATATTCCTAGCTCTTTACCGGGCACATCGTAAAATAGTTTCTTTTTTGGCCACTGGTGGCGCTGCGTATGTAATGGCGGCCGTGACCAGCTGACCGGCCGTGTTTGTTTAAATAAATAAATATCACGGGACAATTCACACCAATTGACCTAGTCCCAAAGTAAGCTACCGCGTGAAAATGATCTTTGAACCGAAAATAGTGATTGAATTCAAAATAGAAGTGCAAAAGAAGGTTTTAAACATCAGCTCCATTCTTTTTATGTGAATGAAACGGATTCTGTGCACAATGTGAAAAAAACCATGAAAACCATTTTATTTGACGGATTAATCGAAAACAATCGAACGAACAAAACAAACAGTAGGTACTAATTAAATGTAAAACTCATTGGCGAAGGGTAAACTCTGAGTTTCTCAACTGCACAGTGCACAGAGAAACTTTAGGTGTATACTCTCTGCGAAATCGAATCAATAACGATAAATTGTTAGGTAAACCAAATAAGGCTAAAGCTCAACGAAGTGCCAAACTGGGCCATGTCCAAAATGACGGGACTCATTGCTCGAAGAACTAATGGCCTTAAAAGCTAACTTGTTCTTGAGTAGAGAGCATGGCCTACCAATCCCTACACGCTATATTTAATACAAAAAAACAGCAATAGATGGCACTACTATTAACATTTGTAAATTATAAAATGTGAATAAGCCGAATTAAGTAGAAATATTAAGATTAAAATAAAGACTAGCATATTTTATAAACACAACTTCACATCAACCTTAATTCAACTCCTTAATTTGAAGATAAGAAACACCATAAAAATAATAAATTGAGAATACGAAAGTATAGGCTACATGTGGCTACATTTCAGCTATGAGGCTTTCGTAGTGTTTTGCAATTGTGACGCTAGATGGCGAATAACCGGAATGCGCTTGCTGGGCTTGCCCCGCGCTTGCTCATATTCGTCGAAACTATTTGAGAGAAACATGCCATTCTCTTCTAATGACGTAAATAAGACAGAGACATCATGCGTATCTCTAGTCGTCTAGGCTCAGTTGGTGAGCTTGTTGGTTGTTGTCAGTGTACCGTATCCTTAGTGTCTCACTAGATGGCAATACGTATCGTGTTATTTGTGTTCTCACTGGTGCCATCTATTGGAAATCGAAGGAAAGAAAAATAGCCAGTTGAATAGCCAGTATTAGGGTGATACCATTTGCTTGTACTAGGTGGTGTCTCTGTTATATATGTACTCTGTGGTAGAGAGTAACCCTCCACAAGGTGGACTGATGACCAGAGGCGGTATTATCAGCATTTTTAAAGTATTGCGTGTCGGTTTCATTCTTTGTTGCTCAGGTTTGTAGTTTTTTATACGTTAAATGTATGACGTCCAGAGGCCATAAAATATTGTCTAAAGCAGATTTTAAGTAGTATATATTTCTAAGGTCCCTGCAGCCATTATTCAAACAAAGAGCACCGTAGCTATCACGATAATTAAATCAACGATTCATAGTATCCGATACTCTGGCTCATGAAAAATGCAACGCCAATTTGTGCCCTGGCCCGCTGAACAATTTCAGAGTTTTTAAGTCGATATCGATGTCATAATGCTGAATTTATTGTTATAGTAAGCTTTTAAGGGGTTTTAAAATAATGGGATCACGGCTCTTTAAGAGAAGTGGAAGTGCGTGATTTCTTAGCGTCTATTTGGTTAAATAATGATTTAAAAGTTATTTTCTAACCTTCTACTAGCAGCTACATTCTCGTGGGTGCACGATGGATGAAAGCCACTTCAAACCGAAGCTACTGGAGGTCTAAGGGGGAGGCCAATGCCCAACAGTGGACGTCCTACGGCTGACATGATGATGGTGATGATGGAAAGTTAGACTTCTTATGTTAGACAATACTAATGCTATGCATTTAACACTTTTTTGTAACCTTTATGTATTTCCTTTTTGTACAATAAAGATTATAAACAAACACACAAACAACATACAAGGTATTAAATATAATGACCCGGATAACTCACGTCTTAAATCGAGTTTAGCTCGACATGTTTCGGGCTAATCCGTAGCCCCGAAGACGAAGGGCTACGGATTAGCCCGAAACATGTCTAGCTAAACTCGATTTAAGACGTAAGTTATCCGGGTCATTATATTTAATATGAGTGAGTCTCACGGTAGTTTTATGTTCAAAACATACAAGGTGTTCAATAAAAAAAAATCGCTGCATTAGTTAACGCATTCACTTCCACCTGACTTCCACAGGTGCCACCGACGCACATGTGCGTTCAAGATGTATGAACAATTATGAGTGGCACTGGGTGAAGTTCCGAAAACGCATATATGCGTCGGTGGCAGTGAATGCGTTAAACGGGTGATGATAACATGCAGCGCGCTCAAGTGTGATTTAGGAGCCTTTGTTTTCTAACTGGGCAAAGACGATAAATCGTGGTTCTGCCGCGAACAGTGGACGAATAAATACGCCGTCAATCTTTTGCTAACTATTTATAAATGGTAGACAATTTTGTGAATAAACAGTTCACAAAAGACAAACCTAGGTAGAGTTAGGTAGAGACCTAGGATGAAAGAAAACTCATTTTCGTTCAGTGCTATTAAGTACCTATAATCTTTATTGGGAAACGAATGAATGGAAGTATTAGTGACGTAGATGGTGTTATTAGTAAGTAAATATAATCTTAAAATAAAAAGATTGCACTAATAATAATTAATTAATTTTGTACAGTTAAAAGAAAAAAAACTGTTTATTTTTTTATGAGTGAGGGCGAATGTTCTAATTGAGACTTTTATCTTTTTGACGTTTTTACACGATAACGAATTATACAATTCAGCTCTATGAGAAAGTAAAATTAAAATTATAAAAGTGATTATTGTCTTTCTTAAATAATTATACTTCCACGTTTACATAAACATTTAGGTTTCGGTTTTTCGTCTTTAGAAATATCGTACTTAGGAATTTTGATATTCGAAAAGACCGAGGAAAGCATATTTATACTCAAACTAACAGAGACCTTTTGCTCGTTCTTTGTGCTAGCTTGGAGAGTAAAAATAACCTAACCTATCCACCATGCAAAGGTTGTACCTACTTAACAAGGCTGTGATGCTAATTTCAAGCCCAAGGTATAAAAATATTACAACGCTCATTTCGCAACAAAAACTTGAACTTTCCTTGCATCTCGTATGTGGCACGAAGCGTTTTCACAGAATTTTAATATTGGTATGCATTTTTCATGACAGCGGCTCGCAAGCGGCATTAAGCAATAACTGATGGAGTATTAATGAACTGGACTTCCCGCAGGCTAACTGTCATTTTAAGATGTTTTTTTAAGAATAACGCTAACTATCAATAAAGGCCGGCAACAGACCAATGACTCTCCTTGAGTTGTTGGTACTCATGGGCGGTTGTGATCATTTCCCATCAGATGACCCGCTTGTTTGCCTCCCTCTCAAAATAATAAAAAAAAACTTTTGCGAATTTAAATACTATACTCTATACTTTCCGTCTATACTTTTTTCTACTCGTGACGTAACAAAACCGCTGCAAAGTGGTAGCGTCGAATTAATTTTAGCAAAACATTTATGTTGTGATTACGTTCCGGATGCAATATTTATTATTAATGACTGTTTTGATACACGAGATTTGGCTTTCGACATATTTTTATATATATTTTGACACAGCAAAAATGTGCCATGTGTCATATTTTTAATACATACTTTATTTATATCATGTACTTACTGTTTTTGAAAAACTATTAGAATAACTAACCAAGCAAAGTATGTAAGGTTGTCTTATTTTTATTTGTAATTTTTTTGCTGTGTCGAATTTTGGCAAATAAAATTCTTTCTTTCTTTAAACCATCCTCCAACTTCAAAGCCTACCTTTTTGAAATGTACCCTATTGATGCATATAAGATTTACTATTGCACGTTTTTTGTCTGATTATCTATAGAATTTTGATCTACATACGGCCTATTGCAATGCCGTTACCCTATGATTGATTGGCACACTTGACGCGGTGACGCACGTGACGTCATATGGCAGCAATATCTCAGTGGTTGGGAATTGTTGGTGCAGACACACCTTTATAGAACGTGTGTATAGTCTAACAAACTGAATCTTGTGCCAAGGTGGAACCTTTGTGCTAGTAATGTCATGTTGAAATCCCATATTTTTGACAAGGAAATCATAGAAATTGATTATTCAAAGGTTACACCCCAAAATCTAAATTATATAAACCATACAGTCTCTTCATGTATGTAATGTCTCTACATCGACATTGGCAATCTTGCTAAAACAGCAAGGGTGAAAGCCATTAAAACACTGAATATCATATGAAACCATGCATTTCTACAGTGGGTCAGAAATCAATTTTTTTTATAGTACGTTTGCCTCGTGTGCGCTCATAATAGTAAAAGATCTTGGATGTTGCGGTATCTAATATTTTCATCACACATAAAACATAAAAAAGGATACATCATCTATTAAATATTTCTCATCATTTTTCCTCTTATTAAGAAATAAAATTCCTGGAATGGCCATCAGTTCTCCAATATACTTAGTAAAGGTAATTCAAGGTCAAATGAATTGGGTCCCATTACTTTAGCTATTCTGGTAGGAATCGACATCTCGACATTCGGACCGTTGGCCTAATTAGGTAATTGTGTACGGTCCTTTGCCATGAATAATGTAGCTCCACCGGGAAAACCGTCTTCTTGTGTTAGTGATGTCGGTATACCTGCCGTGTGGCCTTATTTGTACCCTTTAGGATTAAGTACGGAGGTATGTGGTGGAATAATTGAGATTCCCTTTTATCAACAGTTGGTTAATTATTTAAAAAGAATGGCTAGGTACCTCGTATGAAGATGGACTTGGAATCGGATGGGATTGGGTAAGAGATCGTCTTGTCGATACGTCGACAATTGGTAGTAGTTTTCTGTGAAGATTTTTTTCTATGACGTGTTTAGGAAGACAATTAAAGTTTGTACAGCGGTATCTATGAGTGCTTATGTCTTTAAGACAATAAGCTAGAATTACACTTTCTTTGAGGCGCGAGTCATTCATCATCAGTCCACTGCTGACGTCTTTGTCCACTGCTGAACAAAGGCCTTCCCCTAGAACTTTCAAGGAAACAGGTATCCTAACCCTGTCGTCGCTTTATGTTTTTGAAATGATCATGTATGTTACGAAGAACATATGTGATTTTCCCACTAACGTCGATACGCCAAACGCTACTAGAAACACAGGGATGCTTAAAGTTCCATCTTACAGACTGGCTAAAACCAAAAAGTCGTTTCTGGGAAGTTGCATACGTTTTTATAATAAAATTCCAAAAAATTGTACAAATGAAACGGATACAAAATTCAGATCTATTGTCAAGAAGAAATTAATATCTAAGGCGTATTATAAAGTTAATGATTATATCATGGACAGGAGTATTTGGAAATAATTCCGATCCGCATTAGAGATCCTTACAAATAGCGCACCTACTGTGTTAAAAATAAAGTTGTGTTAAATACTTGTGATGTGTGTGTGCGTGTGTGACATATAATTTATTAATGTAGTAAATCTGTTTAAAAAAATATACCTCGTTGAGTTTCTTGCCGGATTCTTCTCAACAGAGGTTTTTCCGAACCGGTGGTAGATTATTTTGACATTCATAAGTGCTTGTTATAGCGTAAATTGAATAAAGATATTTTGACTTTGACTGACTTTGAACACCACGATGATGGCAACTCGCCACTTGCATGCACCGGTTGCTTCTTCAACTTGCACATTCTTTGACCTATGTCAGTGACTTCAGTTCTTCGGTGAATTTCTGTATTCCGGATTCTATCGCGCAAAAAAAGCCGAGCATAGCTCTCTCCATAGCTCATTGCCTGAATCTGAGTCTTACCAAGAGGACAAGGACCACGTCTCAGAGCCATAATAATAATGCCATCACTATAAATGCGTGACATTATAAATGTAATTTTTTATGCCTTTCTCAATTCTTTTCCATGTGGAATGCCAACAATTTCTCAATACAAACGATTATGGGTTCGAGCCACACATGCTCCGTCAAGCTCAACAGGCAATGGGCTTGCATACAAATCGGGAACAACCATATTCAAATGTTTTATTCAGGGTGTTTGCAAATGGACTCCTTTATTTGGTTGGATTGATCGTTGCTGTGCTATTGGCTTTAGTGAGTCTCAGAAGAACACTTTATTTAGTGTACGTTATATTGCAACGTGATTATAATAGAAAATATTTCTAGGGAAAACTAAATTGTGTGCGGTAAGTTTGAAACTAAAAGAGTTTTCTGACGGGATGTAGTCCACTTAAGTCAATCCAATTTTAAGTGATTTGGTTGACATTGATTTTAGGTATTGACACCTTTACCATTAAAGAGGCAACTATTATAATGCTACCAAACAACGGCTAACCGATAGTGTCTCATTCAACCGCGACATTGGACGAATCATCGATGGTATCATCGATGGAGCTATGCTTTCAAGAATTGGGTTGAATTGAACTATTATACGGTGAATGTTCTCCACATCGTGAGGAAACCTGCACAAACCTGCGAAGCAATTCAACGGTGTGTGTGAAGTTCCCAATCCGCACTGGGCCCGCGTGGGAACTACTGCCCAAGCCCTCTCATTCTGAGAGGAGGCCTGTGCCCAGCAGTGGCACGTATACAGGCTGGGATGATGATGATGATGAACTATTATAATTAAAAAAACATGTTTTTACCCAGAAACCCAACCTTATGTTCAACTACCTGTACCCCCAAGAGACGGTGACTGCGAAGAATTCATTTACGACGTGTCTTCGGAAACATTATTTTTTTCCAGATAATATATATAGTATATTAATTTATTGAAACAGGCATTGAAGAGCAAAGTGTAGGTATTATAGTCTAGTATAGTTAAGTAACTTAAACATAAACAGTCGGTCTGTGGCACCGTAGCTCTTAAACGGGTGGACCGATTTGAATGCGGTTTTTTTTAATTTAATGCAGGCTTCTAGCCGTTTTTGAGATATTGAACTTTGAAGTGACAAAGTCGCGAAGTGTCAAAGAAGTTGGTTAGGTTATATTTGAAGTTTTTTAAGACAGTCGGATTTCTCCTTCATTCCATCTATCTACAACATATCCTCCAAGATCCAAATTTGAGCAATGATTTTCAAAATTGACAGTTCTCTACGTTATTTCAGTTACCCGTGCATCGGAAACTAGATTGATCGACGTATCTAAACTTTCCATAGCTCACAGCTCGAGCCTGACAAAGTGCTTCCGAGTCGAATCCAATCTCCACCGAGCACCCTCCACTTGTTTACTCTCTACGGAACTGTTACCGGCTTTTTATCACATCCGTGGGAAACCTTGCGAGCAAATACATCTGCGTGTGGATCAGCTGAAACTGTTTTGAAATCTTTACTAAAATTACAAATGTTTTACATTCTTGACACTCGATATTGACAATTATATGAGACAGCCCACTGGTGTAAGTACAGTCCTAGACATTTTCAAGTGCTAACTATTCAAGAGCTAATAATAATCATTGCGTGTCAAATACGTAAAAGTATAGGTGAAAAACTTAAGTAAAGGACCTGTTGTATGTAGTTTAGAAACTTGTCCGTATAAACAAAATGACGTTCCAAATAGAAAAGTGGCTTCAGCTTCATATATCAATTTTGTGCACTACTTCATACAACAACAGGGTCCTAAACTTAAGTTTTTCATGTATACTTTGTTAAGTATATGGAGTGATAAGGCACTGGTGATGGTGAAGTGTTTGACACTCATCAAACAATTCTAAAAAACTCAAAGACGCGAGCTTGGGATTAGATCCTATGACCTATGCTTGAGATGACATATCATATCATAAATCACACCACTTAGGTTACTAGCTGTCTAGGTGGTCAAACAACGGCGATCGTGATTGTACGTAAGGGCGTATTCAGATATTTATGTACACACGACCACTATATTTGCAAAAACCTTACTCACAAAAAAACTTTAACCTAATATTTTGAAAAAAAAAGACGTACAACAAGGGACCTATTTAAATTCGTTTTTGTATGTCAGGAAAATTAATTTAATCATATCAACAATAAATGTACCTTAATTTTGTATTTATTTTGCGAGCCAATGTCAGCAATTTTTTTTTCATAAAATGACATTAAATTGAATACCACCTCCCAAAATATTTATAAATTCCACACGCGACAAACAGTAGCGTATCGCATTCACATATTTTTGCCAGTGTCGTTCCCTATTTGCGGAAAAAGGATAGGAATTTACACTCCATTAGCTTTCGCAACTGTATTCGGACAGCCTATATTCCAACTCACAACACTTACCTACGCAGTTCTAGTGCATTCGTAGTCTACGTCATATAACGAATACAGCGAAACTGCATTCAAACTGCAATGAAACTGCGGGCTAGTCGTAGAATATATTATCTGCTAGGGTATCTGTGAAGCAGTGAGAAGAGAAGCGTTGAGCGTCCAAGCAAGTCCACTTACGCTCGTCAAAGGCTTCCTTGCAGGCGTCGGAACATAGTTGAATGTATTGAAGATATTCAACCACGTTCCGTTTTATATTTTTTAAAGAGAGTAGGTGTCTAACTTCATGACAATTGGCGTGAATTTTTTAAAGAAAGTGCATTAAATAGGTATTTGATTCGTTTATAATTGATCTTAAATATTTCTATAGATGTTTGGTTAGTTTGTCTGAACACCCAAAAGATAATTGTTATATCTTTTGAACGTCGATTTTATACCTACAACTTGCTACAAAATGACACGTAAAAACATAAGTAGTAAAGCCTAGTAAGCTGTCACGTCATGGGTAGGTACAACTGGAGTTAGCGTCAACAATACAATACAATACAAATGTTCTTTACTGCACACCACAAATCAGTACAAAAAAATCTATATATTATACATACATTCAGGGTAGACAATAGGCGGTAACATTCTGCATACTTTACCTACTCTTTAATTTTACTGAAATTGGGTATTTATTTAACACCGTGTACGTACCTATGGAAATGTTTGTAAACAACAGTTAAGTAAATTATTTCTGTGATTTTTTGGTGTCTGTACTATTTTTTAACGGGATTTGGATTGCTATACAACCTATTTGTTTCATTTTTCAAATTTCAAGTCAATCCTACCACTGATTGATTGATAAAAAGCAGTGGAATAACCATTGACATCTATGTACTAGACTGCAATGTTTTTTTACATCAAAACGGCGCACAAAATTAGTTCACAGCGCGGTTTTGTGAACAGTTCACTAAAGCAATTACTTAATCTGTGACTATAGTTTGTTGACGTCCGTACAGGGGTTGTGTCAAAGTAATATTGATGATTGATGCGCCGCGCGTTTTGTTCTAAACAGCCAATCTAGTGCCGTAAGGTACATAGATGTCGATGAGAATAACTAAATATTACTCATCGCCATTAAACTTTTGGTTGGGTCGACGCACACTTGCCTAATAAATGTCAAATGAATTCTGTTAAGCCGCAATAAACTTAATTTAAATAAGCCACTTATTGCTCGCGAGGGATTCCTCCAATTTCGACAGTTGCTGAAAAATGCCTCGGGCAAGGGCGGATGGAAATTTAGTTATTTCCACCCGCTATAAGCTGCGATATCGGCGGCAAAATGTTGCACAGGAATTAATTCGAAATTATAACCCCAGTTCGGGCTTGCAAGAAAAATGCCCTTAATTACTCGTACATAACCACCTTACACAACCAGCACTGGTAAGGGACATTATTATTTCCTAAATTAATTAGGTCCTAGCGCTTCGCCGGCCGCCACCGCGGCGCGCCCGCTTCGCTCGCTCGGCTCACGAGTTTTGTGGACGCAATGAGGGCTATCGCGTATGAATTCGCCGCCAGAGGCGCGTTTTTGGGTGAGCTACGCGGGTTTATTTATAATTAGAATAATTTTGTGAATATTTTGCATTACCTGAAATTAATTATGGCAATTATGCGAAAAGGGGCAATGAATGTTTGCCTTTAGAAAACTTTTGTCCTCCCTTTTTTCCCGAACAAAACGGGACTACGCAAGATTGTGGTTGCTCGATATTTTTATGGTAAGGTTTTAAGATGTATTAAAAGTTATTTTAATCTAAACTTTGTTTTTACGCCCGTAATAACACTTTGAAATCCACACTTAAAAACCTCACGCAACAGTGGCGCTATCTAGTAAGACAAAAAACGATAGCCCTCATACGCAGCCCTCATATTTTACAAACGATAGGTAAAATTGACCAATTACATTATTAAAATCTGTTTGAAATAGGATATATTTGGCCCTTTCCAGTGCTGGCTATGTAAAATAGTTACGAGTACGTATATGGTGAATAATAAGTTGTTTTTTCTTGTAGGTCTAAGCTGGACTTAGAGTTTAAAAACAAACGCACGTAATTTTGATTTTTTGCTTGTTCTTATACATTTTCTTCTCTTAACCAGGTTAGCTCCCTTATTAGGAATGAATTCGCATTGTACTTCTTTCTGTGTACCTACCTGTATATATATTTTTTTTCTATCTCGAGTGGTAGGTATTAGTGACAATCGTAGAAGTTTATCACAATACATTAAGTATTGAAAAAATATATAAAGCCATAAATACGTAAATTATTATTAGTAACTTACTAAAGCTGAAGCTGAATAATTTTTACCTGAAAATAAAATTATTTAATTAATAAAAAACAGGTTATAATCAGGTAGGTAATTAGCTACTTATTTCAATTAGAATATTTACTATGGCTATACGCTACCTGACAGGGTGCATATTAAAATATGAGCTAGCATAAAATGATATGTTCTTTTTGATGTTTTTGTCTAATAAATAAATAAAATAAACAGTGTACCTAATTTTCTGGAATATATACTATCCTATGTTCTTGCCAGGTTTTCAAACTATCTTTATACCAAATTTTATCTAAATCGGATGAACAGTTTAAGCGTGAAGAAGTAACAGACAGACAGACGGACAGACAGATATATAGACAGAGTTACTTTCACATTTTATAATATTATTAGCTGTTGCCCGCGACTCCGTCCGCGTAGTATTCGTTTATCGCTGCCCCGATGGAACTATGCAATTTTCCGGGATAAAAACTATCCTATGTCCTTCCCCAGGACTCAAACTATTTGTAGGTATACCGAATTAAAATCGGTTCATCGTTTTAGACGTGATTGAGTAACAAACATCCAAACCTCCAAACATCTACACAAACTTTCAAATTTATAAATTATTAGTAGGAATGATATTAGGTAAGAAAGCATAATTACAGCACAAGCTTTGCTTTGTTTGAATTGTCACATGACATAAATTTATTTAATTTTATCTAAGCGCAAAACTCAGAAACGACTGGTCCGATTTCGCTAATTCTTTTATTGTTGTGTTCGTTACTGCCAGGAGAAGGTTTTTATGGAAGAAAATACAGAAAAAATACAACGGGGGCGAAGCCGCGGGCAACAGCTAGTTTTAAATAAAATAATGTCGGCCACATACAAATGCGGCGGTTCTAATAATATAGAACAATGCGGCGAGCTTAGCTGCGTAAGAGTCGTCCTGCGAGTGAGCGACGTAAAGTAGCCAGGAGGCTCTCACGGAAACGTTTTAGTGGGGCCTTTCTTGTAAGGGACTATCCTGCTGGGGCCACGAAAACTACGATATTTTAATTGTAAGTTACAGAAATACTCTACTAAATTAAGATTGGTTTTTTGGAATCTTTTTGTATTTTATATTTCAATTCCAAATTTTTACTTTTACGGTCATCCCGTAAAACCTAAATTTAAAGTACATACTGAAATATACTGCTGGACCAGCAGTGGTGTAGCGGTATAGCACGCGGTACGGAATACCGAGGACTTGGGTTCGATTCCCAGTGCTGGTCTTATTTTTCTGGTTTTTCTGTGCATCTATATTTCAGTTTGTATTTTCAATTTACTCTACTGAACTCATCATAATTGACTTCACTCATGTTTACTAACACACTCGGGATTTATCATGCTAAATAACTAGTAATAATTACCTTAACTTTCGAACATAATATACTTAATGCTAGGTTAATACGAGCTTAGTACTTGCCATTAGTGTAAGTGATTAGTCCCGAGTGTGTTATTAAACATCATTATGATCAGTCGGGAGGATTGAGGACGGATTGAAACCCATAGTACCTATGTACGTGAGGTAGACGACTATTGTCCCACTCCTGCTGGCTCGTGCTGAGGCACCGACTTCGAGCTAGTACGTACTTACCTAGAAAAATATTTTCAAGGGTTTTGTAGTCGGTTCCATTTTTTGTTATTTTTTTGGAGTCGGTTTTACTTTTTTGTTAAAAAAAATCTTTTCTACTTGTATCTTTTACGAGTTGAATGTTGGTGCATGTATCGATGACCCTCTGGCGTATGAGGCATTCCATTGTCAGTCACGACTGGATGACTGTGGCGGTCAAGAGGTTAAAAAAATGTTTTCATCGCTATTTCAGTGGCCCAACCATAAGCGACATAGTTTCGGCTACATATTGTGATGACAATCACTAAGGGCACTCGGGATTGAAGGGGCTGTCGTCAACGGTACATAGATACAACACGTTGGCTAAAAGATACGCATTTAGTGACAAAAACAAACTGCAAGGGCAACGTACGCAAAATTCGAACTTCCTATCTTGCCGTCTCGCTGATGCTATTATCATTTAATACGAGAGTGAGAGGGACGGTACGAAACGAACTTCGAATTTCGAATTTTGTAGTAGCCCAGGGCTATCACCGGACTGGAGAACGGTGAATGCAAACGTGAGGTACGACCACAGATAGAGTCTGATAAACTGGACCATTCCTTGTAATTACTTGTAATAGAACATCAATCAGGCTGGCTTGCCTTATGCCCTGCCCAGTAGTAGCGATCTGGATTATATTTGTAAATCCAGGTTTATAGGCTAAGAAGTTATTTTCATTTCTATTTTTCTTTGTTTTAATAATGACGTATTTTTGTTAAAAAAAAATTACGTCCAGCTTAAAATAGATTACATAAGTATGATAAAACGTTTGAGTGTCTATTATGTTAAAAATATCTACAGCCAGTCCGCCTGTATTTAAATTACTCGAATACGCTTTATGGATCTCTTGCGTTTTAGTACAGAAGAAATGGCATATTTTGGCGGAAAAATATGTACATCAATGAAACTTTGCTTATAACTTTTATCTTGGCACTAGAAATAAGGATCTGCCGAGTCCTACCAAAATTTAGACGTCCTACCCTCTCCCCCTAAAAGTGCAAATTATACAAAATAGGCAAGTGAGATGTCATGTTATATGTAATTTGCGCTGAATCCTATACCCATACTCGTAGGATCAATATTTTGCAAGATATAAGGGTGTTTGTTGAAAACATAGAAAACTGAATATTTTTATTTTAACTCGAACAATTTTGGGTTTCAGCAACAATATAGGCTTAGAAGAAAGAAGTCCTGGCTTCGCAACATACGCGAATGGACAGGAATAGCCAGTGTTTAAGAGCTATTTCGCTTGGCTAGAGACCGGAAACAGTTCGCAGAGCTGACAGCAGACCTCCAGTAATGGAGAGCCATAAGAAGAAGAAGATAGGCTTTTCAGGATCACTGAGAACAATCAGTATTACTATCACATCCACATCTTGAGAAACTATTGTTGTTAAGTGGTTTTTAGACTGTTCTATGTTTTCTACAAAATCATTCATATCCCGCAAATTATTGATCCCATGAGTGGGGTATGGTCTCATTCGATTCAGCGCAAAAAATTACATAGAAAATGGTTCCTCTCCTCACTCGCCTAGTTTGTAAAATTTGCATTTTTTAAACGTTGGCCCCCTGCTCATACCCCCTGGGAGAAGGTAGGACGCCTAAATTTTATTGATGTACATATTTTACCGCCAAACTGTCTTATTTAGTCGTATTTTAACTGTACTATTTCTGTTACACGTCTCCACAACGGCAACTAGAGTGATTCAACGTTTTTGAAAGAAGTAATTTCTATTGTTCAAACGAACCCTGCGTTAAACATGACCTAAGGAAACAAAAAACGATCTAACCAGATAGCTTGTTCGCTTCAAACACCAATGTCACAAAAGTAATTTCTTCTTGTAAACATTACAACGAATGTATTTGTCGGAAAGAAAATACAAGGCAATTTAGTGAAGCCAGGTGCGACAAACTTTGGTATAACCGAAATAATCAACTTTTGAAGTGAGCGACATGTGCTGTTTTGTGCTTCAAGTTATTTATAAAATAAATAAGCAATATGGTGATGCAAGGCACTGTGAAACTTTTACATATTAAGTTCATCTTCATCATCATAATATCAGCTGTAACACTGTCCACTGTTAGAAATAGGCTCCCAGACCTCAAGTCTCCCATAGACCTCCAGTTGCTTCGGTTGGATGCGGCGTGGATCCACCGTGCCTGTGGCTTTAACCATCATCATCCGTCAATCTCGTTGGTCAATCTGGTTGGTTTTCTCTCTGTGTGCCTGTTTTCTGTATCGCTTACTATTTCTGGAGTACAATAAAGTGTTATCGTATTGTATTGTTTTGTGGGCGTCCTAAATACGCTGCGCTTGACATACCAGTATATAGGCAACCCCCTAGCCCCCTCATGATAATAATGATACATCCTAAATTATGAATGTATTATCAAGCTTATTCTAAATTACTGTTCGGTTAATTTCAAAATCTTGCTATGTAAGAATGGCATTCGTTAAGGTACTACGAAGGGTTATTTACTAGTGTTACTACGCTATGGAACAAAAACACTTTCCTTATCCTTATGAATACTAAATTTAATCCAATTAAATATTTTATATCTTCTGGTGGAAGTACGCCTTAAAAGCTCGTTAAAAAAAACAGGAGACGATCAAACGTTTTAAAAAACCAAAGGCCTTTGAAATATGCATGACGTCAATTAAAACGTAAACAAGCTTAGAACCCTATTTTAATCCATCAAAGTGATATGACGGCAGCATGAAATCCAGAGAATTTACGGTGCAAAGGTCGCTAACGCCACAGATTATCAAATACAGAATGGCCACTATTTATCCGCCTTCATCCAAAAATTCTATGCAATTTGAACTCTGTCAGGCGTGCCTTATGTATGCCTTGTGTGTATGTTTCTATTATTAGAAACTTATATTGCTGTGTGGCGCTCATCTTCACCATCATCATGTCAGCCGTAGGACGTCCACTGTTGGACATATTTAGGCCTGTTGGGCATATTAAGTTATGGTATGCTATGGACGCCAGTGTTCGCTTTCCATCAGGCGGCGTATGTCCCTTGTCATTATTTTTTTACCACTACTTTTCTTTCTTCTTTCCATATACTTTCTTTAAAAGCCAGCAACAAACCAATGACTCTCCTTGAGTTTTTGGCATTCATAGACGGTAGTGATGATTTCCCATAATATGACCCGTATGCTGCCGCCCTCTCATAATTAAAAAACTTTTTAACAAAAAAAATTATCCGGCGAAAAAACTAAAAAGCAAAAAATAATAAACCTTTTTTTATTTAATCTTAATCTAGGTACTTGATTGAAGTCGGTGCCTCAACACGAGCCAGCAGTAGTGATTGAAGCCCAACATAATATAGATGTAGGCGACTATTCTGTTCTATTACTTACATAAAACCTCATATAATCATAATGACCGAAGAGCTGGCAGCTACCTCGCTCAAAGAATTAGCCTAGCGATTCAACGAGTAAACATATTAAATGGTATCATAATTAATTACAACAATCTAAGAGAACTAACTCCAACACCAACGCCCTCATTTGTCCCAAACCTATTAAGACTGATTTAGTGCACATATTGCTTCGGTTTCCATTGCATGCACGGGACTAGTAACTAATGAATGTATAATTGGTGCAGCACATTAAATGTCAGTGCAACGGCCATGCTATTTAAGTTTAATCTTGCATTCAGTAAACCGAATTAACATTGATATACACGAAGTAAGGGATCCCTCGAAACATTTAGCTGCATATTAGATAATATTGATCTGGATAAGTCACATCCTAAATCGAGTTTAGTTCGACATGTTTCGGGCTAATTCGTAGCCCTTCTTCTAGGAAGGTGCAATTACTCGGCGGCTGCTGCAACACGCGCACTTTAATATGAGTGAGTCTCACGGTAGTTTCATATTCAAAATTTAGCTGAATATTCATATTAATTTTGTCCACGAGCTATAGAGAGCTATGCACGGAGTTTCTTTGCGTGATAGAATCCGGAATACGGAAATCGGCCAAAGAACTAAAGTCACCGACATAGATCGAAGAATATGCAAGTTGAAATGGCAACGAACGGGTCACGTCACTCGAAAAACAGATAACCGTTAGGGGAGAAAAGTCCTAGGGTGGCGACCACAAACCGGAAGACGAAGCGTAGGCAAGTGGCAGGTCTGCCAACGCTTCGCATCGCGAGAATTGCGAGCATTCAGCAGATGGAAGTGGCGAGTTGTCGTTCGTTTTGGCGTTCTATGGGGGAAACTTTTTCCTCATAAGTGGACGTCTTCTGGCAGGCGACAATGAGGGTAATTGACGTAATGCCATACATTAATGTCAAACGTGTTTTTTGTCGCAACAAGGTAATAAATTGATCCGCTATTAATGCTGGCTGAATAACGATATTTTACATATTTTAATATTTTCCTGTAACTTTTGAATAATTCATGCCATATTACATCAATAACGTGGGGTTTAGGTAAATAATTAGTGTTGTAAATGAAGCCAGACTAACAATATAATGTTCTTTAATGAGTCAACAGTAACGTCCAAAATAGTGTCGGATAGCAATTAAGTCATTAATTCTAATAACTCCAAAATTATACGTAAATACGTTTATATGTATTAATATAATTTGTATCTATTAGAATAAAAGCTAAAGCTGATAGAGTTACTAAACCGTCTAAAAGGGAGCAATTAGAGCAATTTATAATTTAAAGACGCGTGAATCTTTAAGATCTTTTTGTAAGGAAACAGGTATCCTAACCCTGCCGTCGCTTTATGTTTGTGAAATAATCATGTATGTTAAGAAGGACATATGTGATTTTCCCACTAACGTCGATAAGCCAAAGGCTACTAGAAACACAGGGAAGCTTAAAGTTCCATCTTACAGACTGGCTAAAACCAAAAAGTCCCAAAAAGTTCAAAAAATTACACCTATCTTTCCATAAATATCGAAAAGAAAATTGGCGAAAAATCGAAGCCCTCGTTTTAACTTATCCTAAGTAAAGCGAATTTCTTTTGCCTCGGAAGCTTAAGTGCCCACCAAAATGCCGACATCTCGCGACAATCACAGTTTATTTTATTAAATCACTGAAATGAGCCGTTCAGCGGGAATCTCCTCGATTCGGGACGCTGCGTCGCATCGTAAAACACGAGATGAAACGTGCCAATGTTATGTAAGCCATGAAAATTAGATGTTTTAGGAATTGTCTAAAATGGTGGTTCAATAAATTGGACTAGAATAAGTTTCGTTGCAACACGTTTTTGTTAAAGAAAATTGTATATTTGAATTTATATTTATATATTTGGAATATTCAGTGTTATGTTTCCTCAATTTTATTTTTCCTATTCCTATATCGCTACATTTCATGGAAATAAATAAATAAATAAATATCTTGGGACACTTGACACCAATTGACCTAGTCCCAAACTAAGCAAAGCTTGTACTATGGATACTAGGCAACGGATAAACATACTTATATAGATAAATACGTACTTAAATACATATTAAACATCCAAGACTCGATAACAAATATTCGTGTTACTCACACAAATATCTGCCCCGGCCGGGAATCGAACCCGGGACCTCCAGCTTCGTAGTCAGGGTTCTCTAACCACTTGGCCATCCGGTCGAATAAAAATGACCGTATTTTTATATCGCGCTGATGTTTTATTTAATATTAAGCCTAATTATTAAAAATAGTTGCACTTTTATCGTTTAATCAAACTTATTCATATGTTTAGCTTTGGATTTTTTTCTTTAACAAACAATTTTTTAATACAAGCTTTTTGCTGATTTTCTGTTCATTGCACTTGCATTGTCATCTTATTTACATATCTATACCTACCACAAGTCAATCCGACCACTTAGAAATAGTTAAAACTCCACTTGTATTTGAACAGTTACGAACATTGTGTTGTGAAAAGTAAGTCATCATTATTAGTTTTGACAAATTTACCTGATATTTTTGTCGCTTGAGAAATTCTTCCTATTCAAGTCATCAAAGGTACGAATTTTCATCAGCATCATCATCAGCCGGAAGACGTCCACTGCTGGACAAAGGCCTCCCCCTTAGAACGCCACAATGAGCGACAACTCGCCACTTGCATCCACCGGTTTCACGCTACTCTCACGATGTCGTCAGTCCACCTGTTGGGAGGCCTGCCAACGCTTCGTCTTTCGGTTCGTGGTCGCCATTCGAGGACTTTTCTCCCTCAACGGTTATCGGTTAACGGTTATCAAACTATTATTATTTAAGTGGAACTTCATCCCAGCCTCTATACTTCCCACTGCTGGGCAGAGGCCTCCTCTCAGAACAAGTGGAACTTGAGAACATAATATTATATTAACTTGCCACTATCTATTCATCATCATCATCATCCAGCCTATATACGTCCCACTGCTGGGCACAGGCCTCCTCTCAGAACAAGAGGGCTTGGGCCATAGTTCCCACGCGGGCCCAGTGCGCACTATCTATTACTTAGTTTGAATATCGTTCTACTTAAGTTCATTCGAAACACTCGACATTAAGCTAGAGTGGTTACTTAGTATTCAGTTGAAGACGAGCCTGTTATTTAGCGTCACGAATTCCCTTTTCAACAAAAGGATCAAAGATTTTTTTCCCCTTTTAAGCTTTGACATGTCGTTTCAATAATTGTTTTGTTTTATATGAAAATTAGCTTACGCCCGCATGTATAAAGTACTCTGTGACGCCCGCAGCTCTGAGTCTGATCTTAGAATTTTACAAAATTACCTTTAATATGGTTTGTTCCCTATCATTTCTTTTAAATATCTGGCAAAAGTCCGGTAAAATACGGAAAGTTCTTTAAACTGAATATAAACTAATTGAAATAAAGTTACGAAGGGCGACAATGTATGTCACCCGCTTTATATTCGCACAGCAGGTCCCTATCGACTAGAAACTTCAAACATGTCAATTTAGGTACATACTTACGAGAACTCTATCCTCACGAGACATGCAAATCAAATATGTGACCGAAAGCTTTAACATAATTTACGTATCTACTTACTGCCCTTTGCGGTCTCCCCTGGACGCATTATACCGAAACGAACAATGAATATGTTCAAACAATTTTATAGTGAAATGAAATAGACAACTGAAGTCTTAAATCGAGTTTAGCTCGACATGTTTCGAACTGATTAGTAGTCCTTCCTCTAGGAGCACACGCCACCGCTCTGCTCACGCGACTGCTCGACGAAACTAATACAGGGACGCAACTACTCATGAAATCACAAAAATTGAGAAAAGTACTAGGTACTTACATTGCTACATTTTTTTATTTAAATATCTCCGATTCATCAAAACACATAG
Source organism: Choristoneura fumiferana (assembly GCF_025370935.1). Lineage (NCBI taxonomy): Eukaryota > Metazoa > Arthropoda > Insecta > Lepidoptera > Tortricidae > Choristoneura > Choristoneura fumiferana. The sequence continues at coordinate 6,268,096 of NC_133488.1, read as the reverse complement.
GCGTAAGAAGCGACTTCACTGTTATGTTGTTAATATGCCGGTTTCTTTTTTTGTTCTCAGGTATCAATAAAATCTGCTGAGTTGGTAAATTGTTTATTTTGGCCATGGTAGGTCCAATTTCACACTATGTCCTACAAATTTTTCACTGAGTTAAGTACACAAAATGTATGGAAATTTCGTAATTAAACTAAAAATTTTGTACAAAATGAGCTCAAAAAAAAACGAAAACAAAATAAAAATTGGCCCATTGAAACCAGAGTGAATAATTAAATAGTGCTAAGCCAGTGACCTATATATTTGTTTAATTTTGCCGACTGCAACATGAAATACCTAGGGCTTATTTATACTTTCTTTAAAGACCGGCAACAGACCAATGACCTTGAGTCATTGGCACTCATGGGCCATGCTGATCATTTTTAGGGTTCCGTAGCCATAATGGAAAAACCGGGACCCTTATAGTTTCGCCATGTCTGTCTGTCTGTTTGTCTGCCCGTCCGCGGCTTTGCTCAAGGACTATCAATGCTAGAAAGCTGTTATTTTGCACGAATATATATATGTAAACTATGCCGACAAAATGGTACAATAAAAAAATAAAAATAATTTTTTTTAGAGTACCTCCCATAGACGTAAAGTGGGGTGATTTTTTTTTCTTATTCAATTTTGTAGTGTGGGGTATCGTTGGATAGGTCTTTAAAAACCAAAACCAAGGGTTGCTAAAACGATTTTTCGATTCAGTGATTTGTTTGCATAATATTCAACTTTAAATTGCAAATTTTCATTAAAATCGAGCGTCGTCCCCCCCTCTAAAATCTAAACCGGTGGGTGGCAAAATTTAAAAAAAATTAGGATGGTAGAAAGTATATCAAACTTACAAGGAAAACTATAACGGTTAAGTTTTCTTGAGAATTATTAGAAGAGTAAATAGCAGCCTATGGTATAAAATATACGTAAACTTTGAATATTCCGTACAAAATACGAAAGCCTTAGAAAAATATAGTGTCTGACACGCTTTTGGCCGGTTTTTTATCAGATGACCCGCATGCTCGTTTGCTTTGCATGCTGATCATAATAAAAAAACTGCACTTACCATCTTAGCTGGTCAATTATAAAAAAGCAAATTGATCTTTCAAAACGTAAGTAAGTTGCTTGCAGTGTGAAACGTCCTATTCCTTTCCGACCGAACTGATACGATCGTGAGGGATAAACTATAATTAAATTTGAACCTTATTGTCATCAGTTTCTCAAGGTCTATTATCGTAGTAATTTTCATACTCGACTAGGTTGGAAAGGGCTATAGCTAAATTAACGCCAGACTAGTCTGGTGTCTTAATAAAAAATCTCAGCAATGTTCACAGAGGCGGGGCTGATTCTTATTAATTGTTTTCTTTCCGTGACAGACAGATCCGCTGCGGTTTGCGAGACAGCCGTCTTACCGAGATTCAAGACCCGGGTTTCGGTAAAAAAACAACACGAAAATAAAATACTAAATCGATCCCTCTTTTTTAAGTTATCTGTACATAAGTTTCTGTTCAAAATTACATTTTCAATGTAGACTTTTTTGCTGACTGGACTTTTTGTTAACTGTATTTGCATTCTCATCGAACTTTCTATGTACGGTCACGTACGGTCAAGGACTTTAATTCATGAGCCACCATTGAAACCATTTCACAGTAAACGTCATCGCATAAATTAACAAGGGAAATCGTATAATGACTTTTACTTTGAAAAGGTTTCATGGTGGCTCACGAATTAGAGTACTTGAGTGTACCAAATTTCAAGTCAATTCGACCACTGGAAACCTATATTGATCCAAAATAATCAACAAGGCAAGTTAAATAAAAGCTTATAAGTATTTAGGCCTCAAATCAAAGACGGGAAAATTGTAATCGTTTAATAGATAACAATCATATAACTACCATGTTATTTAATCATTTATATATATATATATATATATACGCAGAACTCCTAAGCTAAGTTAGAACTTTTTCAATAGCAGTTAATGGTTGAACACACGTATCTATGCACACAAGTAGTCACATAAACATATCTGAATAATGCAGAATCTATGTCCCTACGCGAAATTTTCAAAAGGAAGAGAAAACAAAACTCAAATACATGATCACATTAAACTTAGCAATTCTAGTGGAAATCCTAACCATTTAAACTACAACGTTGATTCCTTCTTACACTACCTTCTGAATCCAATGAAGCGTATAACAACCCGGAGACAGTCGTGAGATCCATTTAATTTTCCGCCAAAACATTGTAATGACCAAGCTCTTAGGACTGGAGGGAGCCCAACGATTTTATTGCCTCCTTGGGTTTTTCTTTTTTATGTTACAAGAGCGATTTGCAGATGTCTTCATGGCCTGTCCTAATTTTCTTGGACATTTTACTACCGGTGGGACGGTTATTTCCATTATTTAGTATGGCATGGGGTGAGGTGTCCAGTAGACTACGTAATAGCCAAGGGGTAAGGCGTTGCATGCTCTCTTTTGAGACGATAAGATATAACAAGGTCGTCTATGTTGTTAGGGTGTCGTACGAGGACTCAAGGCGTACCAAGGGGACCTATTAACAGAAAAAGTGAGAAATATTTTATTCGTGACATTACAATAAATACATAAAAATACGTATCACGGTCACGAAATGGTCCCAAATGAGCATAATGTCTTCTCGGACGGCGCTGGTCTTCCTTTGGAACCAGGAATTCATACATTTAACATAAAAAACAACAAAAGCACCAAACAAATGAAACTGAATCGCATTAGGTATTTTAAAAATACAAACACGAACATTTTTAATAAACATAGAGAAATGTCTGTCAGGTTTCCTGCGCATCTTAACTGAGTGCGCAGCTTTTGGTATTAGGTACGTAAGTTAATAATAAAGACAATGGTTTGAATGGGGTCAGAAATATAATCAACACTGTTAACGCTTGCGTATCGCAATTGTTCAAAACCGTTATCTAAATGGGAAACAATGACATTTATTCAGCCTTCAATAATGATTTAAAGGTTGCATTCCTTTGTTTTAATGAGTTTATTTTTACTACTGAAAGTAGGTATACCTGCTTATGTGTCATGGTTAGTTTTTACTGCTCGTTAAAGAAGAATTGTAAGTCGTAGTGACTGATGGACTATCTACTATGATAGTGGCCATCATTATCATCATCATATCAGCCGCCGTCCACTGCTGGACATAGGCGTCCCCATATGGTTGCAGTTACTTCGATTGGAAATGGTCTGCATCCACCATGAACGGCAGCTTTAACCAGGACCCGGTTTGTACGTCTTTCTCTATGCACCGGGGCCCTTGTCCAGCTAGCTACGCCACTGTGTACGGTGCCTTAGTGCGCTTGCCGATCCGCGGTCTCCATTCGAGAGCTTCAGAGTGACTTGATTTTGTATGTATGTAAATACTTTATTGTACATAAAACACAAAAATAATACAAAAAGAAAACAGTAAAACAAAAAGAGATGTGATTTTTGGATATAAAATTGTTTTCTTTCGGCACTAAATTTAATAAAAATCTGACGAGTCCCAAGAAGTACTGTTAATATCCAATTAAATTATCGGGAAAAGAACGTGTTGTTCCATTACACTGCACGGCCCGCACGTACAGTTAAAAAAGTTATGTCTGTAAATCTTAGACCTCGTAATTTCCCTCCACTCTCCAGCCTTAAAACTGCAACTTTATGATAATAAAAGGAATAACCCCCTAATTTATTCTCTGACATTGTTCCGAAATTCTTTCAGAACTTTAAAAATACCTCGAATCCCTTCCCTTTCCGAATTAAAACGGCTCAAAAAACGCTATGAAGTTTTATTTTACCGTTAAGTTCACAAAAGAAATCCGGAGTATCAAAGTAATCTGCAATAAACTGCTTGGGGTTTCGGTAGTTCCAGTTTATTGGCCAGGCTATTTGAACTCACTATACGATATAGTCCCAATGCACAAAGTACCAAGTTCAGGTAGAAGTAAATGAGATAACATCTTTCGATTTCGAAAAGGTTCACGGTGATTGAAATAACAATGTTGATATCGTCAATTGCTATTTATACCGGGTGTGGCCTGTAATATGAGCAAATAATTTAAACATAGATCGTCCTCGTCAAACTGAACAACATTAGTTCAGCGAATTTTAAAAATAATAAGTTTTTAAATTTTTATTACACTTTTAAATTTATTCGAAGAAGCAATGTAAAGCGAAATGCTTGATATTAGTAGCGTGACAGGCGACGTCGGTTGTGTTCTAGGATGGCGTACATTGATAGCAGTATTTAATTTATATGAGAAAAGGAGAATTCAAAGACTCCGTTATTTTTAAAAGTCGCTGAACTCATGTTGTTCAGTTTGACGAGGACGATCTATGTTTTAATTTTTTGCTCGTATTACAGGCCACACCCGGTATAAAGTTTCAGTTAGTCGTGTGCCTCAGTGAAACTATTTTACAATATAAATGGCGTCATAACTAGCAAATGGTTTTATAGGACCCCGGACCTAAAGTATAGAAAATGTGGTTTTAGTTAAATATCCTGAGATTTTGATATGTTATAGATTTCAAAGTTCTGATCAAAAGTCTCTAAGGGCGCTTACCTCTGTTTTCGAGTCGCTTTCAGATTTGAGTTTAGTTTTTTGGACACTTTTGTTCAGGATTTTGAAATCTATAACATATCAAAATCTCAGGATACTTAACTGAAATGCCGATGCCTGTCTGTACGTCTTTTTATCTAGCTCTAAAAAGGATATTCCGATTTCGATGCGGCTTTTTTACTCGAAAGCGAGTATCCTTGCGTTGGTATCAAAGTATGATAAAAATTAGTTCAGTTGTTATTTGGATATTAAACTTTGAAATGAGAATGTTTGGGTGTTTTTCGACTTTTTTAAGTTTGTTAGGGTTATTCAGCTATATCAGAGATATTTTCAAGAGCCTTTTATCCTATGATATTATTGTTATTTGACTATAATCATCAATAGATAGTTCTTAAAGCTCAAAAGAAAATAAAAACAAAACTACTTCTTACGATCAATACAATTGGAAATGTTAGGCAACACAGCAAACAACCGCTTCCAATAAACTAATTGCGATTACTCTTTCATATAACGCCCTTCGATATAACACGAGAAAACCTGAATATGTTCTCCTACCAACAATTCCTGCCATTAATATCCGTAATATTCGTCCAAGAAACATTATTGTGGGCAATAATTCTAGTGGACATCTAAGGACCCTCGTGTGAATACCAGACAAATTCTAAACATTAGTCAGACCTGGTCCTGGCAGCCATCATTAATCCAGACAGTCATTTATCTTGATTTCAAAGCGGACAAAGGAACAAGTGATAAAAAAGCTATTGGTGCCATACAGTTTATAGCCTTCAATTTTGCATAAGGATTCGAACTCATGAGAACAATAGACTGTCGTCGAAAATTATAATACCGGTCTACAAGGTGGGCCCTGTAACAGGAGCAAAAATTAAACCACAGCTGCCACTCTTAATCTTGAGCTAATTTAATTCTACAAGTTTTGAAAATAATTTTTATTATTATTTTTATCATAGTTTAAAGTGTAATTGAACAAGCAATGTATTGCGAAATCCGTCATTTTGTTACGTGACAGGCGATGTCATTTAGGCTATATTGGATGCCGTACATTGAAAATACCATTTAATTTGTTTGGAATAAACATAATGATAAAATTACCTAATTTTTGAAAGTTGCACAACTAAACTAGTTCCATTTGAGTAGCAGAACCTGTGTTTTAATTTTTGCTCCTGTCACAGGGCCCACCCGGTATAAACACAGGTTGTTTATAAATAAGTACTACACATGCAATTACCGCCAAAATATAAACTTTATCACCAAAAAATTTAAATGAGACAGCGCAAATGAGACAGACACAAATGAGAAGCAAAACTTTAATATTTCTCTTCTACATTATAGAAATAACACTAAACTAAGTATTTGAACACAAAAATATTAAATGACCAGAATCAGTGATTGTTAGATTAGATCGATGGAACGGAACTCTTTTTCTGCGGAAATTAGGTGCTACACGCCTTGTCGCTTTTTTACTATAATACCCGCTTTTATACTAATTGTTTGGTTGTTATACCAAAATATTGGTAGTTACTGGTTATTTAATAGGTAATACTCTTGAGACATTTTATGAGCTTTTACGGTGTTCAGTAATTTTATTTATTTATTTATTTAGTTTATTTATAACTAGCCGTCTATCATAATTGTTTGATGAGTTGTTCAATACAACTCGTTGTACAGTTGAACAAACTGATTCATTTACAGTCGAGTTCATAATCTTGTGAGCAAAATAATGATCAAAAATATCTGAACACGTCTCTGTTGTTAACGGCGTAGAAGCGTGTTCAGATAGTTTTGATCAAATTTTTGCTCACAAGTTTATGAACTCGACTGTACCTGGATGGAACCTTTTAATAATCAATTTCACTATGATTTCCTTGACAAAATTATGGGATGTCAACATTATATTAGTAGCACAATTCGAGACTAAAAGTTAGGTAGGCACTTAATACTAAATATTAATACAAAATAATTATTTGGGTATATAAAAAATAAAACACATAAAATTAACTAAAACGGACTTCTTCTAAAGGTAGCGCAGCGCGGGGCATTGTACCCAAGACGCTGGTCGGGTTGCTCCGCTGCACTGAATGGTTGGAAATAATTTTAATGATCATTTTATTTGCTCCCGTGTTTTATCAAATATTAAATAAAATATTATAATGTTTGCTGTCATATAAAAAGTAAATTAACATAAAATAAATTTAGTAACATACGAGTAACATGAACTTAATCTATAAACCGTGTTACAATATTTCTAAATTAGTGACACAATATTTCATTTAGCATATCTAAACTACATATAGTAACAATAGGCGTCATCGAAATCATATTCACCATTTCTATTTGTATTAAACTGTTTATGATTTTTTTAAAGGAATGGTGAACACAATTATGACAATATCTGCTGATGCATTGATAAAGTGCTATGTTTAATATTTTCTGAGAATAATATCGTGTTAATTAAAAGTACATAAGCTCTGTTTTCTTACTCTTATTTCAAATCTGCTTAGCCATTTCAGCGAGAAGAAGTAATAAAAATACTGACCCGCTCAGAATCTTTCGTAATTATAATGTTATCAAGAGCTCGACAAATAATGAACACTAAGTAGTCCGGCTTTTTCATGTTACTACCTACTCGTATTTTTACTCCGAAAACACATTTAAAATTAGTTATCTCACAATCCTTATACACAAATTAAGACTTCAATTACAATAACGGCATCTAAAATGCTTCATAGTTGAATTGGATTGTTTTAACCCCTTTAAAATTAAATACAGAATAATTACAACAGACTACGTGTAAATCATACAATATTCTCGAAAAGAACCATGTTAATTTTGATTATGCAGCTTAATGTTAATCAAGAAAAGTTGATAGTTGCTTGAAAAGTCTACTCAGTGATAATTATACAATCTTAAAAATATGCCAAAAGTAAAAATTTCAGGAGTCGTGCCCGGTTCAGCAGCGTTGGTTTTTGTGTCAGAGTTATCCGATGCAGTTGTGCTCGATGCATCGGGTAAAGTAGTTGCGTCCATAGCAGATGAAGACGCAGAGCTATTTGACACTTCAGTAGGGGACGAAGAAGATTCATCGGTGCTGATTGTTTTATCAGTGCTATCCGATGCAGTTGTGCTCGATTCATCGGGTAAAGTAGTTGCGTCCGTAGCAGATGAAGACGCAGAGCTATTTGACACTTCAGTAGGGGACGAAGAAGATTCATCAGTGCTGATTATTTTATCAGTGCTATCCGATGCAGTTGTGCTCAATACATCTGATCCAGTTGTTTTTTCGGTAACAGTTGAAGCTACTGATGTCGATGCTTTATTAGGGGTGGTCATGGGTAATGGGGTAGAGGATGAAAAAGTTTCAGAGCTAGTTGAAGGTGTCTCAGTGGGAGTTGATGGAGGTGCAGCGGTAGTCGAAGGTGGTTCAGTAGTGGTAGCAGGTGATCCAGTTATGGTAGAGGATGGTCCTGTGTTTGTTGAAGGAGCAATAGTGGTTGAGGGAGGTAGAGTGGTGGTTGAAGGTGGCCCAGTGGTGCTTGAAGGAGGTGAAATGGTGGTTGAAGGTGGTTCAGTGGTAGTTGATATACTCGTACTCGATGCATCGGGTAAAGTAGTTGCGTCCGTAGCAGATGAAGACGCAGAGCTATTTGACACTTCAGTAGGGGACGAAGAAGATTCATCAGTGCTGATTGTTTTATCAGTGCTATCCGATGCAGTTGTGCTCAATACATCTGATCCAGTTGTTTTTTCGGTAACAGTTGAAGCTATTGATGTCGATGCTTCATTAGGGGTGGTCATGGGTAATGGGGTAGAGGATGAAAAAGTTTCAGAGCTAGTTGAAGGTGTCTCAGTGGGAGTTGATGGAGGTGCAGCGGTAGTCGAAGGTGGTTCAGTAGTGGTAGCAGGTGATCCAGTTATGGTAGAGGATGGTCCTGTGTTTGTTGAAGGAGCAATAGTGGTTGAGGGAGGTAGAGCGGTGGTTGAAGGTGGCCCAGTGGTGCTTGAAGGAGGTGAAATGGTGGTGGTTGATATAGGTTCTGCACTAGTGGATGAAGGTGTAGTAGTGATTAAAGGAGTTGTTGCTGTAGTAGGTTCCGGCAAAGGATGCAGACAACCATAAGGTTGTTTTTTCCCAAATAAAGCACATATTTTTTGAAGCAATGTCTTTGCATCTGTTGCTGTTTGCTCTCCCTTATTCACGATGATGAGCGGCGTTTTAGCTGGATTCCGTTTTTTGAATTCTTTGTCTACTTTTTTTGCAAGTTTCCCTTTCCGGATACATTTGTCGACTTTCTTTTTAGAAACTGGCTGTCTGCTCAAGCAATCTGCTTCACCATCGGCTTCACATTTTAAATAAGTAGCTTGAACTCTTACATTTTTCTTTAATTCTTTTAAAACACACATCAGTGCTCCGCCTTTTTCGCCGTCTTTAATATAGTAATCAATTTTTAAATCGGAACCAACGTTCTCAGTTAACCAAGGCAAAGTTTCTCTGTAAAAATTTTTGTCACTATGCTTTGTGATATCAGACAAAATCTTGATTTTCTTACATGCTCTTGTTTCAGCCACTATGACGACCATTGTCAAAGCAAAAATAAACTTATTTGCAGCCATTTTGTGAATTGATTGAAGATAAAAAATAAATGTTTGTGCTTTATATAATGTTGGCATATTACGTTCATATTTACTCAATAGTAAATACGAACATTTATAGCTTACTAGCTGTTGTACACGACTCCGTCTGCGAAGAATTCGTTTAACGCATTTCAGCGGCAACTATGCAATTTTCTGGGATAAAAACTAACCTATGTCCTTCCAGGGTCTCAACTATCTTCATATCAAATTTCATCTAAATCGGTTCAACGACAGACAGCAGACAGACACACTTTCACAGCAGCAGACAGACAGACACATTTTCACATTTAATATACTATATAGTATGGATAAGGATAATTTAATGCGTTTTATGTGAAATGTCGTCAGTCATTTTTAAATTCCTTTTCAAAGTAATTACTGGTAATTCCAAACTACTATCGTCATAATAGAATGACAAACGTTAAACGTGTAAGTATACCTATTAGGTAGGTAGGTGCAAATAAATTTCTTTCGTTTCCTGAATGTAACTTAACATAGCAAATTGAGAATACCCGATTAATATCTTTCAATTCGAATCAATCAATTACTTCGATATAAAACAACATCACACAATTTTCATTGAAAGGTAAAAATCTTACAATCATGGTGATATTACAGACAACGAGCGCTGTTAAGAATCCAGACTCATGTTTGAGTAATTGGGGCAAATCCTTTGCAGGGCAACAGTATGTGAACCAGAACCACTATGGCGGAGTGTGTCTGAGTGACGACGTCATTAACCTGTGGAAGCCCATTAAAAAAACGTAGGCTAAATTGTACGCGTACCTACGTGTTATATTTATTACTCCAGCTTTTGCGTAAAAAAGCCTGGTAACCTAGTGATTTGATGTGTATAAACTTTCAAGTATCCGGATATTTTATTAAAAAAAGTAAGTTCCCGCCCACAGTGTTCGAAATTCTAAGACTTGCACTTTGTACAAAATGATAGATCGAATCATTGTAGGTACCTACCGATTTAAATAATTACTCATACAAACACGCATTCAATTTATTTTGACTTTGTTGGTCCAAATAATATTTATAAAAAATAATATGTGTAACAAAATACAAAATATGGTAATGGCTTTATTACAAATAAAAATTGTACTAAAACTTGAGTAAAAGCGTGTACTTTATAAAATGTTACGAGTATGTGTATATAAAGTACCAGGAGAACAAGTCATTCGGTAACTTAAATTAGTAAAAAATAATGTTTTTTTTCACAAACAGTAAGTAGGTAGATAAAATTGCACGTAATTATAATACAAATAAGCGTGCGTAATATTTCATATTCAGCCAAAGGTGATTTTACCACGGCATTCTCGCCAGACTCTTTACCCCTAAAACTAGGCAGCTCTTAGGAATTGACAACTTATTCACGACGTGATACCACCCGAAAGGGGCCGATTAGGTACATAATAATATATTAATTGAGCCTTAGATAACACACATTCGCATCTCACCATATTAATATTGTAATCAACCGAATAACGATCCTTTGCCCCTAAAAGGTTTGTTAAATCACTCTTAATTTACGTATCAAATGATATCCCCGCCTCCACATTTCACTTTGACTTTTTAACAGGCAGTTTGCAGAAAAAGTAATTCCACGTAAATGGGTACCGGCCCAGGTTAATGGCCTCTGGCATCAAATCATGTCCCGGACGATTTGACGAAATGAGCCGTGCCCTTTGTGTATGTCGATGATGTTGTGTCGAGATTGAAAATTCAGGGTAGATTCGTTAATTTTGTTGGCAACTCTAGCTCTATACGAGTACAAGAGAGGTCACAATAGAGATTAGAGAGATGTATTTAAAGTAAAAGTCAAAATTATCTTTATTCAATTCAGGCTATAACAAGCACTAGTGCTTTTTTTTAAATATACAGTGTCTCACTACTGAGCAAAGGCCTCCCCTTTTCCCTTCCACTCATCTCTAGCTTCGGCAAAATGTTGCCAACCCAGCTGGAATAGCTCCAAATCGTCCCCACCCAAACGAATGTCAAAAAAAAAACATCAGTTCGTAAAAGCCTCTGTCCTGCTCACCAGGTGGTAGTTAAGCCAGGGGCCCAATATTCACAGGAAGAGAGGTGTGTATCCGAATAGAGAAATTTCGATAGAGTGTAAAAGAAACAAATTCACGATCCGCAACAAGCCACGATAGTAATACTAAAACCGTAAACCAGAGGTTGGCAACCGGTGTGCCGCGTGTGCCGCGTATGTTTTCAGGTGTGCCGCGATCGCCGCGAAGTGTATGCGATTCGAACAAAAGGTGTCAACGAGACCCTATTAAGTAATAAGCCTCCGCTGTCCGTTATGTTATACATTATTATGTGTATACTGTACGGAACCCTTTAGGTACTCTATACGCCTGTCCGACTCGTACTTGGCTATTTTATACTGGTGTGCCTTGAAACTTTGATGAACGAAAAGTGTGCCGTTAAAACCAAAAGGTAGAAAACGCCTTCCCTAAACCCTTACCTAGGCCGAGGCAATCTTGGACCAAATGGCCAAATTACTTGCCGCATCTCGCTTTATTTTGAAAAAAGCGGTGGTTCTTAAAAATCGTTACTTTATTTACCTAAACGGTCATTAGAGATAATCTGCATTCCTGGCTACTTAGGATTGTAGATTCTCTAGGGCAATTGCGTCGTACGTAGGTACTTTCCATTACAGTTCCATTGTGGTTGACAAAATTACACGCTAGCTGTCGCTAGTTGCCAGTTATGTTACATCTGAATGCAGACCGTAGAAAGACCGGCCGGATAATTATTTATTCGGCTGTATTTTATGACCTTAATATCACGTTGAAATAAATTTTGTTTAACCACTTACTGTGTTTGAAAATGGCAGCTCTTGCAAAAATATCTGTTTTAATTAAATACACGATACCTAAACAACAGAAAAATATTGTTGCTTTAATTCGTTTTTGCCGATATCATAATTTTGATGTTTTTAGACCATGCATATACAATATTGCATTAAAATAAAAGACATTTCTTTTAAAACAAAAGGTGTTCATTAAAGTGAAGTTCGACATAAATCGAAAATCAAGGTAAATAGTTTGTCTAGTTTTAGTGAGGTCTTTTTGTGATATAATTGATGGACATACAACATTATTTAAACAATGTATGAAAAACCGAACTAAAGCGAGTCAGACTCGTTCAATGAGGATACGAAATAAGCAACGACAGTTTTTTTTTACTTCATAGCACTTCTGTGAAAAGCATGTAAGTATTCTTGTAAGTTTTCATAATTTTTAGCTTGCTATTAAATTTCTAAAGAATTTTCCTCATCATGTCAGCCGAAAAACGTCTACTGCTCGACATAGGCCTCCCCCAAGGCTATGCACTCAGGCCAGTCTTTTGCTTTCCGCATCCGCCGCGATCCCGCTATCCTTACCAGGTCGTCGCTCCATCTTGTTGGAGGCCTACCGACAGCTCGTCTCCCGGTCCGCGGACGCCACTCGAGAACCTTCTGACCCCATCGGCCATCAGTCCTGCGAACAAAGAATCTTCCTTCTCGTTTTTTTTTATTTCTCCTGCAGCTTGAATATAGTTAGAAAACTACATTGAAATCGGTCGCCATAAACTCTGAATTCAACACCAGTCACTCTCAACTCATTTACGAAAACAGCTACAAAGCAACAAATGGAATAGTTTTTCTTTCTCTAAGAAACAGTTTGGCGCAATTGCTCTTTTAACCAAGACCGCTTCGAAGTGAAGTAAAGAAATTGGATAAAAAGTCAGATTAGATCTTTTCATTCTGGGAAAGGTCCGAATATCGGCCCTCGGAGGCAGTTTAGAATGAAATGGCAAATCGAGTTTGAAAAGTCGCAATTTGAATATTTAAATGAAGACTGTTAGTATTTACAACAAGGTAAAGAGTTATAAATTGAATCAAAAAGGAATAATGAAAATACACTGCAAGAGTTAGACATCAGAAAGAATAAGAATTGTGTATTAGAAATGGCTGCAAAATATTTTAAATATTTAGTTATCTCCATCGTTGTTATATTTCTAAACATTATTATCCTGCCACCAGTTTAAGATTGGACGATCTGACTCCTGACGTAGCTGCCTGGCTTAGCAACCTCAAAGCTGTTCTTCGATTGCCCACATATTTCTAATACCATACGATTAAATAAATAATTGTCTGGATCTTTCTTACGTACTTGCAAATATTTAAGCCCATCATAACTTATTTGAAGAATTTATAATCTATATTCCATGGAAAGTAAAGCGTGATGCTGTAGTACGGATCAGTTTTTATCTCCTTACTAGAAATATAAATGTGAATATAGTATCTAATCTATGAAATATAAAATTGGTACAAAATTGCTTTAATATAAACCATATTTTACTTTGGTAAAATATCTGAATCGAAGTAACATTCATCCCAAAGTATACAAATATAGGGATAAGTAGGTAAGTCCCATTCTGCGTCGAGACCTTTGGGCCGGGCGAGGGTCCTAATGCTTTGCAGGTTCATAAGGAAATATCAAAGAGGTTAGTAGACGTTACATGGAATCGAAGAGCTGGCAGCTTCCTCGGTCAAAGAATTAGCTTAGAGGGCCAGCATCTTTGGAACCTTTGGAACCTTGCCTAAGGAGACTCTTTTAAATAATTTGTTTAGGTTTTTTTTTAACGTAATTCAGGTTTAAGGTAGTTGTATATTATGTGAATATAATTTGATTACTCAAAACTCAATAAAAAATACATTCAACTTAAGTCCGTTGTTATACACATCATTAAATTATATACCTATAAAAATAAAATATTGAACAAACATCGAAAATAGTTCCCAAAATGTTGTGTTAATAAAATCAACATAAATAAAAACATGTAAAACACAAAAAATCTTCTTAACAATGTATTCATTATTCAAAATACGTTTAATGCAAATCCGATATCATTATTAAAATTCCTGACACAAAACAGGAATTTAGAACTTTCTGGTGCAAGTGACAAGAAAACAGCGCCACTAGGATACTTGTTGTTAACTGTTATCAAAAGCGGATGTAGAGGGGGAGGGGAGGAGAAAGGGGTTCATGGCCCTCTCCCTGGGTCCTGGACTAGGTGTAGGACAACAGTAGATGTTTTTCTAAACTCATTGATTTTAATACAATGAATACATATTTAAAAGAGGGTTACAAACCACTGAAGCCAGAAACTTGAAATTTGGCAATTGGCAGACGTATTGCTGAAAAGTTATAGAGGTGCTAACTAAGAATGTTCCGAATTCCGACGGCAATGAGACCAATATCTCATATATTAAAATCTAAAAAAAAACAGTATGAACTCGCTCAAATCTCTTAACGTCGTACCACCGTCTTGCCTCATGTTTCATCTACAGGGTGTTTGATAAATGGCCACACGCCTGTGCTCATTTCCACGCCGCCTTGATTGATTAGTTCCAATATTGAAATTTGCAGCCGCCTTTATTATGGTTGAGGAAACGTCTTGGGCCAGCGGTTAATCAACAAAAAATATAAATTCAATATTTAACAACGCTCCCTTGGAAGAATAAATAATAGAATTGCTCTCTAACCCGTGAGAATTGCGAAAATTCTGGTAAACACCTATTCTAGCTCCAGAGATTTACCCCCTTATTCATAAAACTTAACAAGCGTATGTTAACTTACAAATGCTTTGTCCCTTTCTAACAAATACAAATGTCGAAGTGACAGATAAGGACAAACGAATTTTAGCGGCATTTTAACTAAAATAGGTTTGATTGTCGTTTATGAATAAGGGGGTTAGACTGTACGTTGGCTGTCAGTCATACAATCGTCACCTTAAATGTATATATGTCTATATGTCGGCGGCCGATCGTAAAATCCGCCAGAAAGCCAACTTTTAGGCATATCGTGAAATGGCGATATTTCATGATATGCCTTAAAGTTGGCCAGGCATATCACGATGTGCCTGACAAACAATACGGCAGATCAATTAGAGCAACGCATTCTTCGATATTCCTTGCTCTATACCGGGCATATCGTGATATGCCGAAAAAAGAAAAGTTTTGGTACGACGAGCGAAGCGAGGAGTGGTTAGTTTGAATTGTGACCACAACGCACGAGCCGAGCGAGCAAAGCGAGCGTGCCGCGGAAGCGGCCGGCAAAGTGCCAGAACCGATATGGCGGCGTTTCATGATCTGTCTAAACTGGCCAAATCATGAAATAGCGGCGTTTCATGATATGCCTAGGAATTTCGTGACCTGGCGGATTTTACGATCGATCGGCCGCCGACATCCCACTAATATAATAAATGCGAAAGTTTGTAAGTCTGTGTATTACTTCATCACATCTAAACCGCTAAACCGATTTAGGAGAAATTTGGTTTACAGATAGTTTGAGTCCCGGGGCCTTCCCCGGATAGAATAGTTTTTATCCCGGAAAATTTCATAGTTCCAGCGGGATAGTGAAAACCGAATTAGATAGATAGATAGAAAAGTTTATTTCTGCTAATTTTTAATTTACATTTGTTGTGCCAAACTACAGAGCAGAGTCGTGGGTAACGGCTAGTATAGAATAAGTACGTTTAGAATGGGAACGTAAAATGGCTGGTCGTAATGCAATGTATGGTTGAATAATCGCACTTAGTAGAGTACAGTTCCATGTATACTCAAATAAACGGGGTGAATTGTTCTTTTATGAACATGAAACTACCGTGAGACTCACTCATATTAAATGGTATTGTAACGGATAACTCGGTTTAAGACGTGACTTATCCGTTACAATAAAATTTAATAAAATTTTATCTTCATTTTGATTTACATAGAAATACCTACTTTGCTTAAAAAAACTAACCAACACGATTTTCAACCAAAATTCTTTTCACCACCCATTGATTAGTCTTAACTGACGGTTAAATGTGATGCCGTCTACGTCTATTCGAACAAAAGAAATAGAGACGGCATCACATTTAATCGCCAGTTAAGGCTAATCAATGGGTGGTGAAACAGCCCCTTAGTGTAGAACACACGTAAAAAAACATGTCTAGGTATGAGTGGCCCGTGTTTCTCATTTTAATAATAAGTACCTGAACAACCGAGCTTTTCTCGAGCTAAAACTCGATAATAAGCGTTTTCCCAGAGATAAGACCAAGCTAGATCGATTTGTCATCCCCGAAAACCCCCACATACCAAATTTCATCGAAATCGTTGGAGCCGTTCCCAAAATCATTTAAAGGTATTAAGATTTCTGTGTATCACAGTCGTTTTAATACAAAGAAAAACGTTTGTTTAAAATATATTTTGCTTACCTAAAAACAGTTTACTGATGATGGAGAAGCAGACCACTTACCTTCAGACCTAGATCTCAAAGCTTTATTATCTAATAACGGACTAAATGTTAACAGACATCCGTCAGTGAAACAGGAGCAATATACAGTGCGATCTCAAATTCCGACAAAATTACTTAGTCCAATAGCACGCTTAGTGCCCTGAAAACGGGCTAATGAATTCCAAATAGTTTGCGAGATAAACGTAAGCCAAATTCCTTGGGTGGAATTCAACATCCTGTATGTACTTGTTTTTAAGTCGCTAGGTTTGTGCGTAAGACGATTCAAAGTTCAGTTACAGTGAGATATTGAAATGGGCTATTACCAGTTCGCTGCACCCGTTTGTTCACATTACAAACGTTTTTTTTTACATAAAAGTGACCCGTGATTGAGCCCTATCTCAACTGATGAAAGTGCAGATTAAGCCAAAAGTGTATCTGATGGGAGGCCTGCCCACGCTTCGTCTTCCGGTCCGTGGTCGTCAATCGAGGACTCTTCATATTTATTCATATATTAACAATAAAATATTATAAAATATATAATTATAAACTGAAACTTCATAAGCAATACCATGCCCTCGGTACCGCTCTGCTTTCAGAGCATGACATGAGTGCGTGTGAGCTAACTTTGTGGGCGGCAGACGTGAGCTTGCCTTCGGAATCCAAAGGCATAATGGTTACTTGACCTGAAATGTAAATTTCAGAATTAAATTATTATTATTATTATTATTTTATTTGTTACGGTGGAAGCAGTCTACACTTCCACTGAACGTAGATAATAGTTAGTGTTTAGTTTTGTAACTAAGGGACCCCATACATCCCTGTATTATTATTATTATTTTGTATTTTTTTTATTTAATTGTATACTGTAGGTAGTTTTTAAGTTTTTTTTTTAATTATTTTATGTTGAAAAAATGACTTTCTGCCAAGTTTCTTGCGGCGCATTCTTCTTGGCAATGAGGGTCTTTCCGAAAGTGCTGGTAGTTTAAAAAACGACGTGTAAAAGTGCCCATTGCGGCCTATTTACTAAATAAATGATTTGAATTTGAATTAAACTAAAACTGCAAAGTAAACCATCGTCGAGATTTTCTGCCCCAGGCATCGACCCTAGGACACTGGCCGCATCATCTCTCTAAACTGCTATTCCTAGTCTTTGAGAGAGCTATGTACTCGTACCAGCCCTGGAGTCACCTGAGGTCAGAATCAAACGGGCAGATACAATTCTTTAACGTTTTTTTGTTTTTTGTTTTTATGACCATGGTCCCATTGCCGCAAAAGTAAGCGCCGCTACTCCTGTTTGTTAAAGCAGGATATTTTCGACGTTTATTTATTTGTCTGAGAATTAAAATGAAAATAAATATTACTAAAGCTCCAAGCTTGCGACGAAGTCAAACTTCTAGCTAAGAATCGACACAACTTTAGAATTTGGTCTATTACTTTTAAACACGTCAGTGTCAAAAGTGACAAGATTAGTTTTTATCATAGGCTAACGTGAGTCATAATACGCTTGTAAAAAAGACCTGGAATTATAACTAAAACATGTCGTTCTGGCTGTGATTTATCATCCATGATAGATAGTGGCTTGACGGGAAAATTTTGATAAATGACAACTGAATGATGTCCAGTGGTCTAACTTAAGTGTGTTGTTAATGGAGCTTGAATAATATAGTGACTTACTTATGTAATTATTTTGAAAAAATACCGTAGTCTAATAGTTCTCGTCTCTATTATGTATGAGGTAATTCTTGTAAGTGTGTGTCTTGTTTTTTAGGTTTATTACAGCTTTTTATTATTTAGCTTTGCTTACTTTGGGTCATGGTTATTTAGTGTCAATCATGAAAATTTTACAAGACCAATATTTATTTTTCTGCGTACCCCAACCCGCGCTTAGACGAAGTTTAATTCAAAAACATACTCAACAAACTCAGGTTTTCATTGTGCTTAGACGGTTTTTAATACAAACTCCAGTAGCTACCTCCGTCTTGTTTACCAACCGCAACTTTATTTTCATCTTTACCTCCAAACTTTATTTTGGGCCCCACTTCCTTTCACTGCAATATTACCAACATAGTTCAAAGTTTCACAAAGGTTAAGTTTTATTTACATAGCAGCCTTTTGCGTAGTTTTTAGTGAAATTCAAGGGCTCTAATTAATGAGGGAAGTTCGCGCGGTTGTGGTTTGTACGAAGTTCACTGTCTCGATTAGAGGGGAGATGAATGGGGCTATTACATAATTGTTTGCACTGTTAACAGAGTTGATAGGATTTTTGAGATGAAAAGGGCGCGGTTTGTGGCAGTGTTTTGAAAAATATATGCTAAATTTCTATTAACGATTCAATTAGACAAATTCTCGTAGTACAGTTACCTGTGTTATTGGAATTCGGAGATGTTTCAAAATTACCATTTGAACTCCCAAAAAGTATACTGGGTCATTTAAGTAGGTATTTAAAAAAAGTGAAAACTTCCGGGTGGAATTCAAACCCGCATGTTTTGACTATGCGCACCGACTAGTGTCTGCTATGCTATGTTGGGGGCGACGTAGTTCAGTTGGTAGCATACATGACGCGTATAACCAAAAGATGCGGGTTCAAGTCCCGTCCAGCGCACCCAACTTTTTACAAAAAAACTTGTTGCTTTAAAAAAAAGTAGCAGTTATGATCGAACCTTGAAATCAAACCTTGTACTTATTTAAAACCTCATGATGAGAATCACCATGTAGAAATGGGAATTCGACTACACGTTTTATTCCGACATATAATAATATAAGTTATATTCCGACTTTGTTTGCGGCATAAAGTTTATTTAGTGACTTAGTTATTTATATTGACTGCACTGGATATAACATTGTCCTGTAAATACTTCCGATATGTAGAGCACGCACATGCAATGACTAATGACATAACTCCAAGCCTATCCATTAAGGTGCTAATACACTTCAGCATTCACTTGTAACAGAACATCGAGCATTCGCCGTTTTTAAATCTGTCGAACTGAACAACGAACAGAGAAGTACAGAGCCTAACATTGCTACGAACATTTACAAGATCATTCTAATCTGTGGTCATTCTAGAGAACGCGCGACAGGCGTGGCGTGCGGGATATGCGCGAGGTGCGGGCGGAATAATAACAAAATGCTCGACTTGGCAAAGAGCTGGAAACAAATCGGCATTTTCGCTTGAGTGCTTGCTAGAACGCTCGTTAGAAATAATAGAATGATCGCTAAAACTCTCCTGGGTGATTATTCGAGCATTTCAATCGCCTCAATTTTCGTAGCCACATGTTTTTATGAATAGGCTGTAGAATTTGATGACATTTTCGATTATTTATTTGACGTCCTGTACTTGTAATATATAACCTGGAAATCGTAAGAGAATCTCTGACCAAAAATGTGCCCATGTTAATCAAATAAAAGTAAACGGTCGAATAATGACCCTCCTACATGACGTACGTACGTGTACGTGTGAACGTAGATAAAGCCACAGCGAGGCTCAAATGGGACTGGGCAGGCTACTTTTGCCGCATGCACCCAGAAAGATGGGCACAGGTCACCACACAGTGATTGCCCCACGATGGCTATCGGCGTCGCGGCGCGCCAAGGCGGAGATGGCGGGATGACCTAGATGCGTTTCCCAGCGACTGGCCAGACATAAGTGCCGACAGGACGAGTTGGAAGTCCAGGGGAGAGGCCTTTGCCCAGCAGTGGGACATTACAGGCAAATTAAAAAAATTACCCTACTGTGTATTTTGTGAACATTCGCTAGAATGCTCATTACAAGTGAATGCTCAAGTGTGTAAGCACCTCTACATAATTTAATTCCACAAATGTGCCATTTGCCTTCCACGTGCCTTCCCGATTAATATTTAATATTTCCGCACCTATGCCTTTGTAAATAGAGGCAAGTTTATTTTGACTTGAACTCCGTTATTGGATGTCGATGTGACTCTGACAAGCCGGAGTAATTGAGTTTTAGATATTGCACTATTATTTACAAAGTCACGTTTTATTCGAAACTAAACCTTGCAATGTGAAGCATAGTATTAATTTTTGAGTGCTTATAATAATGACATAGAACTACGAAATAGCCAATTAATGTACACCACTTTACGTGTCTTCTACTAATACTATACGTTTGAGATAAAGTGATATGGGAACTTAATCTCAACAAAAAACTCCGTAAAATCAAGTCGCGATTAATAATATTTGTACAAAAATACTGTGAAATCTCTCATACAGTCAAGTTATAAATTTAAGGAAACGAGTATCTGTAGTAACCTAGAATATTAACATTATACATACAATCTTAACTTCCGTTAACGAAGTTATTGGAAACACTAAAAAAGGTGGTAAATCGACATCATCATTATCAGCCATAAGAAATCCATAGCAGAACAAAGGCCTCCCCCTTAGAACGCCACAATGAACGACAACTCGCCATTTCGATACGCTTCGTCTTTTGGTTCATTGTCGCCACTCGAGGATCTCCCTCAACGGTAGAGAACGGGTGGTAGATCAGCTGCATGCAGTTATAGCTTTATAGGTCTACATAGCTATTACCTTTTTGCTCTCCAAACGTATGAGGCTACCAGCAGCTTCTAAGTTACGTGGAGTTGTTGTGGCGGACTACTACGAAATTCGAAAATTGACGCTCTCGCTCTCTCGTATATAAGCACGAGCGGGACGGCAAGATACGAAGTTCGAATTTTGCAATTTGCAGTATGGGGCCCGCTTTCAATCACAATTGGTTGAGTAGGTACTTTAACCGTTAAAGCGTTACAAACAAACATACACACATTCAAATTTATAATATTAGTAAGTAAGTTTTCAATGTGTTTAATTTGTGTTCTTGATCAATATCTTATTAAATATTCATTGAAAAAGGTAAAGAAAGAATCAAAATATACCCTAAAGCCTGCAAACACTCATTACGAGGGATAGCAGCGATTAGTCGGCTACAAAAACATTTGTCAAGTAAATCACTCGGATGGGGTTGTTTACGGAGAGAGTAAAGTTTGATAGGTATTCATTTGAAAGTTATCGATTAAATTTAAATTCGGTATTGGATTTCTTTAATGGCCATGTTAAAAACCTTTCGGCAGTTAGCCACACCACTTCAGAAATGACCAGTTCTTAAAATGACCGCTTATTGAAATGACCACTACTTGAAATTACCACTTTTTGAAATGCACACTTCTTAAGATTACCTTTTATATAAAAATTGGCTTTTTCTGGTACATTTTGACTATTTATAATAGAAAATAGAAATAGAAATATTTTATTCGCTCTTCGCACATTAGTATATAAAACATAGAATAAAAATACATAAAAAAAACAATTATGCGAAATCACTTACTCTTTTTTCACTTATTTATCCCTTTACGTACGCCCGAGAGAAAAGAATCTAACAGCATCGAATACCTACTTAACATTGTGTAAGTAGGTAAGTATTATTCATAAAGGTCCAGGAAAAAATATAAAAATATCCTAGCTTAGCTGAGCTATTTTACCCCTTTATTAGCGTGATTATTATGTGAACCCATGCCAAATTCAAAAATCGAAGTTCGTATCGTACCGTCCCTCTCACTCTCGTATTAAATAATATAGGCGTCAGCGGAACGGCAAGATACGAACTTCGAATTTCTTAGTAGCCCTACTGGCCCCTTAGTCGCTTTTAAGACACCCACGAGAAGTGACGGTGCGTAACAAAAGATATAACAACAATTGATATAATTTTCATTTGATATAGTGCAATTTAAGTTAAAAACCAAACTTATTTCTATTGTTATTAATTTGATTTGATATAGTTTGGGTTAGGTTCGGTTTATTTTATAAAAAAATTCTGTGAAGCTCCTATCATTTGAAATTATATCAAATGTTGTTATGTCCCTTGAAATTATATCAAATATTGTTATCCGAATCATTATACATCTATAATGGGACAACTCGACACCTATTGACCTAGTCCCAAACTAAGCAAATCTTGTACTATTTATGGAGGTACTAGGCAACGGATAAACATACTTATATAGATAAACACATACTTAAATACATATTAAACATCCAAGACCCGAGAACTAACATTCGTATTATTCAAACAAATATCTGCCCCGGTCGGGAATCAACCTCAAGCTTCGTAGCCAGGTTCTCTAACCACTTGGCCATCCGGTCGTCAGTTTGTAGGATAGTTTTTGTTTAAACTTTAACTAAAGCTAATGTTTAACCTTAGTAAATTAAAAAATTACACAGTTGTATAATACACAAAATTAGTCCCTAGAGACGTAAAATAGCCAATATTTATATTTTCAGGCGTAACCCATTTGCCTACAAAAATACATGTCAAAATTGTATCCCCGGTTTTCGGTGATATATCTACTCACTAAGCGAGGGTCCAATGTGCAATTTCCTCAGAGATGTGTTTGCATGACGGAGGCGTGCTAAACAGCTTTTTAGACCAGTGTTTGTATTTTCATCTTTCCTACATCTTATTGTTTATTTTTGGGGCTCTTTTCCTATATTTAAAATGGTGTATTATTTTGATTTGATACACTGTTGGTTTAAAAGTGCGAATCATACCACAGAATAAATAATAGTATTTTTTTCATTCTGCCTCTACATCGGCGGTTTTTACTGAACCCAATAAGTTATCAGACTCACGGGTCCCAAAATATTCATACTTTTCGACTCTGAACAATCACATTGGACAAAAAACAAATTGGTTGTTAATATAATTGAATTTACAAATGGATTTCGAAGCCCCGCATCAGCGTGTCATCGAAGATTTAAGGCCCGATGTGGAATAAAATCCGACAATACAATGTATCGGATTAAATCTGATAATCCCTGACCGTAGCTGTTTATTTGCGGATCGTGGACAGTAAACAGATTTGGAACAGGACGAGTATGAAGAGCGATTAAATTATTTCTAGGAATCGTTGCTAGTATTTTTAAAGCATTTTTTTTGCTAAGTTACTTTTTGTTGGTTTAACTCTATATGTGGGAATAAGGGTGGATTTCTGTACGAATAATTGATGGAAACGAGCGACCGAATGACCAAAGACTACTGTGGAGTGAATGGGACGAGCGAATGAGTTAAAGGTTTGATCGAGTGAGCCTACGTGCTAGTTGTGTTTTTCTGTGCTGTTGCTTTCAAAGTATTCCTTTTAATTTTTAATAAACTTATCCAGTTTCATTAAAAAGTTGGTTTTCTTTCGCACAATCCCACATAGTAGGTGAAATTTGATTTGTAAAATTTTAACAAACATTAAAACAAACAAACTTTTCAAATAAATAAAGGTTTGTAAAATTAACCACCTAGCCCACTTGTAAAACTCTAATTTACGAAAATCATTGCGTTACTGATGTTTTGATATTCACTGTAGCCAAGGCACGCGAAACTGACATTTATGTGTCAGTGAACGTCGCTCGTGACGGCAGGCACTAGCCGCGTAGGCCTATTCTATCTATCTAGTAATAAACGTATCCCACTAATGTTTACATGCTTCATACTAGAGTTTACATAGAGATTTAACTTGTGTGTTGTATAGGTATACAAGGTAGCCCAATGAGGGTTTTAACAGAGGCGAATTATCTCTAGATGGCATTAGTATTGTGAAGTCCGTTTGACGTTTGACGTTTGCTCGTGACGGGTAGAAATAACTAAATGAGCCAATCGCAAGCAAACGTCAAACGGACCTTACGATGCTATCGCCATCTAGCGATATTTCACCTCTGTGAAAACCCTCATTAAATGGATCAGTAGGTGTATGAGTTACTCTGAAACTATACGTCTATCTAGTCTTACTATGATTTTCACCATTATCATATCAGCCGTAGGTCATCCACTGTTGGACATAGAACTGCCCCACAGATCTACAGTTTCTTCGGTTGGGAGCCGCCTGTATCCACCGTAAACCCGTTATTTTAACCTGAGGGCCAATTATGTAACGTTTCTGACATTCTCGATCACAATCGAATGACAGTTTATGCAAATAGACTTTCTCGGGTTCCGTCCTTCCCACTGGTGGACGTCCCACGCAATGTCGCCGAAACATCGAGGGGTGAAAGTGATTGACGCTTAAGTCCCAAGTGCTGTAATAGTTATTATAAGGGAAAGTCACGAAAGTGTAAAACAAACACTGTCCAAAGTATCATAAAACCAAATCCCAATTTCGCACAAATCACGCCTTTAAAATACGCGTCCGTGTTTGTCACCAAATTGAATACCGCTGTAAACTAAAATATGGAAAGTAACGTTGAAATAATGGCAGTATTGTAGCCGAACGCTGATTTATGGCATGACTTTTCTTGCCAACTTTTCTTTGTTCTTACATTTTGTCCAACCTGATCTATTTGCTGTCATCGAAAATGTGTGGTTTAGCTGTTTTAGGGTGAAGTATGGCCTCTTGAAATGCGAAAAGAGTGTGTTTTATGCGGAGTGGAAGGAAAGTATCTACTATAGTAGTTACCAGAGGCCTATTGTCTAACGCGGGTCCATATCGGCTCGCATACTTATTAGAAGTCCGAATGTAATGTTTGTCAGAACAATCGTTTGGCACAACTCTTTTTTCTCTGAATCTAATAATTCTGAACATGAAACTACCGTGAGACTCACTCATATTAAATATATTGACCCGGATAACTCACGTCTTAAATCGAGTTTAGCTCGACATGTTTCGGGATAATCCGTAGCCCTTCGTCTTCGGAGCAACGTGACTCAGCGGCTGCTGCAACACGCGCGTGATTTAAGACGTGAGCTATCCGGGTCAATATATTTAATCCAATAATTGTTCAGAATTGTTATAAAACAAACCTAATCCAACCTATAGTTTTCTATAGGACGACCATTTAAATTTTTCAGAAAACTTAAGGTTTCAGTGGGGAAAAAAATATGACAAACGATGATTCAGACAAAAATTACGATACTATACTACGAACTATACTATATGACTAGCGAAGAGTTATGCCAACTTTGGCGCTCCCGTCTAACGTAGGTATTCGGAAACGCAATCGTTTTCACCACTTCTTTCTGTCACACGGTGCAAGACGAGGGTAGAAAGAGATGGTGAATGCGATCATGAACACCGTGTATTAGACAATATACAGTGTGTTTAGCGGCAGCCAGGCTTTTAGGGAAGGTTAAAGTAACGTATTTCTGTAACTTAACTTTGACATTAGTTTAAATAACAAATTAAAATTCAGAGTTTGTTAACTTTCTAAAAAATTATAATTGCCAGAAATGTACAGCAAAGGAAATTGACTAGTAATAATCAAAGTATCAGTTGGCTGTCACTTACACTTACTTGTCAATTTAATTTGCTGTACATTGCTGGCAATTATAATTTTGTTAGAAAGTTAACAAAGTCTGAATTTAAGTTTATAGTTTAAATCAATGTCATGATTAAGTTACAGAAATAAGTTCCTTTAACCTTTAAAAAAACCTTTCTGCCGTAACACACTGTACATGGCTTCGGGGCTACAGTAAACCGAGTACAATATAATGCAGATGTAGTGAACAATTCATCCCTATCTAGATAATTTGAAACACGCGACTACTTCCGAATGCTACCGATATTATGTCTGATTTATTATATATAAGTAATAAGTGACATACACACACACAAACATCACGCCTGTATTCCCAAATGGGGTGGGCAGAGCACACGAAACGTTACCGCTTCGGTCGGAGCCACTTTTAGCAATTTTATAAGTAGGTTTT
>NC_133488.1:6188060-6241757 GCF_025370935.1 Choristoneura fumiferana | reverse complement strand
AACCGAATAACGATCCTTTGCCCCTAAAAGGTTTCTTAAATCACTCTTAATTTACGTATCAAATGATATCCCCGCCTCCACATTTCACTTTGACTTTTTAACAGGCAGTTTGCAGAAAAAGTAATTCCACGTAAATGGGTACCGGCCCAGGTTAATGGCCTCTGGCATCAAATCATGTCCCGGACGATTTGACGAAATGAGCCGTGCCCTTTGTGTATGTCGATGATGTTGTGTCGAGATTGAAAATTCTGGGTATATTCGTTAATTTGTTGGCAACTCTAGCTCTATATGAGTACAAGAGAGGTCACAATAGAGATTAGAGAGATGTATTTAAAGTAAAAGTCAAAATTATCTTTATTCAATTCAGGCTATAACAAGCACTAGTGTTTTTTTTTAAAGCCACTGCTGAGCAAAGGCCTCCCCTTTTCCCTTCCACTCGTCTCTAGCTTCAGCAAAATGTTGCCAACCCAGCTGGAATAGCTCCAAATCATCCCCACCCAAACGAATGTCAAAAAAAAACCATCAGTTCGTAAAAGCCTCTGTCCTGTTCACCAAGTGGTAGTTAAGCCAGGGGCCCAATATTCACAGGAAGAGAGGTGTGTATCCGAATAGAGAAATTTCGAAAGAGTGTAAAAGAAACTAATTCACGATCCGCAACAAGCCACGATAGTAATACTAAAACCCTAAACCAGAGGTTGGCAACCGGTGTGCCGCGTGTGCCGCGTATGTTTTCAGGTGTGCCGCGATCGCCGCGAAGTGTATGCGATTCGAACAAAAGGTGTCAACGAGACCCTATTAAGTAATAAGCCTCCGCTGTCCGTTATGTTATACATTATTATGTGTATACTGTACGGAACCCTTTAGGTACTCTACACGCCTGTCCGACTCGCACTTGGCTATTTTATACTGGTGTGCCTTGAAACTTTGATGAACGAAAAGTGTGCCGTTAAAACCAAAAGGTAGAAAACGCCTTCCCTAAACCCTTACCTAGGCCGAGGCAATCTTGGACCAAATGGCCAAATTACTTGCCGCATCTCGCTTTATTTTGAAAAAAGCGGTGTTTCTTAAAAATCGTTACTTTATTTACCTAAACGGTCATTAGAGAGAATCTGCATTCCTGGCTACTTAGGATTGCAGATTCTCTAGGGCAATTGCGTCGTACGTAGGTACTTTCCATTACAGTTCCATTGTGGTTGACAAAATTACACGCTAGCTGTCGCTAGTTGCCAGTTATGTTACATCTGAATGCAGACCGTAGAAAGACCGGCCGGATAATTATTTATTCGGCTGTATTTTATGACCTTAATATCACGTTGAAATAAATTTTGTTTAACCACTTACTGTGTTTGAAAATGGAAGCTCTTGCAAAAATATCTGTTTTAATTAAATACACGATACCTAAACAACAGAAAAATATTGTTGCTTTAATTCGTTTTTGCCGATATCATAATTTTGATGTTTTTAGACCATGCATATACAATATTGCATTAAAATAAAAGACATTTCTTTTAAAACAAAAGGTGTTCATTAAAGTGAAGTTAAGATCGACTTAAATCGAAAATCAAGGTAAATAGTTTGTCTAGTTTTAGTGAGGTCTTTTTGTGATATAATTGATGGACATACAACATTATTTAAACAATGTATGAAAAACCGAACTAGAGCGAGTCAAACTCGTTCAATGAGGATACAAAATAAGCAACGACAGTTTTTTTTTACTTCATAGCACTTCTGTGAAAAGCATGTAAGTATTCTTGTAAGTTTTCATAATTTTTAGCTTGCTATTAAATTTCTAAAGAATTTTCCTCATCATGTCAGCCGAAAAACGTCTACTGCTGGACATAGGCCTCCCCCAAGGCTATCCACTCAGGCCAGTCTTTTGCTTTCCGCATCCGCCGCGATCCCACGATCTTAACCAGGTCGTCGCTCCATCTTGTTGGAGGCCTACCGACAGCTCGTCTCCCGGTCCGCGGACGCCACTCGAGAACCTTCTGACCCCATCGGCCATCAGTCCTGCGAACAAAGAATCTTCCTTCTCGTTTTTTTTTATTTCTCCTGCAGCTTGAATATAGTTAGAAAACTACAATGAAACCGGTCGCCATAAACTCTGAATTCAACACCAGTCACTTTCAACTCATTTACGAAAACAGCTACAAAGCAACAAATGGAATAGTTTTTCTTTCTCTAAGAAACAGTTTGGCGCAATTGCTCTTTTAACCAAGACCGCTTCGAAGTGAAGTAAAGAAATTGGATAAAAAGTCAGATTAGATCTTTTCATTCTGGGAAAGGTCCGAATATCGGCCCTCGGAGGCAGTTTAGAATGAAATGGCAAATCGAGTTTGAAAAGTCGCAATTTGAATATTTAAATGAAGACTGTTAGTATTTACAACAAGGTAAAGAGTTATATTGAATCAAAAAGGAATAATGAAAATACACTGCAAGAGTTAGACATCAGAAAAAATAAGAATGGTGTATTAGAAACGGCTGCAAAATATTTTAAATATTTAGTTATCTCCATCGTTGTTATATATCTAAACATTATCCTGCCACCAGTTTAAGATTGGACGATCTGACTCCTGACGTAGCTGCCTGGCTTAGCAACCTCAAAGCTGTTCTTCGATTGCCCGCATATTTCTAATACCATACGATTAAATAAATAATTGTCTGGATCTTTCTTACGTACTTGCAAATATTTAAGCCCATCATAACTTATTTGAAGAATTTATTTATAATCTATATTCCATGGAAAGTAAAGCGTGATGCTGTAGTACGGATCAGTTTTTATCTCCTTACTAGAAATATAAATGTGAATATAGTATCTTATCTATGAAATATAAAATTGGTACAAAATTGCTTTAATATAAACCATATTTTACTTTGCTAAAATATCTGAATCGAAGTAACATTCATCCCAAAGTATACAAATATAGGGATAAGTAGGTAAGTCCCATTCTGCGTCGAGACCTTTGGGCCGGGCGAGGGTCCTAATGCTTTGCAGGTTCATAAGGAAATATCAAAGAGGTTAGTAGACGTTACATCGAATCGAAGAGCTGGCAGCTTCCTCGGTCAAAGAATTAGCTTAGAGGGCCAGCATCTTTGGAACCTTTGGAACCTTGCCTAAGGAGACTCTTTTAAATAATTTGTTTAGGTTTTTTTTTAACGTAATTCAGGTTTAAGGTAGTTGTATATTATGTGAATATAATTTGATTACTCAAAACTCAATAAAAATTTCATTCAACTTAAGTCCGTTGTTATACACATCATTAAATATACCTATAAAAATAAAATATTGAACAAACATCGAAATGAGTTCCCGAAATGTTGTGTTAATAAAATCAACATAAATAAAAACATGTAAAACACAAAAAATCTTCTTAACAATGTATTCATTATTCAAAATACGTTTAATGCAAATCCGATATCATTATTAAATGATTCCTGGAACCGTTTGTAAAGATTGTGTTTTGTTCGAACAAAATGTTAAACACAAAACAGGAATTTAGAACTTTCTGGTGCAAGTGACAAGAAAACAGCGCCACTAGGATACTTGTTGTTAACTGTGATCAAAAGCGGATGTAGGGGGGGAGGGGAGGAGAAAGGGGTTCATGACCCTCTCCCTGGGTCCTGGACTAGGTTTAGGACAACAGTAGATGTTTTTCTAAACTCATTGACTTTAATACAATGAATACATATTTAAAAGAGGGTTGCAAACCACTGAAGCCAGAAACTTGAAATTTGGCAATTGGCAGACGTATTCCTGAAAGATCATAGAGGTGCTAACTAAGAATGTTCCGAATTCCGACGGCAAAGAGACCAATATCTCATAAAAATATTAAAATCTAAAAATAAAACTGTATGAACTCGCTCAAATCTCTTAACAACGTACCACCGTCTTGCCTCATGTTTCATCTACAGGGTGTTTGATAAATGGCCACACGCCTGTGCTCATTTCCACGCAGCCTTGATTGATTAGTTCCAATATTGAAATTTGCAGCCGCCTTTATTATGGTTGAGGAAACGTCTTGGGCCAGCGGTTAATGAACAAAAATGTAAATTCAATATTTAACAACGCTCCCTTGGAAGAATAAATAATAGAATTGCTCTCTAACCCGTGAGAATTGCGAAAATTCTGGTAAACACTTATTCTAGCTCCAGAGATTTAGACTGTACGTTGGCTGTCAGTCATACAATCGTCACCTTAAATGTATATGTCGGCGGCCGATCGTAAAATCCGCCAGAAGGCCAACTTTTAGGCATATCGTGAAATGGCGCTATTTCATGATATGCCTTAAAGTTGGCCAGGCATATCACGATGTGCCTGAGAAACAATACGGCAGATCAATTAGAGCAACGCATTCTTCGATATTCCTTGCTCTATACCGGGCATATCGTGATATGCCGAAAAAAGAAAAGTTTTGGTACGACGAGCGAAGCGAGGAGTGGTTAGTTTGAATTGTGACCACAACGCACGAGCCGAGCGAGCAAAGCGAGCGTGCCGCGGAAGCGGCCGGCGAAGTGCCAGAACCGATATGGCGGCGTTTCATGATAAGGATTTCATGATCTGCCTAAACTGGCCAAATCATGAAATAGCGGCGTTTCATGATATGCCTAGGAATTTCGTGACCTGGCGGATTTTACGATCGATCGGCCGCCGACATCCCATTAATATAATAAATGCGAAAGTTTGTAAGTCTGTTTATTACTTCATCACATCTAAACCGCTAAACCGATTTAGGAGAAATTTGGTATACAGACAGTTTGAGTCCCGGGGCCTTCCCCGGATAGAATAGTTTTTATCCCGGAAAATTTCATAGCTCTAGCGGGATAGTGAAAGCCGAATTAGATAGATAGATAGATAGAAAAGTTTATTTCTGCTAATTGTTAATTTACATTTGTTGTGCCAAACTACAGAGCAGAGTCGCGGGTAACGGCTAGTATAGAATAAGTACGTTTAGAATGGGAACGTAAAATGGCTGGTCGTAATGCAATGTATGGTTGAATAATCGCACTTAGTAGAGTACAGTTCCATGTATACTCGAATAAACGGGGTGAATTGTTCTTTTATGAACATGAATCTACCGTGAGACTCACTCATATTAAATGGTATTGTAACGGATAACTCGGTTTAAGACGTGACTTATCCGTTACAATATCATTTAATAAAATTTTAACTTCATTTTGATTTTCATAGAAATACCTACTTTGCTTAAAAAAACTAACCAACACGATTTTCAACCAAAATTCTGTTTCACCACCCATTGATTAGTCTTAACTGACGGTTAAATGTGATGCCGTCTACGTCTATTCGAACAAAAGAAATAGAGACGGCATCACATTTAATCGCCAGTTAAGACTAATCAATGGGTGGTGAAACAGCCCCTTAGTGTAGAACACACGTAAAAAACATGTCTAGGTATGAGTGGCCCGTGTTTCTCATTTTAATAATTAGTACCTGAACGACCGAGCTTTTCTCGAGCTAAAACTTGATAATAAGCGTTTTCCCAGAGATAAGGCCCAGCTAGATCGATTTGTCATCCCCGAAAATCCCCACATACCAAATTTCATCGAAATCGTTGGAGCCGTTTCCAAAATCATTTAAAGGTATTAGATTTCTGTGTATCACAGTCGTTTTAATACAAAGAAAAACGTTTGTTTAAAATATATTTTGCTTACCTAAAAACAGTTTACTGATGATGGAGAAGCAGACCACTTACCTTCAGACCTAGATCTCAAAGCTTTATTATCTAATAACGGACTAAATGTTAACAGACATCCGTCAGTGAAACAGGAGCAATATACAGTGCGATCTCAAATTCCGACAAAATTACTTAGTCCAATAGCACGCTTAGTGCCCTGAAAACGGGCTAATGAATTCCAAATAGTTTGCGAGATAAACGTAAGCCAAATTCCTTGGGTGGAATTCAACATCCTGTATGTACTTGTTTTTAAGTCGCTAGGTTTGTGCGTAAGACGATTCAAAGTTCAGTTACAGTGAGATATTGAAATGGGCTATTACCAGTTCGTTGCACCCGTTTGTTCACATTACAAACGTTTTTTTTTACATAAAAGTGACCCGTGATTGAGCCCTATCTCAACTGATGAAAGTGCAGATTAAGCCAAAAGTGTATCTGATGGGAGGCCTGCCCACGCTTCGTCTGCCGGTCCGTGGTCGTCAATCGAGGACGTCAATCGAGGACTTTTCATATTTATTCATATATTAACAATAAAATATTATAAAATATATAATTATAAACTGAAACTTGATAAGCAATACCATGCCCTCGGTACCGCTCTGCTTTCAGAGCATGACATGAGTGCGTGTGAGCTAACTTTGTGGGCGGCAGACGTGAACTTGCCTTCGGAATCCAAAGGCATAATGGTTACTTGACCTGAAATGTAAATTTCAGAATTAAATTATTATTATTCTTTTATTTGTTACGGTGGAAGCAGTCTACACTTCCACTGAACGTAGATAATAGTTAGTGTTTAGTTTTGTAACTAAGGGACCCCATAGGTACATCCCTGTATTATTATTATTATTATTTTGTATTTTTTTTTATTTAATTGTATACTGTAGGTAGTTTTTAAGTTTTTTTTAAATTATTTTATGTTGAAAAACTGACTTTCTGCCAAGTTTCTTGCGGCGCATTCTTCTTGGCAATGAGGGTTTTTCCGAATGCGCTCGTAGTTTAAAAAACGACGTGTAAAAGTGCCCATTGCGGCCTATTTACTAAATAAATGATTTGAATTTGAATTAAACTAAAACTGCAAAGTAAACCATCGTCGAGATTTTCTGCCCCAGGCATCGACCCTAGGACACTGGCCGCATCATCTCTCTAAACTGCTCTTCCTAGTCTTTGAGAGAGCTATGTACTCGTACCAGCCAGAATCAAACGGGCAGATACAATTCTTTAAAAAATTTTTGTTTTTTGTTTTTATGACCATGGTCCCATTGCCGCAAAAGCAAGCGCCCCTACTCCTGTTTGTTAAAGCAGGATATTTTCGACGTTTATTTATTTGTCTGAGAATTAAAATGAAAATAAATATTACTAAAGCTCCAAGCTTGCGACGAAGTCAAACTTCTAGCTAAGAATCGACACAACTTTAGAATTTGGCCTATTACTTTTAAACACGTCAGAGTCAAAAGCGACAAGATTAGTTTTTATCATAGGCTAACGTGAGTCATAATACGCTTGTAAAAAAGACCTGGAATTATAACTAAAACATGTCGTTCTGGCTGTGATTTATCATCCATGATAGATAGTGGCTTGACGGGAAAATTTTGATAAATGACAACTGAATGATGTCCAGTGGTCTGACTTAAGTGTGTTGTTAATGGAGCTTGAATAATATAGTGACTTACTTATGTAATTATTTTGAAAAAATACCGTAGTCTAATAGTTCTCGTCTCTATTATGTATGAGGTAATTCTTGTAAGTGTGTGTCTTGTTTTTTAGGTTTATTACAGCTTTTTATTATTTAGCTTTGCTTACTTTGGGTCATGGTTATTTAGTGTCAATCATGAAAATTTTACAAGACCAATATTTATTTTTCTGCGTACCCCAACCCGCGCTTAGACGAAGTTTAATTCAAAAACATACTCAACAAACTCAGGTTTTCATTGTGCTTAGACGGTTTTTAATACAAACTCCAGTAGCTACCTCCGTCTTGTTTACCAACCGCAACTTTATTTTCATCTTTACCTCCAAACTTTATTTTGGGCCCCACTTCCTTTCACTGCAATATTACCAACATAGTTCAAAGTTTCACAAAGGTTAAGTTTTATTTACATAGCAGCCTTTTGCGTAGTTTTTAGTGAAATTCAAGGGCTCTAATTAATGAGGGAAGTTCGCGCGGTTGTGGTTTGTACGAAGTTCACTGTCTCGATTAGAGGGGAGATGAATGGGGCTATTACATAATTGTTTGCACTGTTAACAGAGTTGATAGGATTTTTGAGATGAAACGGGCGCGGTTTGTGGCAGTGTTTTGAAAAATATATGCTAAATTTCTATTAACGATTAAATTAGACAAATTCTCGTAGTACAGTTACCTGTGTGCATTTGAATTGCAATTCGGAGATGTTTCAAAATTACCATTTGAACTCCCAAAAAGGAAACTGGGTCATTTAAGTAGGTATTTTAAAAAAGTGAAAACTTCCGGGTGGAATTCAAACCCGCATGTTTTGACTATGCGCACCGACTAGTGTCTGCTATGCTATGTTGGGGGCGACGTAGTTCAGTTGGTAGCATACATGACGCGTATAACCAAAAGATGCGGGTTCAAGTCCCGTCCAGCGCATCCAACTTTTTACAAAAAAACTTGTTACTTTAAAAAAAGTAGCAGTTATGATCGA
This sequence comes from Choristoneura fumiferana, assembly GCF_025370935.1. Lineage (NCBI taxonomy): Eukaryota > Metazoa > Arthropoda > Insecta > Lepidoptera > Tortricidae > Choristoneura > Choristoneura fumiferana. The sequence goes on along the minus strand of NC_133488.1, from coordinate 6,233,407 downwards.
ACCTTGAAATCAAACCGTGTACTTATTTAAAACCTCATGATGAGAATCACCATGAAGAAATGGGAATTCGACTACACGTTTTTCAAGACAACTTATATTCCGACTTTGTTTGCGGCATAAAGTTTATTTAGTGACTTAGTTATTTATATTGACTGCACTGGATATAACATTGTCCTGTAAATACTTCCGATATGTAGAGCACGCACATGCAATGACTAATGACATAACTCCAAGCCTATCCATTAAGGTGCTAATACACTTCAGCATTCACTTGTAACAGAACATCGAGCATTCGCCGTTTTTAAATCTGTCGAACTGAACAACGAACAGAGAAGTACAGAGCCTAACATTGCTACGAACATTTACAAGATCATTCTAATCTTTGGTCATTCTAGAGAACGCGCGACAGGCGTGGCGTGCGGGATATGCGCGAGGTGCGGGTGGAGAGGGGCGGCGGCGGAATAATAACAAAATGCTCGACTTGGCAAAGAGCTGGAAACAAATCGGCATTTTCGCTTGAGTGCTTGCTAGAACGCTCGTTAGAAATAATAGAATGATCGCTAAAACTCTCCTGGGTGATTATTCGAGCATTTCAATCGCCTCAATTTTCGTAGCCACATGTTTTTATGAATAGGCTGTAGAATTTGATGACATTTTCGATTATTTATTTGACGTCCTGTACTTGTAATATATAACCTGGAAATCGTAAGAGAATCTCTGACCAAAAATGTGCCCATGTTAATCAAATAAAAGTAAACGGTCGAATAATGACCCTCCTACATGACGTACGTACGTGTACGTGTGAACGTAGATAAAGCCACAGCGAGGCTCAAATGGGACTGGGCAGGCTACTTTTGCCGCATGCACCCAGAAAGATGGGCACAGGTCACCACACAGTGATTGCCCCACGATGGCTATATCAGCGTCGCGGCGCGCCAAGGCGGAGATGGCGGGATGACCTAGATGCGTTTCCCAGCGACTGGCCACACATAAGTGCCGACAGGACGAGTTGGAAGTCCAGGGGAGAGGCCTTTGCCCAGCAGTGGGACATTACAGGCAAATTAAAAAAAATGACCCTACTGTGATTTTTGTCAACGTTCGTTAGAATGCTCATTACAAGTGAATGCTCAAGTGTGTAAGCACCTCTACATAATTTAATTCCACAAATGTGCCATTTGCCTTCCACGTGCCTTCCCGATTAATATTTAATATTTCCGCACCTATGCCTTTGTAAATAGAGGCAAGTTTATTTTGACTTGAACTCCGTTATTGGATGTCGATGTGACTCTGACAAGCCGGAGTAATTGAGTTTTAGATATTGCACTATTATTTACAAAGTCACGTTTTATTCGAAACTAAACCTTGCAATGTGAAGCATAGTATTAATTTTTGAGTGCTTATAATAATGACATAGAACTACGAAATAGCCAATTAATGTACACCACTTTACGTGTCTTCTACTAATACTATAAGTACTATAAGTACTTCTACGAATACTATACGTTTGAGATAAAGTGATATGGAACTTAATCTCAACAAAAAACTCCGTAAAATCAAGTCGCGATTAATAATATTTGTACAAAAATACTGTGAAATCTCTCATACAGTCAAGTTATAAATTTAAGGAAACGAGTATCTGTAGTAACCTAGAATATTAACATTATACATACAATCTTAACTTCCGTTAACGAAGTTATTGGAAACACTAAAAAAGGTGGTAAATCGACATCATCATTATCAGCCATAAGAAATCCATAGCAGAACAAAGGCCTCCCCCTTAAAAAAATCAAAAAAAAATCAAAATCATTTATTCAGTAAATAGGCCGCAATGGGCACTTTTACACGTCATTTTTTAAAACTACCAGCGCTTTCGGAAAGACCATCATTGCCAAGAAGAATGCGCCGCAAGAAACTTGGCAGAAAGTCATTTTTTCAACATAAAATAATTACAAATAAAATACTTAAAAACTACAGTAACAATGAAATAAAAGAAAATACAAATAATAATAATAATAAACAGGGATGTATGGGGTCCCTTAGTTACAAACTAAACTCTAACTATAATCTACGTTCAGTGGAAGTGTAGACTGCTTCCACGTCATAAATTAAAAAAAAAAAAAAAAATATAATAATAATAAATTTAATTCTGAATTTACATTTCAGGTCAAGTAACCATTAAACTTTTGGATTCCGAAGGCAAGCTCACGTCTGCCGCCCCCAAAGTTAGCTCACACGAACTCATGTCATGCTCTGAAAGCAGAGCGGTACCGAGTGCATGGTATTGCTTCCGTTCCCATAAGCTCTATGGGATCGTCTTGGGAGCTTCGACGTCGCGGGCCTGTGACTAGAAATTAAACTAAAAATATACACGTTTAAAATCCATAAGCTTAACAATATACAGCCTTAAATATAGCAAGGATGTAAAAGTCCCTGAGTTAATAATAAAATTACTATATAGCAGGGGATGTAGAAAGTCCCTGAGTTAACAATAAATAAATTCCTAATCTAAATAATTCAGAGATGTATATAGTCTCTGAATGTCAAAGTAAACTAATTTAATTAACCAAATTATACAATCTTCAGAGTGTAAAAAGCCTCCAATGTCAAAAACTTAAAATAATTATTAAAATAAAGAAATGGAGATGTATAAGGTCTCCAAATGTCAAACCAATAAATATTTTAAATTAAATTCTGCAACGTGGACAACGGCAACAGAACCAGAAACTAGACACGAAATGCGCCGGGACACTGCCAAGTCACACTTCACAACACTTATTTATACACCGACATAAAAACACACATACACAAACACGAATACATCACTTCACACATCAACATCCTAATTTCATCGGCTTTCAGTTTAGGCCATGTCGCATCATCACATAAGTACTCCTCAACTTTATAGTAAGCTTTCTTCAGAAGTGCACTCTTTATGTATTCTTTAAAAGAGTTGTGTGGCAATTTCCATGCTTCTACAGGAACTTATTGTAAAATCTCACACAGTTTCCCACAAAAGATTTGCTTACTTTCCGTAAACGGAATTTGGAACGGCAAGCTTGTGCTTATTACGAGTATTGATATCATGTACGTCTGACACTTTTTTAAAGGACTCGATATTCTTGTGTGTATACAATATCACATCATGTATATACTGTGAAGCTACTGTGAGGAAGCTCTGAAGCGTTCTCTTAGTGAATCTCGGGAGCCAAGGTTGTAGATAGACCGGACTGCTTAGAACGCCACAATGAACGACAACTCGCCATTTCGATACGTTTCGTCTTTTGGTTCATTGTCGCCACTCGAGGATCTCCCTCAACGTAGAGAAAGGGTGGTAGATCAACTTCATGCAGTTATAGCTTTATAGGTCTACATAGCTATTACCTTTTTGCTCTCCAAACGTATGAGGCTACCAGCAGCTTCTAAGTTACGTGGAGTTGTTGTGGCGGACTACTACGAAATTCGAAAATTGACGCTCTCGCTCTCTCGTATATAAGCACGAGCGGGACGGCAAGATACGAAGTTCGAATTTTGCACTTTCTAGTATGGGGCCCGCTTTCAATCACAATTGGTTGAGTAGGTACTTTAACCGTTAAAGCGTTACAAACAAACATACACACATTCAAATTTATAATATTAGTAAGTAAGTTTTCAATGTGTTTAATTTGTGTTCTTGATCAATATCTTATTAAATATTCATTGAAAAAGGTAAAGAAAGAATCAAAATATACCCTAAAGCCTGCAAACACTCATTACGAGGGATAGCAGCGATTAGTCGGCTACAAAAACATTTGTCAAGTAAATCACTCGGATGGGGTTGTTTACGGAGAGAGTAAAGTTTGATAGGTATTCATTTGAAAGTTATCGATTAAATTTAAATTCGGTATTGGATTTCTTTAATGGCCATGTTAAAAACCTTTCGGCAGTTAGCCACACCACTTCAGAAATGACCAGTTCTTAAAATGACCGCTTATTGAAATGACCACTACTTGAAATTACCACTTTTTGAAATGCTCACTTCTTAAGATTACCTTTTATATAAAAATTGGCTTTTTCTGGTACATTTTGACTATTTATAATAGAAAATAGAAATAGAAATATTTTATTCGCTCTTCGCACATTAGTATATAAAACATAGAATAAAAATACATAAAAAAACAATTATGCGAAATCACTTACTCTTTTTTCACTTATTTATCCCTTTACGTACGCCCGAGAGAAAAGAATCTAACAGCATCGAATACCTACTTAACATTGTGCAAGTAGGTAAGTATTATTCATAAAGGTTCAGGAAAAAATATAAAAATTTTTTTTTTATTAGCTGAGCTATTTTACCCCTTTATTAGCGTGATTATTATGTGAACCCATGCCAAATTCAAAAATCGAAGTTCGTATCGTACCGTCCCTCTCACTCTCGTATTAAATAATATAGGCGTCAGCGGAACGGCAAGATACGAACTTCGAATTTCTTAGTAGCCCTACTGGCCCCTTAGTCGCTTTTAAGACACCCACGAGAACTGACGGTGCGTGTAACAACGGTACTTTATTTCTCAAAGAAATTTACATTTCACAAAAGCTTTACAGTATCAGCGAGCACCGAAAATACACCAAGTTAACTAACATGATACTACAATTTTCATTTGATATAGTGCAATTTAAGTTAAAAACCAAACTTATTTCTATTGTTATTAATTTGATTTGATATAGTTTGGGTTAGGTTAGGTTCGGTTTATTTTATAAAAAAAGTTCTGTGAAGCTCCTATCATTTGAAATTATATCAAATGTTGTTATGTCCTTTGAAATTATATCAAATATTGTTATACCGATCATTATACACTCTATCATGGGACACTCGACACCAATTGACCTAGTCCCAAACTAAGCAAATCTTGTACTATTTATGGGTACTAGGCAACGGATAAACATACTTATATAGATAAACACATACTTAAATACACTTACTTACTTTAGGTTGTAGTTTAGGTCTTAGTTTGTAGGTTATATTATAGGTTTAGGTTAATTTTATTTTGTTTAGTTTAATTTTTAGTGGGCTTAATGTAACACTTTATATATATAAAATTAAATTAATACCTTAAATACATATTAAACATCCAAGACCCGAGAACTAACATTCGTATTATTCAAACAAATATCTGCCCCGGTCGGGAATCAAACCCAGGACCTCAAGCTTCGTAGCCAGGTTCTCTAACCACTTGGCCATCCGGTCGTCAGTTTGTAGGATAGTTTTTGTTTAAACTTTAACTAAAGCTAATGTTTAACCTTAGTAAATTCAAAAATTACACAGTTGTATAATACACAAAATTAGTCCCTAGAGACGTAAAATAGCCAATATTTATATTTTCAGGCGTAACCCATTTGCCTACAAAAATACATGTCAAAATTGTATCCCCGGTTTTCGGTGATATATCTACTCACTAAGCGAGGGTCCAATGTGCAATTTCCTCAGAGATGTGTTTGCATGACGGAGGCGTGCTAAACAGCTTTTTAGACCAGTGTTTGTATTTTCATCTTTCCTACATCTTATTGTTTATTTTTGGGGCTCTTTTCCTATATTTAAAATGGTGTATTATTTTGATTTGATACACTGTTGGTTTAAAAGTGCGAATCATACCACAGAATAAATAATAGTATTTTTTTCATTCTGCCTCTACATCGGCGGTTTTTACTGAACCCAATAAGTTATCAGACTCACGGGTCCCAAAATATTCATACTTTTCGACTCTGAACAATCACATTGGACAAAAAACAAATTGGTTGTTAATATAATTGAATTTACAAATGGATTTCGAAGCCCCGCATCAGCGTGTCATCGAAGATTTAAGGCCCGATGTGGAATAAAATCCGCCAATACAATGTATCGGATTAAATCTGATAATCCCTGACCGTAGCTGTTTATTTGCGGATCGTGGACAGTAAACAGATTTGGAACAGGACGAGTATGAAGAGCGATTAAATTATTTCTAGGAATCGTTGCTAGTATTTTTAAAGCATTTTTTTTGCTAAGTTACTTTTTGTTGGTTTAACTCTATATGTGGGAATAAGGGTGGATTTCTGTACGAATAATTGATGGAAACGAGCGACCGAATGACCAAAGACTACTGTGGAGTGAATGGGACGAGCGAATGAGTTAAAGGCTTGATCGAGTGAGCCTACGTGCTAGTTGTGTTTTTCTGTGCTGTTGCTTTCAAAGTATTCCTTTTAATTTTTAATAAACTTATTCAGTTTCATTTAAAAGTTGGTTTTCTTTCGCACAATCCCACATAGTAGGTGAAATTTGATTTGTAAAATTTTAACAAACATTAAAACAAACAAACTTTTCAAATAAATAAAGGTTTGTAAAAATAACCACCTAGCCCACTTGTAAAACTCTAATTTACGAAAATCATTGCGTTACTGATGTTTTGATATTCACTGTAGCCAAGGCACGCGAAACTGACATTTATGTGTCAGTGAACGTCGCTCGTGACGGCAGGCACTAGCCGCGTAGGCCTATTCTATCTATCTAGTAATAAACGTATTCCACTAATGTTTACATGCTTCATACTAGAGTTTACATAGAGATTTAACTTGTGTGTTGTATGGGTATACAAGGTAGCCCAATGAGGGTTTTAACAGAGGCGAATTATCTCTAGATGGCATTAGTATTGTAAAGTCCGTTTGACGTTTGACGTTTGCTCGTGACGGGTACAAATAACTAAATGAGCCAATCGCAAGCAAACGTCAAACGGACCTTACGATGCTATCGCCATCTAGCGATATTTCGCCTCTGTGAAAACCCTCATTAAATGGATCAGTAGGTGTATGAGTTACTCTGAAACTATACGTCTATCTAGTCTTACTATGATTTTCACCATTATCATATCAGCCGTAGGACATCCACTGTTGGACATAGAACTGCCCCACAGATCTACAGTTTCTTCGGTTGGGAGCCGCCTGTATCCACCGTAAACCCGTTATTTTAACCTGAGGGCCAATTATGTAACGTTTCTGACATTCTCGATCACAATCGAATGACAGTTTATGCAAATAGACTCTCTGGTCATCCGTCCTTCCCACTGGTGGACGTCCCACGCTGCGCAATGTCGCCGAAACATCGAGGGGTGAAAGTGATTGACGCTTAAGTCCCAAGTGATGTAATAGTTATTATAAGGGAAATTCACGAAAAGAAATTTTACAAACACTGTCCAAAGTATCATAAAACCAAATCCCAATTTCGCACAAATCACGCCTTTAAAATACGCGTCCGTGTTTGTCACCAAATTGAATACCGCTGTAAACTGAAATATGGAAAGTAACGTTGAAATAATGGCAGTATTGTAGCCGAACGCTGATTTATGGCATGACTTTTCTTGCCAACTTTTCTTTGTTCCTACATTTTGGTCCAACCTGATCTATTTGCTGTCATCGAAAATGTGTGGTTTAGCTGTTTTAGGGTGAAGTATGGCCTCTTGAAATGCGAAAAGAGTGTGTTTTTATGCGGAGTGGAAGGAAAGTATCTACTATAGTAGTTACCAGAGGCCTATTGTCTAACGCGGGTCCATATCGGCTCGCATACTTATTGGAAGTCCGAATGTAATGTTTGTTAGAACAATCGTTTGGTACAACTCTTTTTTCTCTGAATCTAATAATTTTGAACTTGAAACTACCGTGAGACTCACTCATATTAAATATATTGACCCGGATAACTCACGTCTTAAATCGAGTTTAGCTCGACATGTTTCGGGATAATCCGTAGCCCTTAGTCTTCGGAGCAACGTGACTCAGCGGCTGCTGCAACAAGCGCGTGATTTAAGACGTGAGCTATCCGGGTCAATATATTTAATCCAATAATTGTTCAGAATTGTTATAAAACAAACCTAATCCAACCTATAGTTTTCTATAGGACGACCATTTAAATTTTTCAGAAAACTGTAAGGTTTCAGTGGGAAAAAAAATATGACAAACGATGATTCGGACAAAAATTACGATACTATACTACGAACTATACTATATGACTAGCGAAGAGTTATGCGAACTTTGGCGCTCCCGTCTAACGTAGGTATTCGGAAACGCAATCGTTTTTACCACTTCTTTCTGTCACGCGGTGCAAGACGAGGGTAGAAAGAGATGGTGAATGCGATCATGAACACCGTGTATTAGACAATATACAGTGTGTTTAGCGGCAGCCAGGCTTTTAGGGAAGGTTAAAGTAACGTATTTCTGTAACTTAACTTTGACATTAGTTTAAATAACAAATTAAAATTCAGAGTTTGTTAACTTTCTAACAAAATTATAATTGCCAGAAATGTACAGCAAAGGAAATTGACTAGTAATAATCAAAGTATCAGTTGGCTGTCACTTACACTTACTTGTCAATTTAATTTGCTGTACATTGCTGGCAATTATAATTTTGTTAGAAAGTTAACAAAGTCTGAATTTAAGTTTATAGTTTAAATCAATGTCATGATTAAGTTACAGAAATAAGTTCCTTTAACCTTTAAAAAAAACCTTTCTGCCGGTAACACACTGTACATGGCTTCGGGGCTACAGTAAACCGAGTACAAATATAATGCAGATGTAGTGAACAATTCATCCCTATCTAGATAATTTGAAACACGCGACTACTTCCGAATGCTACCGATGTTATGTCTGATTTATTATATATAAGTAATAAGTGACATACACACACACAAACATCACGCCTGTATTCCCAAATGGGGTGGGCAGAGCACACGAAACGTTACCGCTTCGGTCGGAGCCACTTTTAGCAATTTTATAAGTAGGTTTTAAGTTTGACAAAAACGGTATAATAGTGACAGGTAATAAGTGACATTGTATTAAACAAATTATTAGTGACAAAAATGTCAAACCACGAGTTTGACGTTTATCACACTGAGATGTTACAACCCCCACAATCTAATTAGGTATACAGAAAACATAGCGTAAACAAAAATCTCAACTTCGGTATTAACCACTCTATATTGATAATAAATTTTTCGATACGACCTTCCCTTTGCTTCATGGAAATTATACTTAAATGTAATTTTGCACGTAAATTCCGAAAATTAGGTTCGAACCCACGATCCTCTGCTTGAACCACTAGACCACCAAGGCTCCAATGCAACATGGCTGAGTGTGTATGTTAAATTATTATCAAGTAGAGTGCTAAGGCTGATGTTACCTGAGGACATCTAAGTGTCACACAAACGTAGCTTTCTTGCATTGGTTTTTGCATGCTGTCAGAAAACATAATCATACTTTGGGACCAAAGTCGACTTAAACGCGAATCCCAAAATTCAAGCTAATTAAACTAAACGTAGCCCCAGCCCAGGACCCCAGGTGTTCCGAGAATAAGTTGCGAAAGTTATTTAAGTTCAAAAAGCCAGCACCCTGTTTGTTTATCGTCGATAATTTCATATCAGAGGCAACTTGAGCCAAACAGGATTAGCGTTGCCGGTGACTTTCAGCTATAAAATTGCTTTCCGAATTCGTTTATAGCTTCATTATATGTAATTTTGAAGTTAAATTTTAGTGATAGTGCGAGTTCTGCACTTTTTATCAGTTTTAATAGTCTTTTACCGCTTCTTCAAGAATGTTCTAAATTATAAATTGTCTTGCAGCATGACTATTTATTGCTAGCAAAATAATACATGTTAGTTTGCAGTGGCGAGTGAGAGGCTACTGTTGCTACAGACTATACCTAGCTAGCGTATGTTAGCCATATCTCAAGTTGAGCAACCCTGTGTCACTATAAGTTGTAAATAATCATCATTATAATCAATCAAATTATATCCGCTGCTGGATATCATAAACCTTGTAGCTGCTAGTTACACACTCGCTAGAAACCCGAAGTTTGTAATTTCGGGGAATTTATTCATGCGTTCATCCACCTGCTTAGCCATTGGCTGTGTTTCTGGCATCTAAGCATAATTTGCGAAAAAAGCTTTTTAGTTAGTTTTTCTGTTTGTTTGTTTATTAATCATTGCAAAAGTTCCCCCACAGAGTAATCGTCATCTCGCCGCCACTCGTTCCAGTGCCCCGGCCAAGCTGACCCCGTTCGAGGCACTCCTGCGATTGACTCGCGCTGAGAGCTGCGATATGTGTGTGGAAACATATGATGAAAAAAGTTTACTATAGAAAAAATCCAAAGTATAACTATTCACAGGATTTTCAAAGTCAATTTCCAAACAATATAGGAATAACTATTGTGCCTCTCGAAATGACTAGGTTTGAAATCACTAAAGAATGGATTTTTGTTGTGTTTATAATTATCAGCAATAGGTTTGTGCAAAAGTCTCCATATAAAAAGAAAATGTTAATGATTTGAAAGAAAGGAAGAAAGAAGACATTTAAATTCAAATTCAAAATTCAAATGATTTATTCAGCAAATAGGCCGCAATGGGCACTTTTACACGTCATTTTTTTAAACTACCAGCGCTTTCGGAAAGACCATCATTGCCAAGAAGAATGCGCCGCAAGAAACTTGGCAGAAAGTCATTTTTTCATAATAATATAATTACAAATAACTAGCATTTATTCACATAAGACACAGAAATACAAACAAAAACAAATTTAAAAATAAGAATAAACAACAAAAATAACAATCATGAAAATACATACACGATTTTGTGAGTCAAGTGAAACGGCCGCTGACTCAGCTCGCTAGACGCCTGCAGCGCTGATTTTCTGTCAGAACGTCTGGGACTCGGAATTGAACTCATTTTTTTCATACTAATGGATACACGGATAGCTCGATCCACCAATGATTTAAAACTGAACACCACTCTCAAATACTCAAAAACAGTCACCACTCAACCAGTCCTCACGTAAATCAACAAGGAAACTTGAATAACTACCCAAAAGTCGGTAATCCTTGTAAATTTATGGCGAGCGTCGAAACGGGCGTCTCGTCACAACTTGTTGAGTTATGCTCACTTGGCGCTGTTCACTCCCAAATGAAAGGTCGTTGCTGGTTGAATTAGCGAGGAGAGGTCTGACTATGTAGATGTAAGTGTAGCTATTTAAGTTAAATATAAGCAACTGGTATTTTTTTTGTAGCTTCTGTTATAATATGTTTTTGAGTAACTGCTGATTGATCACCATGAAAGAAAACTGCTGAATATGACTGTTATTGATTAAGGGCCTGTTTCACCACTTGTCGATATCAGTGATGCCGTCTCTGTTTTTTTTGTCCGAATAAACAAATACGGCATTACTTTTATCTGACACTTAAAGTTAGTCGACAAGTGGTGAAACAGGCCCTTAGTCTACAAAATTTTAATCATTTTACATAATAAATTAGTTGGTCAATTATGATTGGTTTTCGGAGTCTTTTGTATTTTTTATTTCTTTTACTTGAAATGCTGCTTAAGTAGCGTAGTAGAAAAAGCAACCTGAAATAAGTGTGCATTGGAGAAATTTGTGTTTAGCCTCCTCCTGTAATGTTGTACAAGTGAACAAACATGATTGTGTAAATCATCCCTTCTTTTCATTCGGTCCAGTCAGATAATTATTTTCAAGTTCTTGATCTAATCTCACATTTAATTACTTGCATGTTCGTCAGACACGCAGCTTCCATCATTACCTGTAAACAAAAACATAAAATAAATATTGTTTATTAAAATTATAATTTTTTCGTCGCAATTATCTTTATGCTATTTGTTACATTTTCACACTTAAATTACTCAACTGATCGTAATGAAATAAGATAATGAAGATAGTTAACGACCTTGAAATGTAGACAGGACACTTTTTTTCTCGGAAAATTGTATACCTAATTCCTGAAAGCGCAATAATTATTATTATTAGAAATCTTCACAAGCAAAGTCGCGCGCAACAGCTAACTATTATATCACACATCAATCTATCTATCTAATACCTTTAAACGAGCAATTCTTGTAATTATTGTGTATTGTAGTCCACAAGATAATCTTTTTTTATAAATAAATAAATAAATAATAATTATTATATATTCCGGGGATCTCGGAAACGGCTCCAACGAATTTCATGAAATGGGGTATGTGGGGGTTTTCGGGGATGAAAAATTGATTAAGCTTGGTCTTATATCTGGGAAAACGCTTGTTATCGAGTTTCAGCCTGAGCAAACCTCGGTCGCCCAGGTACTAATGCTACTATTTGATCAACAGTGTTTGTTATATTTGGAGCCTACGATGGTATTACACAAATAAAAAACAAATCGTGGAGATTTGAAACCTGAATATAGAAATTTTAATATAGCAAAAGTAAACATTTATTACTTTTCGTTTCGTAGTTTAAAAAGATTGCAAAATAATGAGTTCTTAAAAGAGCCCTGGAATTATTTTTAAGGCTTGACAGACTCTTTTCATGTCAAATTAATCAAAAATGACAAAATGACAAAATTCAGAGCCATAAAGAAGGATTTGTACGTAGAACAGTATAAGTGCTATAACGTTAAAAGGACTTGATTTTCATGAAAAAATAATTACTCTTTATGAACCTTCCTTCTTTTAAAATGTCTGGTGAAGCAATTGTGATTCTCCTTATGTTGCTGATATTAATATGTCACGGTAATTGCTTTTCTTCAGGAGATTTGAACCGGTTTTCCCCCTTTTATAAAAACATAACCCTGTCTAGAACGTCAATAACAATAAAATTGTTGATGTTTAGTGAAAACAAATAGAAAATTATAAATAGGTACAAGGATAATTAGATGGTAAGATAAAACAAACAAGATCTAAAGTTTCACCATTAATTAAACAAACATATCTGCGGATTACTGTCTTCATCATCCAATCCACTTCTAAACCAAGAATGTAGATGTGGAGCACATTTGATACTTAATTCTTCCAACGCTGGAGGCGAGCCAACTTCGGGGCCGTTCAGAACATAATGTTAGGTATCTAGTCCTATCTGACATCCACATTTGGGTCATAATCATATTTTACTACGACCGTTGAAATTCAGAATTTGATCGTTGTGATCGTTTTCAGTTAAATTTGTCGAAAACCATCGTTCTTCATTTGTTTATAGTCGTGTAAAACTCGTATCTTAGCTTTGATAGTTGTTGTGCTTAGATGTTTTGTAATAAAACGTGGATTTTGAGCCCATCAAGCTGAAGTTCATTTGACTGTGTAATCAAAACGGACCAAGAAATTGTTTTGCCGCCCTGATGTCCAAACTTTGGCGGCTTATGTGAAGCTATCGTTAAACTTGAATAGTTCTACAAACAGTAAAAACGCCTGATAGGAAACAAAGGTGCCATATAAAATGGAGCACGTTCACCTAATATCTGCCCATTTAACCCACCTTTAACCTCAGCTTTTTTTACTTAATTTCAGCTAAAGCGCGGCTTTAAACCCACACAGATTTATTCCAAATGCAAAAGTGTTCTAAGTGATATTTTTTTGCAGTAGAAAGTAAAGAAAAATGTATGACATGGCTCTTTTAATTAGATAATTCCAGCGCAAGTTTCACGGAGAAAACCATTTCACATTTCATTCCTGCCTTACACATAACTTTACCTCCTCCTTCAGATAAATTGATTAAACAGCCTTGCTCACTAATCCACAATAAAATTGAATACATAATTTAGGGCTGTCCCTTTGATGTCTCGTAATTTCTTATCAAGGGCCGTATACGTGATCTGGAGCGAATTCAAATGGAGGTAGCTACCTACCGGTCACCTTAATCTTTTCATTTAGGAGCTGCCTTCGCATGTGTTTCAGTAGAAACGTAAAGATAACAGGGGCCTCATACTGGATTAGGCTCAGGGGATTTTGTAGCCAATGTATTTTGAATGTCCGAGGTATGTTATATTGTTTTAGGGTAAATTTGAATCGCGGCGGTTGTTTATGCGCCGAATAGTTTGGGGGTGGTTTTATGGGATCGATTCGGCTTTGTTAGTGCAACAATGGACGCTATGGGACGATTAGGATGACACGGAGGCCCACGACTTATGTAGGACATTTTGCTAAGGACCCTTTAATATTCCTACGCGGTGAATTCACAAGAAGGAAAAGTTGCTAATTATATAATATTGAATCAGGCGTTACTTTGCGGAGGTCCATATCAATGAACTAAAAGAATTTATTTGCTCAATTGCGAAATCTCTCGAAATCTTTTAAAAGATTCCAAAAAAACAATCTTAATTTGATTGCTTAGTAACGATATCTCTTGTCCGGGGGAGCGGTTAGTTCCAATGGAATGCCGCAAGTTTCTCGATGAGGGCTACGGTATAGATGTCGCTAGCGTCACTGCTTAAGTGGCTAAATAAGAAACAAACAAGCTGAAATATGTGGTGCATAGGGAAAATTCGTGTCTGTACTGTTGTCCAGCAGTGGTGTAGCGGTATAGCACGCGGCACGGAATGCCGAGGACCTGGGTTCGATTCCTAGTGCTGGTCTTATTTTTCTGGTTTTTCTGTGCATCTATATTTCAGTTCGTATTTCCAATTTATAGTTAAGTACTTAATCTGTTTAAATTATAAAAACTAGCTTTAAAAGTTAGGACTTTTTGAATTGAAATGAAGTTAATCCTCTATTCAAACGCTAAACTGCAATTTCTCTTACCAATGGGGCTTTAAATCAGAGTAACTACCGTTTTTCTAGTATATTTTTTATTAATACACTGTGTAAGAAAATGAAAAGAAAATTTTAAATTTTTGATGCTTGGAAATTTAGTAAAGATTAGTAGGTATCATTTAGGTAAAACAGTTGTGACCAAAGTTTCGTATTTAAGTATAATGAACCAGAAAATCAGCAAAACTAATTATTATAAATAATAGATAGGTAACCCGTGTGGTGTCGGGTTAGAATTACACCTCTCCATTTCTTCTGTGGATTTATTTCGTAAGAGGTGACTGAGGATATAAGTTAAGGTATACTGTAGGCGACAGGCTAGCAACCTGTCACTATTGTACATGTTGCTATAAGTGGCTCCGAAGCGGTAACGTTTCGTGTGCTCTGCCTGCGCCTACCCCATTTGGGAATTCAGGAAAGAAAGAAAGAAAGAAGAAAAGAAAGGTTTATTTTGACTCCATAAGTACCACCTAAAACTAAGACTAAAACTAGCACTAAAACTAAGTTACTTGGTGACACGGCAGGATACCAAAAAGGGTCTCCACTTAGCATGTGTTGCCGCACATTATATGCAGTAACGCTGGTTTTCTGTGGAGCCCAAACGTTAAATAAACATGTATGCATGAGCCAGTTCCTTTGCTCCAGTCAGACGGAGAAAAAAAAATTAAAACCATAGACAACAAAGGAAGGCGTGATGTTTGTATGTGTGAGAGAAATTAGTAGACTATCGCGTGTATTTCTTTACAGCATCGGCGTCACCAGTTTTTTTCTCACAATATTTTTTCTTCGTAAAGTTGACGACAAAGTTCAAATGTGATTTTGCGCATAAACTCTGAAAAACCAGAGGTGCTAGCCAGGGATCGAACCCACGACCCTCTGTTGGAGATGCCTACGACTACGACTTCCTCTACGATGTTTTTTAACATATTACGAAAATTATTATTTATTAGTTCTCTGTGAGACAATTTCATCGCAAAAAAAACTTTGACCTCTTCGACACTCGACAAAGAGCGTTCTCAGTTTTAATTAAAAAATACTGAAACGTTCGGTATAATTTGGAATGCCAAATACAAATTAGCATCTCGGCTAAAACAATGGCGGACTGTTCGGCAAGCTTGTCGCTTTGAGATAATCGCGTTTACGACTATAATCGCAGATGAGGCAGTCAGTGGTAAACTCTCAGAGTATATTATTAACCTCTTGATAATTTAGTTATATTTTTGTGCGTGAATAAGCAATAATTAATTTTAAATACATCAGAGGGTAAGATGTGTTTAATTACTGGGTAAGAATAGAAGAGAAACACAAGTTTTTGTTGCAACAATGCGTTTAAGTTTACCTCTGTTCTTTTATTGGTAATATCATTATTACATGTCATTTTGTTAAATTATTCTAATATATTCTAAGAACTAATTAATTAAATATTTTTCAGTAAATAATAGCCGTTGGCTGAAATTTAAGGAACTCATCAAAAGTGTAGAAAGTGTGCTCGACAAGCCAGTGTTTCAGTCTTTTTTTTTAAATGTCTAACGACGGAGCCGAAGTAATTTTCTCGGGCAACCTGTTGTACACCGTCGGGCCTACAACATGAGTCACTTTGCCGGACTTAGCGAGCCGTCGCTTCACTATTATAAAGCCGCGTATCCACTAGAGACAGCCTGGGGCCGAGCGGCTGCCTCGCTCCGAGGCCGCGCAATGAGGGCTATCGCGTATGAATTCGCCACTAGAGGCGCTAGCGTAGCGTGAGGTCTCCGAAATGTCAAATCTCATAGTTTTTGGGTGAGCTACGCGGGTTTTATTTATAATTAGAATAATTTTGTGAATATTTTGCAATATCTGAAATTAATTATGGCAAATATGCGTTCCAGAGCAATGAATGTCTGTGTTTTGAGACAGTTTTGTCTTTCGGAAACCTTTGTCCTCCCTTTTTGCCGAACAAAACGGGGACTATGCAACACTGTGGCATTTTCGATATTTTTATGGCACGATTTTAAGGTGTATTAAATATGATTTTAATCTAAACTTTGTTTTCACGCCCGTAATAACAGACTTTGAAAGCCATACTTAAAAACCTCACGCAATAGTGCGCCATCTAGTGAGACAAAAAACGATAGCCCTCATTGGAGACGCTGCCTCGACCTGAGGCACGCCGTGACACGAGGCAAATTCGTCGCCGCGATCCGAGCCATATTTTGTCGGTTTTTTTGGTCTCCACTGAGCGAGCCGCCTGGCGCGGCAGCCATTTTCGGTGAGATTTTGAGCCCTGTGTCGAACAAAATCATGCGTGATGCGCTTGCCGCGCGAGGCGGCTCGCTCAGTGGAGACCCGGCTTAATGGATACGCGGGTTTAAGGTATTAGAGTTCAGGTATCGATATTTTTGATCACCTTGGCCGCTCCGAAATATCTGGTGGCGACTGTACGTAACTAGGTGGAACTCTGTCTTCACCTCATACGCCGTGTGTACATGTCAGCAGCAGAAGTGGATGAGCGGTTGCGGGCGCTCAAAATACAGACACGACTCTACTGCTAAGGTGATAAGAGTGTGTACCGCTCATCCACTTCTGCTGCTGACTGTACGTAAGGGGCAAATTATTTCTTAAATCTATTATTAGGTCCTACAAGTTTGTTTGCTCACTGTGCTTTTTTAGGGTTCCGTACCCAAAGGGTAAAAACGGGACCCTATTACTAAGACTCCGCTGTCCGTCCGTCTGTCACCAGGCTGTAAGTACCTATCTCATAAACCGTGATAGCTAGACAGTAGAAATTTTCACAGATGATGTATTTCTGTTGCCGCTATAACAAAAAATACTATAAACAGAAAAAAATAAATTTGACCCCTCAAATATTTATTTTGCACCCATACAACAAACGTGATTTTTTTGCCGTTTTTTGCTCGATGTCAATAACGGCAACAAGAAGACGCTTGAAATATTCATAGAATATTTAGTCGTATGTTTCTTTAAAATAAATAATTAAATAAATATTTAAGGGAGGCTCATATACAACAAACGTGTTTTTTATATAGATAATGGTACGGAACCCTTTATGCGCGAGTCCGATTCGCACTTGGCCGGTTTTGATGATATTCCCATTGTCATAATTATTTTGTCATCCACCTCCACAATTTCATAATTGCCACTTGCTCGTTTGCCATCCAGTCGAATAAAAAAAAAAGTTTTAAGTCAATGCAAGCTGCAACATGCAACCAAAGTGGGTTAGAGTTTTTAAACCCCCAGATCAAACAAACTACAATTTGTTTATTGCGTTTCTTTAACCACAGCGAAACGATAGTAATTAAATAATCTAAGTTAGAAGTTCTCACCGTCCAGAGTTACATACGAGTACACTTTCAGGTACATAAATACACCTCTATTTTTAAAGTTTAATTTAAAGTTTAAATGCGAGTTATCGCGAGCGCATCGAGTTTATATTAGTTTAGACTTTGCAAACTGCATCTTGATTCTCATTGTCTTGTGGCAAGGAATGGACTTTCAAATGATGCTGTAATCACGTTTGCGGAACTTTGAAAACCAGCGCATTCAGCAAAAAAAAGTGCTTTTAATTGTTTTACATTATATTTAAGGCCACCAACATTATTATAATCAGCCGGAAGACGTCCACTGCTGAACAAATACCTCCCCCCTATAACGCAACAATGAATGACAACTCGCCACTTGCATCCACCGGTTGCCAGCAATTCTCGCGATGGCATCAGTCGACCTATTAGGAGACCTGCCAACGCATCATCTTTCGGAACGTGGTTGCCACTCGAATACTTTTCTCCCCAAAGGTTAACTGGTTACATTTTATGTAGGAGTTGATTTCATTTGCCGTTTAAAATTTCGTGGGAAAAGTAACACAACGTTTTGCACAAGCCTTCGGCAAGCTTTTACTACCCCGGTTTTTACTTGCCATTATTTAAACCATACATTTTTCAAGGTTTTCCTGTGATCAATCTGTGTATTAACATTAATAAAAAAAAAAATTTATACCTATTTGCGATCCTTACAAACAGTCTTTTCATCTGACGGCACAGTTTCTGATTAAAACTATTTTACTTTACACCCTAAAAGTATCTTCCCTCAAATTCATTTTCACAGTTCGTAGGGCAATAAGTAGGTATGCTGAATTTCAACTTAATCGGTACATTAGATTCGGAGCAAATTTGCTGTGAAAAACAAACCGACGGTTCACTTTTTTGGCAACCTGATTCATTTCGCAACTTTTAATTTCGCATCTGTTTCATATTTCTAAAACTTAGATATTTCAGGATTTTTATAAAACTAACCTAACCTAACCTAACCACGATTCTACACGATGGCCCTGAAATAAATCCTGAAATATTTACAGTTTCAGAGTTTGCGAAATTAAAAGTTGCGAAATGAATCAGGCTGCCAAACGTTAGTTGCGAAATGAACGGATACCCAGACCGACACACACTGTGATCCTATAAGAGATCGTTCAGTTTTGTCACTCAGATGAAACCCTAAAAACCAAACAAACTGTAAGTTTAATCTCACAACGCAACACTTTCCAGTTAGAATAACAGAATTAGCCTCACTACGCCTCTAGAGGCGTCGTGAAGTGTCCCACAGATTCAACCACAAGTACCCTCCACTCGGCCCAACCTTGCTCTGTTTCTTATTCTGGAACCTTGACGTAACCTTGGCTCTTCTAATTGGAATCATTGTTATAACAACAGAATTTCCAGTTTGGACAAATTTAATAATTGACGATACGAAATGTCGTGCCGGAATTAATTCACGGCTGTTGAATTTGGCAAATTGATAGGCGTTCGTTAATGCCAATAAAAAGTTGGAAATTGGGTTGTTTTCACGTTGAATGACTTTTACTTTATACTAGCCGCTACCAGCGACTCCGTCCGCGTAAAATTTGGTTTTCATTGTCCAGCGGGAGCTAAGCGATTTTCCGAGATAAAAACTATCTTATGTCCTTCCCCGGGATGCAAACTATCTGTATATCGAATTTCATGGAAATCGTTTCGGCGGTTTAGACTATATGGAGTAAAAAACAAACAAACAGACTTACAAACTTTCGCATTTATAATATTAGTAGGAAATTAGGATGAATCGTTAGTGAGGAGAGATTATAGAGTTAAAAAGATGGAAGATTTAAATTACTTTATACAGCGATATTTTCTCGCTTGCTTAGCAAAAAATCAAAAATAATTTCCACTTTACAATTTATTCATGTGAAACTATAATTATTACAGTTTAACATGAATAAATTATAAAGTTGATAACACAGAACTGCACAGATACCCAGTGATGCTTAGAAAGACGCTTTTTTTTCCGTGAAATGTACATACGAGTACGACATGGCATTACTTGTATCAGACTCCAAGTGCCAGCCAAGCACCAGCAGATGTTCCTGCGCTCCGACTTCTGGCCGGAGGGAGTGGTGTTCCTTCGTTTTAGGGTAGCGACGAAGACGACTTTCAAATATTCCTAATTTCTTTTTGTGTTTTCGTGTCTTATTGGAAATAATTTGAATTTTAAAGCATACTGGTTTTTCAACCGTAATGTTGTAACTTTTTATTGGCAAATAAATAAATTTCTAAATTCAGTGCGCATAACGTTAATTCACAGATTTCAAACTCAAACAAACTCAAACTCACAACATTTATTGACAGCAAAAACACACTACATCGCAACAAAAACACATTAAAAACACAAATATAATAATAATAATATTTATTAATATTTATTTTATACTTGTTTTATTTTGTGTACTTACTTATAATAATGTAATTTGCGAATTAGCGAATAAACGTTTCTATATCTATTTATTTTATTTAAATAGGAGAAGAGAGAAAAACTAGAGACATTGTGCTGTAGTGTGATGCCAAAAGAACCACGTGAAATAGAACTGACGTTCTCACTCGCGTGGTCATCTAATTGCCCGCAATTTATCAATTGCCGCCAACGCTCACCCTGATAACTTTTCCCAATAAATTTGAAGTATTAATTTATTTTCAAACGGCCATATTTAAATTAAATGTCAATTACGCTTTTCAGCCAACGAAGGTTGAAAGGTAATCAGATTTAAAGTCTCAGCTGAATTCGTTTGATGAAATAATATTTGATAGTTACGGTGCGTTATTATATTATTTTAATAAAAATCGGACGACGTTCTTTACATTGATTATAAGCAGATCGTCGACCGTATTTAAAAATTGTAAGTATATTTTAGTGATTTTAAGAATTATATATATTCTTGTTATAACCCATTATAAACATGAATTTAATTTCATTTATTCATAAAATTCATATGAAAGAAAGGTAATATAAACATGAAATAATCTTAGGTCTAGAAAATTCTAGGCAAGTGAATTATTTCAAAAAATAAAAAATTTATATTTGCTTGTCGACTTTGCTGACAAAAAATGTTATGTAGGTAAATGGGAGGAAAATACATCAAACAACTTAAAGTAAATTGAAACTCAAGATTTGCACTTTGCTTGACACGCTACCGCTACACAGAAGTTTTAATTGTAAAAGTTCATAAAAACCAGTAGCTGTTAAATAACTCCTCGGAACACTCCTTATTGTAGAGCCTATAAAGAAATTACCTTAATCCTGATGAATGACTCTTGCTAACATAGCTTGACATGTCATTTTCAATACCCATACGTACTCCGCAATAGGTACCTATATGTGTAAGTGTAATTCAAATTGGCATAACATTATTTCGTATAATATTAATTCGCTTAACTGAATATCTATAATACTAATTGGCATAACAATTAGTTGGCATAAATTGAATAAGCATAACGTTACTTTTCATAAGTATTAAAAAGCATAATTTAATTAAAAAATATTAATTGGATCTGAAAACTGAATTACTATTGCTGTTACAAAAAAATATATAACAACTTAACCTAACCTAGGTGGGTTGCCTGCGGGGCTACTACGAAATACGAAAATCGAAGTTCGTGTCGTTGTGTCCCTCTAACGCTTATATTATTTAATACAAGAGTGCGAGGGACGATACGATACGAACTTTGATTTTCGAATTTCGGAGTAGGCCTACTGATTCGTCTATTTATTTTGATAGAAATTACGCGAATTCATTTTATAACAATTAAAGTTGTAGTTAATAATGTAATGCATATTACAACTAAAATTAAAGATTATTATGCTAAATAATCGCTACAGGTACTTTTTTATTAGGTATTATGTTAGAACTGTTATGTGAATGCTAAAAGTGGCTCCGAAGCGGTAACGTTTCGTGTGCTCTGCCTACCCCATTTGGGAATACAGGCGTGATGTTTGTGTGTGTGTGAATTCATATCATGACAATTAATGATATGCGAAATAAGGGGTACCCGCAAATTTAACGTAATTTAATCAATTGATCATAGACGTTAATCCTAAGTTATAAGACTTGCTTCCAAGCAACAAAAGGGACTAACAAAGCGTGTACTATCGCAACTAATGATAACGTCGAAACTAAACCATGCTTTTCACACGTCGTAGCGTAGACGTGATAAATGGTGGCAACGAAGTCCTCGTGGATTAGTCAATTGTGGCACGGAACCTCCGACTCATGGCTTTGGGGTGTGGCTTAAGCTAAAAGCGAACCTTAAGAGCGTTTATAGGTATCTGCTGAGCTGGCAACGTTCGTCCAGCCATTGGGGCTGCAGAGAGCATTAAAAGAATAGGCAAAGAAGTGTATAGGTCTATTAAGAGCGTTTATACCTGCTGAGCTGGCAACGTTGCATTTTTGTTAGTGTTTCTCGATTACTCCATAGAAATTTAATGAAAATTAAAAATGTGATCTGATAGAGCTGTTCTTATAAATAAATCTAAATTCCCGATTGTTATGTGAAGAGATTGGTCGACTAAAATTAAAAGTCTTAAAAACCTTCACAGTGGTGTTAAGATAAACTAACCCAAATACTTGCTACAATATTTTGGATTAATTTCAACACGCCGTGTAATGATATTAATATTTTTATTATGTGTTTTAGTATCTTTTTACGTAGCTTTATGTTAATGTTATTTACCAATTTTGCATGTTTCTTGTGTTTAATTTGTCACTGTTAGCAGTTGGCTTATAGTATTGCAATGTGAAATTGGTTCAACAAATAATTAATAAAAAAGGAAATCCTCTCCCATCCACCGTTTTACCTTCGGAACTCTACACGCCCGCACTGCTTGTTTAACAAACAAAAACAAATGAAAATCGGATCGGCCAACATTTTATTTGTTCGCGTATCGAAGCCAAGAGGTGGAACGAACTGTAAACGCGACTACGTTTTGTTATCCGCAAGGAATGAACTGTATTATTTCAGAATTAACCCACGGATAAGTAAGTAAATACAGTACCTTGCGGAATTGCGAATAAATTGCTGGACTACTTTTTCCTTCCAAAAACGGCATTCACGTGAGCGACAATATCGTAACTACAAATATTAATATGTGACTGTATTTTGTTTTGCTAATACAATTAGACAAATTAGGGTGAAATTTACACTTGAGCAATAGGGTATTAACATATACCTCATACTTTTTGTATTCACGCTGATCGTAAATTTTAGCCCTTACAGTTTCTTTAGAACAGTAATAATTGCGTTTAAGAAAATTAACAAATAACTATAATCAAACAAAGTTAGAGTATGGGTAAGAATAAAAATTTAAAGATAGAAGAAAGATAGCAGAAAGAAGACAAAAGGAAGAAAGAAGAAATAAATAAAACATTGCCACAAATCAAACATTACCCAAAATTTCATGTATAAGCTGTCTAGTATTTAGGTGCAATTTGTGCTAATATATGTTGGTGTCAGCAAATGCTGCTGGCGCCGCCCCCAAGGAGTGATGAGCCAAGCAACAATGTTTTCAGCCGACACCCTCCGCGATTCATCATCATCATATCGACGTGGAATCGACATCAGCCGACAAAAAAACGATTTATGTCCACGCAATAAGAGCGAAAAAGACGTCTTCCCGTCGGTAAACGTCGTTTTGCGTCGGCCGAGCCGATCGACGTCTTTTTCGCTCTTATTGCATGGTCATAAAGAGCTTTTTGATCGGCTAAAGCAGATTCCGCGTCGATAGGTTTGGGGAGAGCCCAAGCCGTTCACTGTTGGACATAGCCCTCCACCATCTCCAGACTCATAGACCTCTTGCTTTAGTTGGAAGTGGCCTGCATTAGGCCCCTCTTCCCCACTGGGCACACTGGGCACGTGCCCAGGGCCCCGTAAAACATTGGGGCCCCCTAGTTCCTACTCCTTTACCAAACGATAACCGATAGCTACTCCACTCCCGCCTGAAAATCTCGCTTACATACCGAATGCAGCATGTTGTGCCCAGGGTCTTTAATAGGTGAAAGACGGCCCTGGCCTGCATCCATCGTAAATCCTCGATTTTTTTTATTCGACTGGATGGAAAACGAGCATGTGGGTCTCCTGATGGTAAGTGATGAATACCGCTCATAGACACCTGCAACACCAGGGGTTTGCTGATTCGTTGCCAACCTAGAAGTCTAAGATAGGATACCTCAAGTGCCAGTAATTTCACCGGCTGTCTTACTCTCCACGCCGAAACACAACAGCGCACGCAAGATGGTGGTAGCAATCCAGGCGGACCTTGCACAAGGTCCTACTACCTACCTATTATACGTCCAAAGCACTGCCAGGTGCGTCCTAAAAGTAAAGTTATTTAATATCAATGTCGACCATGGCTTCCTTTCGTCTTACCGTGCTACAGAAATTTCGAACCCTGCTTATGAATTAGACTAAAGCCTCCGTGAGAGGTAAAAGCAAAACTTGGAATAGCCGTAACGTGCTAGCTAAACGCGGAGTGCATTTCGCGATGCAGAAACTTAAATAACATGATAACTGGGTTAGTTCTGCTAAGTTTGTTGCTATGGAAAAGGTATATACTGTGGTTATGGAGTGGACTCTACTGTTGTAAATCTATGCTTGCTAATATTACTAATGCGAAAGGAACTTTATCTGTCTGTCTGTTATCTCTTCACGCACAAAGCTAAGCAACCGATTCAGTCATGAAGGTTTTAACCGATGACCACGTGGTCCAAGAGACATCTAGATTTGCAAAGATAAATATTATAGGAGACTTTATAAAATACTTTAAATGAAAATTGCTGTTAGACCCAAAATTAAAAACCGGCCAAGAGCGTGTCGGACACGCCCAAAATAGGGTTTCGTAGCCATTACGAAAAAATTAAGTGATAATTTTTAAGGATTTCGTATTTTATACGGAATCTTCCAAGTTTAGGTATATTTTATAGGTACCTTAGGCTGCTACTTAAGAGTCAAACTACTAATAATTCTCAAGCCAACTTAGAAGTTATAGTTTTCCTTGAAAGTTTGATATACTTACTACCATCCTGAATTTTTTGTTATTTTTCCACCCACCGGTTTAGATTTTAGAGGCGGGGGGACGCTCAATTTTAATGAAAATTTGCACTTTAAAGTTAAATATTTCGCAAAAAAATCAACGAATAGAAAAAATCGTCTTAGCAAACCCCTAATGGTTTTAAAAGACTTATCCAACGATACCCCACACTAACAAGTTGGATGGGGAAAAAAACACCCCCACTTTACGTCTATGGGAGGTACCCTAAAAAAAAAATATTTTAATTTTTTATTGTACCGTTTTGTCGGTATAGTTTACATAAATATATCCGTGCAAAATTACAGCTTTCTAGCATTGATAGTCTCTGAGCAAAGCCGCGGACGGACGGGCAGACAGACAGACAGACATGGCGAAACTATAAGGGTTCCGTTTTTGCCATTTAGGCTCCGGAACCCTAAAGAAGAGAACCAGAGAGAAGAGGAACACAAAAATGGAAAAAAACCATTTATGTTTAAATTTTTGCCCCCAAAAATTTCCAATCTTTATTTACGTCGGCAATTTCCAACACGCGCCGCGACGTGTGTAGCAAATCGTAATAAATAGCGAAAACAAAAGACCGCCGGCGGGTCTTATGAACTAGGGGTGTCAACATCGATCACCGCTGCAATCTGTTCCCTAATACTTGCAAACCGTCCGAGCTGTATAAATCACTAAGGGGGCTAACCCTTCGGATATCCGCCTTATTATTTATCATCCAAATTCTAAGATTGATGCGTCTTAGACAAGCGGCTAAGAAGGGATTGTTCAAAATTATGCTCGAACGGAATTTGCCTAAAAAATTGAATGAATGATTGATGTAACGTATACTCGTATAAGTACGTAATGCTTTTGGAATGGAATCAATATTTTACTACATTGTGTACTATGATCGTTTGATGGTTGTTACGAGTAGATACGAGTGCAAAAAAATACAATACAATACAATACAATTACTCTTTATTGTACACCAGAAATAGTAAGTGAATAATTAACTTTAAATTTTAAATTCATTTTAATATTAAAAATCTAATACTTACATTACTTTAACGACGGGATACCGATAGATATCACGTGTAAATAAGAGTCTCGGTAGAGACTTTTTTATAATATCTTGGTACAAGATCAATTAATATTAAGTATCCCATGATTAGTATGAATTATCTAAATGAAAGTTTCTTTCCCATCAACAAAAAAACAAAAGTAAATACACTGCTATTACCTTGTCAAAAACTTGACATATGAAATTAAGTAGGTAACGAAAAGAAAATGCGCATACTTACTCATTTGCTCATACTTAAAGTACAATTAGTTTATTTTTTATTTTTAGTGCATGTTTTTTTGCTCGTCCAAACTTCAAGTGAATCCGATCAATGGAAGTACGCAAAATTCCACTTGCAGGATTTGAAAATAATTTACATTCTTACAATCCTTCACGCCCGTTACACAAAATCCTGTAAAAAATCTGTAAAGCTTTAATCTCATTGGTAAAGACCGGAGATTTCCGGCACCCCTAAGCTGTTGCCAGCAATTAGTGTTTTGACAACGGGATGACATGGAAGGGATCGGATGTCTCACCGTAAAATATTTAATGGCTTGTTTGGAAGGGTTTATTGATGTTAAATGAAGCAAACAGGATGGGACAGGGTGGATTAGGGATAGCTCTCAGCATTTTAATGTTTTTGAGAACCGCAGGGCTTTTGATTTCTGTATAGTTTGGTGCTTCACAAAGACAGCACATGACGGGACGCTCGATGGAGTATTATTCAGGCAAATGACAAACGTCAAGGTAAAATAGAGTGGTGGCTTATTGTGGTAACTCACAGATCTCCACATTGAAGTATTAAACAAAAGACGGTAATTCTCTAAAATTTCCAATCCGCACGATGCTGCAACCTGCAACAAGCACCTTATTAATGCTAAAAAAATACCTCTTAGTTTTTCGATATTCATGTGCGGAATTACATTAAATCTACCACGAGCTTTACGTAAAGAAAAACATCGCGAGGAAACCTCCACAAACGCAGTTCAATAGCCTGTTTGAAGTTCCCAATCTGAACTGGGCCCGCGTGGGAACTATGGCCCA
The DNA here is from genome assembly GCF_025370935.1 of Choristoneura fumiferana. Taxonomy (NCBI): domain Eukaryota; kingdom Metazoa; phylum Arthropoda; class Insecta; order Lepidoptera; family Tortricidae; genus Choristoneura; species Choristoneura fumiferana. The sequence continues at coordinate 6,206,386 of NC_133488.1, read as the reverse complement.
AGCCAAGTCATTTTGAGATGCCTGTGCCCAGCAGTGGGTCGTTTAAAGGCTGGGATGATGATGACCGCTCATCCCTCTCAGTTTTAAACATAGAAGAATATCAGAGCATAATACGAAGGCCTAAACAGTCCGTATGGAGGGCTCTTATCTAGCTAGAGAGCCCTCCCGCCATTTCCAAGCCGGTCAAGGCAGGAATAAATGCGATAATATATCGCGGTTTTATAATCTGTTTCATACGGATGTGTATGAATTCTGAAAATGGAAATTTGTTGCTGTCGAAGCACGTACTGTTTATAATTGTTTAATCCCTGTGCAAGCAGTGGTAGTTTCGGTATGTGTGGCCTTACAAAATATGATGAGTTGAAATAAAAATGCCGTTAAATGAATCGGTGTTAGGGAAAAACTATTAAATCTTTCTGATTTTCTGTCAGCGACTGTACCTATTTTACGTACTTAGACAGGTAGACACCTAGTATAAACAAAATTAACGAACGTTCTATTCATCTATTTATACAGTGTGTTACCGGCAGCTGGGCTTTTTTTAACAATGACATTAATTTAATTAATAAACTAAAATTCAGACTGTTAACTTTCCAACAAAATTATAATTGCCAGCAATCAACAGCAAAGTAAATTGACAAGTAAGTGTAAATGACAGCCGACTGATACTTTGATTATTACTTGTCAATTTACTTTGCTGTACATTGCGCTGGCAATAATAATTTTATTACAATGTTAACAAAGTCTGAATTTAAGTTTATTAATTAAATTAGTGTCATGAAAAAAGCCTGCCTGCCAGTAACACCCAACATTAATAATAAAACAATAAAGTTGATAGTCACATTGATTTGTGTTACCAGCCTTTATTATACAGGGAGTTTCTGTCTGGCCATGGGGTTTTAAATCGATACTCACATAAAACTGAGCTACTTATTTCTACAACTTTTTTAAAAATATGATCACTGTTAATTTCACTTTTTACCTACAGATTAAATGCAATTTTCAATGTATGCGATACGATACAAAATTGACAGCATATTGATAAATGTTTATCTAAGAGATGTCATATACAAAATGTCAAATATTATTTAAAGGCTCCCATATCATGTGACAGCGATCACCGCCATGTCCGAAATACACCGACTTAACGTTTAAACTTTGAGGATCAATAAATTATCTGAATACAAGTTATTTGAAAATGTTACAAAACAAAAGTAGCTAAGTTTGCGAGTAGAATCGAACATTGCATTTAAAGCGCCATGGTCAAAGACACCCTGTAGCCGCACAACTAATATAAAACCTAACGGTGATAAATGTGATCACTGATTATTCCACACCAAATACAATGTTTATTTCATAACAAACAAAATTAAGTCCGTTGACATTACATTAGATGCGGACTCATTCATCTTTTATGCATTGATGTCAACCGCAGAAAGGTCCCGTGACTACCGCAAAAAATACTAAGGAACTGCCAATGAAAGCACACAATGTTTCACTAATATCTTAATGTAATGCTACTAACCAACTTAATAAACGTGGTACTACATCTATACTAATATTATAAAGACGAAAGATTTGTATTGTCCTATGTTTGTAACGAATAAACTCAAAAAAAAACTGAACTAATTTTAAAAATTCTTTCGCCATTTGATTGCTACATTATCCCCTTATCATCATCATTATTATTAGGTATTATTATTTTAATATACGATCCCCGGACGGGGCAGATATTTGTATGAATAATACGAAAATTGGATCTCGAATCTTGGGTGTTTAATACATATTTATCTATATAAGTATGTTTACCCGTTGCCTTTAACCCATAGTACAAGCTTTGCTTAGTTTGGAACTAGGTCAATTGGATTCAATTGTCCCATGTAGGAATTTATTTATTTTTTATTTAATATTATCAAGAGGAAAGCTTTGTGTTGTTGCATGTCTGTACGAACAAATTTAAAAACCACTAGAACGATTACATAAATTCTTTCACCACTAGAATATTAGATTACTCCTGAGTAACATAGGCTATGTATGAGTAAGCGCGTCCTACATTACGTTTTGTCGATTCTAATATTAAGTGCCTGTTTCACCACTTGTCGTCTAACTATAAGTGACGAATATCAGTGATGCCGTCTCTGTTTGTTTTGACTGAATAAACAAAGATGGCATTAATTTTATCTGACACTTAAAGTTAGTTGACAAGTGGTGAAACAGGCCCTAAGTATTAATTGTATTTGACGAGGCAAAGTTAAAATACTCAGCGGCACAAAATTTTGCCTACTCGTCATACAAATTTGCCTATAACTGCATACATTTTTGAGGGCCCAATTGTTTACTGCTGCTAAGTATATTTAAATTCAAGAAATAATAATAAAACTTGCTTTCATCTCTTCCTTCAAAAAAAATCTATGAATGAATACTTAACATAATCATGCTCATTTTGTACATAAATCTTGCCATACCAGCTTAAAAATATTCTATTAAAAAGCTTATCTTTGATGTTTTTATGAAAAGAGTTATTTATTCGCTATTCTGTGTTCAAATTGCTTGAGGCTTAAACACGTTTAAAAGACATTTTAAAGATGATGCAAAGAAAATCCACGCCTGCGTCAAATAGCAGGACGGCGTACTTGCTAAGAATTTTTTTTATTCGTTTGATATTGCTTAGCAAAAATACGAGTATCAGTGCGTGGAACTTTGTGCGTGGTTAACAGTTCTAAATAATTACACTTTCAATTACTTGTAGGTACTATTACATATTTTGTGACGATGGTATGTACAAGGTGTTAGCAACAACTGGGTTTAAATTCCGGGATTTATAAAAATTTATTGAGAATTCCCAAAAATAAGATCGTGGATTTAATTGGGATGTCCCAATTTTTGACAAAATATAATAAATCGAAAACCATTTGGAGAAATAGGCTTTGTGAAGCGTTTTCAGAAATCAGATTCCAAAAATGTGATAAACTGAATTAAATAAACAAAATTTAAGTAATGACCCTCATTTGACCCCTGCAGTGTCTCGTCACAAAGGCAGTTATAAAGCAGGTCTACACTCTTAAGCAAATTGACAGTTTGAAATGTGGCTGTCCTGCTTATAATAGCAAATAGTGACAAAGATAGAACTTTAATCACATGATGCGCACCCGGCTTTAAGGGGTTTGCTCCTGGTTAGCTCATGAGCAATGTCCCGTTAGATGGCGCTGTTATCAATAGTTCCTTTTTTCAGGTTTTTTTCGTAAATTATGAAGAATTATTTCACCAAAAACTAATGGCGGGAGTATCTAAGCGTAACCGATTTTTAGACCCCACACTCGAAATGAAATATTCCGCCAAAGCCGCAAACGAGGTGCTTTACTTTGAACGTCAATTGCGGCCGTATACGGACACTAGGAGCTCACGCACACACTCAAATAGACAGCGCCAGCTAGCGAAAGTCTATTGCGACACTTAGCTACCCGATCGGGGTACTCCTTCGAGTAATATTCACATTTTTTTATCGAGTCACGAAATTTTGTACCAACTGTACTTTACTCGAAAATTTTACTACGACCTATAAAATTTATAGGTATTTTATTGATAATTAGAAGCAGGGTCTTGTATAACTGTTCGCATATTATAATACGAGCCAAACGCCTTTCAAGTGTTCATAATATGTGTACGATAAATTGAGAAATTACCAAGATTCTGACCACGGTTTCTTGTCTTGGTTGATGGTCCTACTCCTCTTGCTAATGTGGTCATGGTCGTCGGTTGAAAATCGGTAGCAAATGTACAGGACGAGTTTCTTGGGAAAATAGTGCGGTGGTTTGTCCTTACCTTCCACGCCGAGAGCTGGAATTCGTAGTTGGCAATAGAGAGCGCTGCCACCAGGGCTCTTAGTCACTTGTACGACACGCACAGGAATGCACAGGCAATCAAGTTTATCAAGGGCATCCGTAAGGCCAAAGTCCCTTAAGACACTGTTACACATGCTCTTTAGTAGCAAGAAAGCATGCTACTATTGAGCAAATGCTAGCTAGTAGCATGTGTGAACAGGACATGCCACTATCGAGCATGCTTATTAGTGGCAAGCTCGAGACGGGGTGGAAGGGGGAAAGGTAATAAGCAAGTGTGAACGCGTTAGCTTCAGTCCATGAGCATGCTCATAAGCATTCTTATAAGCATGTTACTAGTAACGAGCATGTATAACAGTGCCTTTGACATACCTAATATTTTATGAACAGTGCTTCGTGTAAGCTCTTTCTATCAAAAGAGGTAATAAAAAGCATACAGAGTTTACTACCCTAATTATCATCATCATCATCACTCAATTTCTGTGGCAAGACTTTTGGTAGAGAATTAGTAATCATAAGCTGCTAATATCAATTATTAATAAGTTGCTAACCATGAAAAGAGTTGACGAAGAGTTTATCTAGGCTTCTGCATCTGGATTTCTCAGTTCGTATATATAATTACTAGCTTAATCCCGCGGCTTCGCTCCCGTTGAAGAAAAAAATCTATTCTGTAGTGTAGGTATTCGAATTAAAAAAAAACTTCTTGCACCTCTGTGATCCTCAAGGAGTATTCCATAATTCCAATTGTATGTTTGCCAAATCTCATGCATTTTTAGGCCATGTTTTGCCTTTATAGGTATAAATAAATACTTACGAAATACTTACATAACAGCAAACGTTCACCCACTCGCCGATAACTGGTATCAAATTGCGGTAAAAAAACTATCCCGTGCTAATTTTGTACCTACATATCTCTATAAATTGATTTTGTTAGGATAATCATAACCGATGATTTGGCACAATCAGCAGAAGACTACGAGCAGTTCCAAAATCATCTACACTCCCTTTGTTACCTTCGAGTCGAAAACAGTTGTCAATTCGTATCATATAACTACCTATTGTAAGTATTATCTGCTAGGATTTTTATCCGATCCAGCAGGCTTGTAGTCGTGCGTACTGGATTATTGGCAGTGCTTCCTTTGGATGTTCGTGCGATGGAACTACTGCGTTTTTTTTGCATTAGTTCCTTTACAAGACTAGAAGGAAAAACTGCGTTTATTTTTTTGTCTTTGTTCCTTTCGCAGTAGCATCTTCAGTTCTTGCAAAGGTACAAAGGCGGAAAAATAACGCAGTTCTTTCTTCAAGGTCTTGTGAAGGAACTAGAGCAAAATGGTGTATTTACGGCGAGGGCGTACATTGAATCCAGAATGTAGCGAAGGATTCTAAAGTAGAATCCTGAGCGTAATGAGGGATTCAAGTGTTAACGCACAAGATGAAAATAATTTTGCTCCCGAGTCGCTCATACAACTTTTCACACCGAGCATTAAGAAACTTGAAAAAAGTAAATTCTAAATATTATTAAAGAACAACCAGCATAGAAAATGGCGTGGCTTTACAATTATCAACTTCAAAAAATTGCATTTGCAATAAAATACTTAGAAAAGCCTTGAACAGAAAAGTTCCACTTTGCTCTCTCCCTCTCGTCAGGGAGGAAAAGTTACTTTTCTGAAGGAGAGGTGTGAAAATAACTATACATGTCCTCAAATACTAAGAGTAAAAAGGGAATGTATTTACTTTGCTACTTTTTGAGCGCACTTTGCCTGTAGGATCTACGGCTAACTAGTCTGGTTGACCGGGCAGTGGGTATAATTAATTTGTAATTTTCCCGCTGGTACAGTAAATTCATATCCCAATAATCATGCCAAATATTATGCATTATAAATCAAGTAACTATTTTGGAAACAATATATTTTTAGACACGAGTAATATTTACCTCGACGTTTCGGCAACATTACAGTGGCCGTGGTCACGGGTAGACTGAAGTGTGGGGTGACAAATAAAAATGACCAAGTGCGGGTAGTTCGAAGGACTCGCGCTGCTAGGCAGACTTGACACCCCACACTTCAGTCTACTCGTGACCACGGCCACTGTAATGTTGCCGAAACATCGAGGTAAATATTACTCGTGTGTGTTAGCGTGATAAGTCCTGTGCGTGGTATTTTGATTAATTCCAGTTTCTTTTAATTATTATGTTGCTTTATTCCTCTCATCTGTCCAAGCACGCGAGCAGGCTGCAATTACTAGGCCCATTACTGCCGTTCCGCCTGTGACAGTTGCAGTTCTACCATACAATCTTTTCTTTGGGGTAAGTAAAATGCAGTATGTCGCATTAGACAGCGTTTGAGAATAATTATCAGAATCAGGGGGGTCAGGTCTGCTAGTGAACAACGTCGGCATTAGATTCAGCTAATACTTTGAGAACAAAAAAAAGGTATAAACTGTGATACAAGTTAAATATGCCCGCTGTCCAGTCAATCAACAAGCCAACCGTACCAAGCAAATATATTTTTTTGAGCTTGACTGTTAGTCACTTTCTAGAACCTACAGTATTTAATTTTGCCCTAGGTTTCTCTGCTGTCAACCGTGCGGCACAGTTAGATCTATGTGATACGTTCCTACATAATATAAATAACATGCAGTACACGCCCTCCTCCACCTCCCTCCTCCTACATGAAATAATATATATATCACACAATACCTAATAATAGTTATATTTATATAGTAGGTATTTGTGACAGCTAGTCTAGCTGGTGTGACATATACTATACATACATAATAACATATTGTTTTACATGGAAGAGAAAGAGAGCGGCGTGTATGTAAATTTATTGTATAGATATTTCACATGGACGTAGTTGTGGGGCACGGTTCGTAGCGAAGAAGTAAAGTAAAAAATATTGTTATCAATTTATATGAGGTTCCGCAAATTAACAAGTTCTCTGTCCCGAAGCAATGTGCTGCGTTCTTTTGACACGTCGCCATAGTAATGATAAGGTAATAGCAATTTTCATTGTTAATCTAAATGTGGTCCAAGAATAAAAATAATTATTATAATGTATGTAATAAAGTGTATTATTTATTGAAAGAACAACTCCATTATTTACATCACTGGTCATACAGCACATGTGCCTCATGGACATACCAGTAAAGCCACGCATCAAGGGTCAAGGAACCTGGTAACACCGAAACCACTCAATTATTCAAGTATTTATTTCGTTAATCTCTATCCACTCAAGACAGGATAGATACAATCGAACCAATCAAAAATATCACATACTATTACAAGTCTTTCTAGGTCAGAATAAAAGTATGTGAAACACATTTTTGAAGCATTATATTATATAGTTTGAGCGGCCCATTTAGTGAACGGCATGTCATCGTCTACTAAAAGTACAATTTATATGATATTGGAAAAATTGGAATGGTAGGTATCCGTTATCTCACTCCATATCTCGGTAATGCTGTATGCGGCATCCTATAACGCCATAGCCCACTCCATGTGAATTACTGTTCGGATCTGACAACTGTAGAGGCCTGTCCGCTAGCACATCCTAATAGTGTATTAGGGGATAGACCTCCAAAATTCTGCTTATCTCGTCTATATTAGATATGTTGGCTGTGGTCCCATGCCTTTCAAATGACCGGGTCCAGATGGGTTCGTGATCGAAAATCTGAACCAGCTATTACAATAATAAGTAAAGACCTTTATTTCGGACAATATGGCCCAGATTTCATTCAAAACATTTCAGTCAAGCATATTGAGTGATTTTGAAAATTGTCAAATTTGAAATTTGGGACACTAGATAGGATGAAAATAAATGTACAGCCAATAAGACAGTTTTGACCAACCTAACTTCTATACTTACTTAGTGCCTATAATGTAATGCAAACTCAAAATCAAACATTATTATGATGCCACTATAATGAAAGCAGTGACGCGAAAGATACAATTTGTAAGCGGAGATCTTATAAACTAGCTAATAGCCGCGTGCACCTACCATGCAATAGTCCTAAATACAAAAGTCAAGGTACCAGAAGCTTAAAAATATATAATTTGTAATAATAGTTACACATAATTAAAAAAAGTAAGCTCACAATAAAAAATTATCAATATATGAGCTTATACAATTCTTCTGATTTTGGTTCTTGATTCTGGGTATCTGTATGCGAGATTGTCATTTTACACGAGTTTCCTTTTCTTCTGTAAGGCAACCTGACAGTTCAGTAGCAATGACACTCGAAAAGAACGCCATACTACCTACTACAGTTATCGCGGCCGGCTCAGTCAAGAATGTCTCTAAAGCTAGACATGAGCAAAGTCTAAACATGAGTGATATTATTATCGATATGGATAGTCAATATTTAGTCATCCTGTGACATAGAGCATAACACCAACTCGTTGTTAAAAAAATTGAACATATAATAATTCTACTATTTTTCTACTACAATGTTTATGTTCACGCAGAAGAAGATTAAAACTATCGCGAAAAGACTTGTGCTAGCACGTTACTAGTGACAAAATAAATAAATAAGTTTCGGAATAAGATGTCAAGTAAATATCGATCTATGCGATCTCCAGGGTGAGACAGCTTCGAAGTTGAGTGTCATACTTCCTGGCGGTGACATGGTGTCGCATGGAATTCACTCATTACTACCGGTGTACAACTATTACGGGTAGTACTATTATTACGGGTAGTAATTTTTTGAAACTAGCGCACAAATTCGTAATTCTTTGTACATTTTTTTGATGTGAGTTTGAATTCCATGTGATAATATGTCAACGCCAGGAAGTAGACACGAAGTTTGATTATGATATATACTGTGTGGTACATACTATGAAATGAAATTTATATTTCTTCATAACTTAAACGTAACCGGCTATAAAAACTAAATAATAGTTACGAACCAGTAGAAGACAGACAGACAAACACACAGACAGACAGCAGAATCTCAGCAATAGGGTCCCGTTGGCACCCTTTGGGTACGGAACCCTAAAAAGGAGAAGCAACTCCCGTCAGAATAAAGAAATATTCCGATATAAAGGGAAAAGAAAAGATTATTCGTGACAACAGGGAAAAAAATATACAAAAATGATTTAGAAATGTGCATGTCACAAAGTGGTCACAAATCAGTCAATTTTGTTTTATTTCAGATATTTTAAAAAATGACAACTTGGGCAAAGTTATCTCAAAGGTCAAAGTTGTACGGTTTTATAGTACTTATATATATGTACCCCTATTATCTCATCATCTGATATTACTGTAGTTTCATTCGACAAATAAAAACTTAAGATTGGTTTTTGGAATCTTTTTGTATTTTTTATTTCAATTCCAAATTTTTACTTTTACGGTCATCCCGTAAAACCTAAATTGAAAATACAAACTGAAATATAGATGCACAGAAAAAACAGAAAAATAAGACCATCACTGGGAATCGAACCCAGGTCCTCGGTAATCCGTACGCTTGCTATACCGCTACACCACTGATGGTCAAAAAATAAAAACTACATACTGTTGGTATTCTTGTTTTTAGAAGCTCCACTAAAATTTCCACCCACGGAACGCTAAAAGAAAGATGCCTACGAAGACTTTATTTCGTTGTGTACATCATATTTATTTAGAACAACTTTATAACACAGCGTTAATAAATAAATCAACATAGTTAATCAGTCAGATATTCCTTAATTTCTTGCATATCAACATTCAACGTTTCTTCTTTCTTCACCTTGAATATTGCATGACAGCACCTAGGCTACTTCAGCAATATAATGATCCAGGCAAAGTTATATGCAGTTAGTTAGCATTGAATCTGAAAGGAATTGTGTATTAATAAATACAGAAATAGTATTAGCAGACAGACTATAAGATACCTAGGTGTACGAATAAAGTGACCGATGCTTTTTAGTTACAGCATATGGACGTACCTAAATCAGACTATCAGTAGGTAAATCCCCTAATGTATCTACATACTGTTGCATGCAACTCTGTCAGCGTAGAATTCGTTTATAGCTATTCCGCGGGAATATTGCGATTAAAAAAACTACCCTATGTTTTCTACGGGACTCTAACTATCTGTATCCCAAATTTCATCCTAATCGGTTCAACGAATTAGACGTGAAAAGGTAATAAAGAATTAAACAAACAGACTAACAAACTTTCGCATTTATAATATGAGTGGGATTATTGTCTTATTTTAAGTCATCATCATCATCGGCCTATCTTAGCCCACTACTGGACATAGGCGTCTCCAATTGCACGCCACTGAGCACGACCCTCGGCCACTCTCATCCAGTTACTGTCAGCTACCCAGTGAAGATCATCGCTCCACCTAGTCTGAGGGCGTCCTCGCCACGCTAGGCTTTTACTCGTTTACCTTAGCAGTTATCGGTTCTTCGGCTGATATGGCCGGCCACTGCCACTTCAGTTTGCTTCAGTTTTAAGTAATCCTATAGAAATAGACGGACGGACAGCGTAGCGTAATATCAAATTATCTGAACTATGTCTTTGTGACAAAGTTTCTCCATGTCTTTCATTGAATAAAGTTAGAATTCGGCAGCGATGACATACGACCATCATCATCATCATCATCGTCATTAAGATCGGTTTTGTGACAATACTTATCTTTTTCAAAATATCCTGATATTGAATTTAGATTTTTGCTATTCCTTTCTGCCTGCATGTAAAATTTACAGAGATTAGTGATATGGAGATAGAGTTGTAAAATTAAATATATAACATTGAATACCCTGGGTATTAAAAATAAACTGGCCAAGTGCGAGTCGGTTCGCGCACGAAGTGTTCCGTACCATTATCTATACAACATTAGACATTAGCAAAAAAAAAACTAAATATTTGTTTTATTCTGTTTGAGTATTTGTTGTTATAGCGGCCACAGTAATACATAATCTGTAAAAATTTCAAGTGTCTAACTATACGACTCAAGAGATAGAGCCCTGTGACAGACGGCGGACAGACAGACAGACAGACAGCGGAGTCTCAGAAATAGGGTTCCGTTGGCACTTTTTAGGTACGGAACCCTAAAAACTAAATAATAGTTACGAACCAGTAGAATTTTATGTAGGTACCTACATAATAAATCCCTTTTTTCCTTATCTTAAATTTCAGCTTTTAGGATAAAAGGTTTGGTGTGTGCGTTGGTAAACAATAATTAAAAAAATAGGACAATGATGTAATGTTCACTTCGACACAGACAGACAGACAGACAGACGGACAGACAGATGGACAGATCAACAGACGGACGACGGATGAGCCGACGGAAAGGTACACAGACAGACTCACATACGCATAAAATTAACAACCTGTGTCACTCCTAACAGAGACAAATCTAACGATACCTCTTCTGATCTCTTTATCTCCTAACATGAGCTATTTCTCAAGACTCTGCTTCTAATTATCAATAAAATACTTATAAATTTTAAAGGTCATAGTAAAATTTTCGACTAAAGTACAGTTGGTACAACTTTATTCACCATCATCATCATCATCATCTCAGCCGTAGGACGTCCACTGTGGACATAGGCCTCACCCACAGACCTCCAGTTGCTTCAACTGGCAGCAGCCTGCATCCACCGCGAACCTGCGGCTTTAACCAGGTCATCCGTCCATCTTGTTGGTGGCGTCCTACGCTGCGCTTGCCGATCCGGCCTCCACTCGAGAACTTTTCGGCCCCAACGGCCATCCGCTCTCCGTGCTATATAGCCCGCCCATTGCCACTTCAACGAGCTGATTCGCTTGGCTATGTCGGTGACCCCTGTTCTTCTACGTATCTCCTCATTTCTGATTCGGTCCCGTAGAGAAACCCAAGCATAGCTCTCTCCATAGCTCGCTGAGCAACTCTGAGCCTATTTATAAGGCCTAAAGTAAAGCACCACGTCTCGGATCCATATGTCATCACTGGACAATAATGATGTAGTGTTCACTTCGAAACACAGACAGACAGAAAGACGGACAGACAGATGAACGGATCGACAGACGGACGGACGGATGGCCGACGGAAAGATACACAGACAGACTAACATACGCATAAAATTAACAACCTGTGTCACTCCTAACAAAGACTTATTTTCTTGTCTCTGCTCTTGTCTTGTTGTTTGCTAAGATGCATCAAGGCCTTGTTGCATAGCGTGCGAAAGAAATGACCATACATACGCTCCAAAACCATACCCCTGCCGTTTCTCACACTTATAAATAAAATAAAAAATCTTGAATCACTTCATAATAGAGTACATACAGTACATACTCGTACATATGCAGACAGACGGTGGAAGCGACTTACTTCTATGGAGTGAAAATGTTCACGACGCAACTAAGAGTTAGGGAAATTTGGCATGTTTTCGTAGTAGGTTGCTGCAGACCACAAGTTTGGTACACACGAAAACCATACTTTGGCCACCCAGTAGGAATTAATTCTTACAGCCCTGCCTCTGGTGTTCTTGTAACAAATATTAATGTTTCTGACAAAAATGATAATAAAACATACCCGTGTATCAATTACATAGGTATTCTTTTCATCATCGAATCGTACATACATAAATAGTTTAAGAGTTGCACTCTTGCTAATTCCTCTCGTCCGCCAACTTTTTGACTTCTTGATTTGTGTTCAAACCATAATTATTCAAACATTATTGCTTTTGATATCAATCTCATTGACTTGACGTTGTGACAAAAATGTATTATAATGACGTTTAAATTTTACTTATCTAGCCAGTTATAATAATAAAAAAGGTACGAAAACTACTTCGATTGTGAAACCTTTTTATTCACCGAGCCTAGATTTAGCGCCGTAAAAATGCCGTGATATGTAGGAATTTATTTGAGCCTCACTGTAAAACTTTGATATTGCAATGTATGTTGATGTAGACTTAATTTTTAACTAATTAGTTTTAGTGATTACACCTAGCACCTTTTATTGTGAGAATAAATATGCTTTATATAATTAGTGGCGCTACTGTCTACGTAAGAGTAAATAACTAATATCTGTTCAGAATTTGTAAGTTGAATTTAAACCACTTGTCCTAGATCGAAGCACCGCATTATAATGTATGTAAAGTATGCATGTTATAATTTTTGCCGAGGACTGCGTTCTGTACTTAAATAATAATTATTTATTTTAAATGACAATTNGAGTAAAAACTAATATCTGTTCAGAATTGTAGTTGAATTTAAACCACTTGTCCTAGATCGAAGCACCGCATTATAATGTATGTAAAGTATGCAATGTTATAATTTTTGCCCGAGACTGGGTCTGTTACTTAAATAATTATTATTTTAAATGACAATTTTAAAAGTAACTTACCTATTTTTCGTCTTACTTACAGTTTGTGTCCTTGCATTAATCAGAAATAATAGTTTAGGCGTTTCAACTTCCGAAAATAACAGATTTAAAAACAAAAAGTAAATACTAGACTCAGAAACTTGAACTTGATCTCTCAGTGATCGCATGCTTTCTTCATTTAGTTGTCGTATTATCTGAGCCAAAGGTGATGGTCACGTGACCACACGAAATAGTCTATACCAATTTACAATAGTTTGATTTTGTGACATTGACTCACGCACCCATATAAAATGTCACTACATGTTCGCTGCGAACACTGTCAGTTGTACTCATACAATGGTAAAATGCAATCAAAATTTACTGCATCACGCTGCACTTTTGATGCAATAAAGTTACTTTTTTTTGGATTTTGCTTGAAGAGCATATCCATAATTTACTATTCTCAAAAAATCCTCTAAGAAAACATGTCCGGAAGCTATGCGGGGTGTCCGTAGGTTTGTATGGAAGAGCAACCCCCTTAAAAATACAGGCCATATCTGAACATATTATAGAAAACTTATGATATGCATGTAGATAAAGTTATGTATGCGGCTATACATAATTAGGCAATAAAACACCACACTCGTACTTTAATGCCTCTCATTATGCACCAGCCACGTAAATAACTATTTATTGTGCACTAAATTTGTTTTTGCATTGTTTTAGGACGCTGTGATATATCTATACTTGGACGTTCCTGTATCGCCGTCTCACGCAGAACCCGAATTATTACAACCTGCAGGGAGTTACGCACAGGTGAGCAGTCGAGAATGTGACATAATAATTGATAACGACATCATCATCATCATCCCAACCTGTATACGTCCAATTGCTGGGCACTGGCCACCTCTCTGAGAAAAAGACCTGGGCGACCGAGCTTTGCTCGGGCTAAAACTCGATTTTAACCGTTTTCCCAGAGATAAGATCAAGCTAGATCGATTTGTCATCCCTGAAAACCCCCACATACCTAATTTAATCGAAATCGTTGGATATATACAAGAATTGCTCGTTTAAAGATATAAGATAAAAAAAATATCACGGGACACAATTGACCAAGTCCCAAACTAAGCAAAACTTGTACTATAAATACTAGGCAACGGATAAAACATACTTATATGAATAAATACATACTTAACTACGTATTAAACATCCAATACCCGAGAACATACATTCGTATTATTCAACCAAACCAAAAAACCAACAGAGCTGAAGATTATGTCATTAAGTAGGTCTTTTACGTGTACTTCAATTCATTCTATGGGCACCAAGTTCAATTCCATTGCAAAGCTGAGATATTCAAGTTTTATTCAGAGTGCTAAAACCAATAACGAATATGGTCATAGAGTATGGAAGTGCATCTTACCGCGTATATTGAATGGATTTTCAACTGAATTATTAAACTTAATCAAAGATCGAACGAGTAAACAAGCCAGAAATATTATAAAAGAACATGTTCAAAGTAAGAAGGCAGACTACCTAAATGACTAAATAATTGTACCTATACTCATTATTCAACTATTATTATATACCTACTACCTACCGTGGCAGGACGTTCGCGGCGTTCGGTGGAGCATTTGCCGTATCAAAAATAAGTCTTTATGAGAGTAGCGCAGGCCCCTGCGACATGGTTCCGACGGGTGTCGCGTCCGAGCTTGTTGCGGTTTATTTATTTATGCTCCGTTTGATTTAGGGTTTGGATTAGCGGTCAATTGTAACATACGTTTCTCAGTATTTCGAACACAATTGGACTAAAAATACCTACATGTAGATTTATTAGCGGCATTTGTTATGTTTTTTATTGTAAAAGTTAACACAGTTTTTAATAGTTTCGTTGCTTCGTTTAAAAGCGTGTGCAAATTTCACCGTGAAGTTCCGAATGTCAAGATAAATTGAGTGGGTATAGCAATATGAGAATGATTGTATTAGGATCACATTGTACAAACAACTTAGAGACTCCTTAACTCAAAAAATCTTTTTAATTTAAGATTAGAAGCTAAGGTTAATAAAGTAATTATGCATTTTTTATTGAAATAAACAGTTTAAATTTTTTTTTTTTTTTTTTTAGTAAATATCTATGAGAAATTGTGTTTTACCTGGACAGTTCTCCTCATAAGTCCCGCTTTAAAAATCCTGGAGGGTAATAAAGACAGATTCACTCGGCCTTAACATTGTTTTCCATGATTTCATACAAGCTAATATAAGGTGTTCTACCAATATTCTCCAATAAAAACACAGTTTCTCATAGATATTTACTTTGACTATAATATGTATATCTCAGTTGTGCAATGGAAATCAACTTTGTGCCCATAGAACGAAATAAAGTAGATAAGCAGACCTTTTTAGTGGCCTAACTCTCAGCTCTGTTGATTTTTGGTCCATTTTGACGCATGATCCTTTCAAATGTAATTCCACACATGAATTCCAAAAAACTCAAGAGGTGCGAGCCGGGGTTTGAACCCACGGTCCTCTGCTTGACAAGCCATAGGTCAAGCCGCTAGGCCACCACGGCTAGGCCGTTCGTTCAGCCGTTTTTGAGATATTGAACTTTGAAGTCACAAAGACGGAGGTTTTCTAGTTTTTTGTTCGTTAGGTTTTCAAATACAAGTATTAACTTTGATAGCATATGTTTAATTCATACCATGTCGTCAATATACAGGCATCTCTCGGACCACTTATCGGAGCTGGTAGAAACCACCCTAACGGACCTGGAGCAGTCTAAATGCATCGCCATCGAGGAGGAAATGGATCTCCAGCCCCTCAACCTGGGCATGATCGCTTCGTACTATTACATCAACTATACCACCATCGGTGAGTTGCTAAAGCTATCCCATGACCCATATCATCAATATACAGGCATCTCTCCGACCAAAAATACAAACTGAGACATGGATGCACAGAAAAACTAGAAAAAGAGACCAGCGCCGGGAATCGAACCCAGGTCCTCAGCATTCCGTGCTGCGTGCCATACCCCTACACTACCACTGGACAGGAGTACAGACACGAATTTCTCCTATGCACCACATATCTCAGCTTGTTTGTTTCTTATTTAGTCACTTAAGCAGCGGCACTAGCGACATCTATGCTTTAGCCCTCATCGAGAAACTTTCAGCACCCCATCGGAACTAACCGCTCACCCGGACAAATCTTTTCTGTGCATTTATATTTCAGTTTGTATTTTCGATATAGATTTAACGGGATGACCGTAAAAGTAACATAAAATTTGGAATTGAAATAAAAGATACAAAAAGATTCCTAAAAACCAATCTTAACACTAAAGGTGATTGACCCTGGTGGTACGTGTACGTGTGTAGGTACGTATATAAAATTGCACCTCAAATTCGTTATAGTATAAAACTCAATTTTTATATTACACTTATTATTATAAATGCTAAAGTTTGTAAGTCTATTTGTTTGTTAGGGTGACACTCTTTCCCGGCCCGGATAACACCGACATGGAAATACCGGCCCTGTTTTTTGTGTACTCGCCCCATAGAAACTGACAGGAGCTTCTATGGGCGTGTACACGAAAACAGGGTCGGTATATCCATCCCGGGTGACAACCCGTTTGCTACATTTTCACGTCCAAACTGCTGAACCGATTTAGCTGAAATTCGCTATACAGATAGTTTGACTTCCGGGGAAGTGCATAGGATAGTTTTATCCCTGAGAATGACATAGTTCCCGCGGGATACGATAAATGAATTCTATGCGCGACGAAGACGTGGGCGACAAGTATTTTATGTTAATAGCTTTTGAGCTATTGTGGACTTCAATGGCTGACTCCTGTTTAAACTTGCAGAGCTGTTCAGCTTGTCGCTGACAAGTAAGACCAAGATCCGGGGCCTGCTGGAGATCATATCCTCGGCCGCGGAGTATTCCGAGCTCTGCATCAGGCATCGCGAAGAGAACATCATCAAAGCGCTCGCCAACAAGTAAGTCTCCTAATCAAACATAGCACTAGAGGAGGCATTTTGTGGGCACGTTAGTTGGAAACATTTACAAATATATATATATATATATATATATATATAATATATATATATATATATATATATATATATATATATATTTTTTTTATTTCGAATAAACTGAAATATGTGCCAGGGCACCTTTGTGCTACTAATGTCATGTTGATAGGCCATACTTAAGTCAAGAAAATCATAGTCAAATTGATTATTAAAAGGTTCCACCGTGGTATCAGCAATATAAGTGGTTTATCAATTTTTATACAAGTTCCTATCAAATGAATATGTCGCTAAAGTTGAACTTTCAAGTTGACAGACACGTCTATTGGCATTATTGTTTTATGACATACAAACGATTATCAACCTTAGGGTGGTAGACCACATATTTGGCTGATGGTACATGAATCAGTTTGGTCGACTGTATTATAGCTGTACAGTTAGATCGGTCCAATTTATTGTAAATTCTTATGTTTATAGGGCGGATCATGGATGCAATATGGTGACGAAAGCATAAGATGGATAAGACTTTTATTAAGCTTCGATTAATATTTTTGTATAAAAATGCTATAGAAATTTATTTATCACATTTTATTTATTTACATTATCATCACTGACAGTATCATTACAGGAGTAAAACTTAAGGCGATACAGACATTTGAGTGATGGTGATAATGTTCCTAATAATGGTGAAGTATCACTTTACGAATGCGCACCTCTTAAATCTTTAGATGTAAAGAGGTCGTCGTTACATGCTGCATAACTGAATAGTGAACTATAAAGGGAATGCACTGAAAACATGTAATATAGAAACAATATGATTATTTACTACAACAATACAATTCTCTATATGTTTTATATATGTGTTATATATTTATTGTATATAGTTAAGTATTTGAGGTTTACATATGCATTTATATTTATTCAAATGTTTTGCTCTATTTGTCGATTCCTGTTTTTGGATTGCTCCTTTACCACTCAAAGGTTGACTGGCAGGAATAAGTCCGCCTTTGTACTTAACACTACTTTTTTTATGTAACCTTTCTGTTTTTCTTTTTGTACAATAAATAGTATAAACAAACAAACAAACAATTATCTGACTATTTTTCAATTATATTCTCTTTTTTTAAACCAATTGTAGCCATATCCATATTACGTATATCGTTCGGCATCCGTCATCCGCCCACCGTTA
>NC_133488.1:6184277-6187960 GCF_025370935.1 Choristoneura fumiferana | reverse complement strand
CATCCCAGCCTATATACGTCCCACTGCTGGGCACAGGCCTCCTCTCGTCCCACGCGGGCCCAGTGCGGATTGGGAACTTCGCACACCGCAAAGACACCGGGACCGGACACCGTAAAGCTCGTGGTAAATTTCAAATGTAATTTTGCACATGAATTGCGAAAAACTCAGTGGTGCTGTCTGGGGTTTGAACCCACAATCCTCTGATTCAGAGGCCATATAGGTCAAACCACTCGCCACCACGACTTACTACTAGTATATTATAGGTCATCAATGCCATCATCATCTCAGCCTATATAGATCCCACTGCTGGGCACAGGCCTCCTCTCATAATGAGAGGGCTTGGGCCGTAGTTCCCACGCGAGCCCAGTGCGGATTGGGAACTTCATACACACTATTGAATTGCTCCGGTGTGTGCAGGTTTCCTCGCGATGTTTTCCTTCATCCTACAGCTCGTGGAAAATTTCAAACGTAATTTCAAACTAATTTAATGTTATAGTATAGGCAATAGAAATCATTTTGTCATAAGCTTTTGTTTCATACTCGTACCAAAACAAAATGTGAGACTAATAACCATAGCTAAGCAATTTGTAATTTTCCGAACGTCATACGTAATGGCCGGAAATAAATACTTATGTTGGCAAGCAGGATTGATGGGGGAATAAAGAGTTGTTTACGCCAAACGTGTTGCGCAATTACGTCGTCCGAAATGTGCAATATAACTGACGTTTTATTACGCTTGAGACAGAAGAGGCACTGTTGGAGGAAACTCTAAATTTGCAAAATGACGCCTTGTTTATACTCTAAACAAGGCGTGAGTTTGCATCTTTACTAGGTATTAGAGATGTGCCGACTAGTCGCCGACTAGTCGGGAAAGCCGACTATCCGGCCACTTCGTAGTCGGCGACTATAGTCGGCGAATAGTCGGCAAAAAAGCGCCGACTATCCGGCTTCTTACTTTGTACGTATATTTCAATAAAATATTTATTTTCATGTAGGTATTGGTACACAGAGGGGAATACATTATATAAAAACCTTAAGCTGTTAATTTTTGTAGTATTTACTGTTTTTCCTTGCCCACACGAGAAATAATATTTTTATTAGTTATACCTACTTGACTTTACGGGAATCATGTCTTCATTTGTTCAAAAAATCCCTACACGAGACTTTCGGTTTGACATCATCATGTCAGCCGAAAGACGTCCACTGCTGGACATAGACCTCCTCCAAGGCTCTCCACTCAGACCGGTCTTTGCTTTCCGCATTCACCGCGATCCCGCGATCTTAACCGGATCGTCGCTCCATCTTGTTGGAGCCTACCGACAACTGTCTCCCGGTCCGCGGACGCCATTCGTGAACCTTCTGACCTATCGGCCATCAGTTCTGCGAGCAATGTCCCTGCCCACTGCCACTTCGTGTTTCGCAATCTTCGGGCTATGTCGGTAATCTTAGTTTTACTGCGGATATCATCATTTCGGATTCTATCCGCAGAGAAACCCCGTGCATAGCCCTCTCCATAGCCCACTCAGTGACTTTGAGCTTCCTCATGAGGCCCATCGTTAGCGACCACGTCTCAGATCCGTAAGTTCATCACGGCAACACACACGTCAAAGACTTTGACTTCAAACACTGCGATAATTTAGAAGAAAAGACACTGCGAAGTTCCCGAACGCTGCCCAGCCGAGTCGGATTCGACGAGTGATCTCTTTCTGGAATTGGATCTACCTATCTGGACCGTTGTCTCAGGTATACATAGTCGTCAACAACTTCGAGCGCAGAGCCTCCGACTATTACGGAAGTTGGCACAACATGGACATTAGACATGATTTACGTCATTTATTTTCAGGCCAACTCGGTCGGAAACTGCTGAGGTCGGCGAGTATAGCACTGAAGTCCTCCATGGTCTCTCAGCCATGACTACAATATCGTCGGCGAATCGAGGTGATTAAAGAACTCGCCATTAATGTTGACCCCTTGTCCTTCTCAGTTCAGAATCTTAAAAGCATCCTCCAGTGCAGCAGTGAACAGTTTCGAGAGATCACATCTCCTTGTCTGACTCCCCGCTGCAGAGGAATAGGCGTCGTGCTCTAGTCGGTAGTCGGACGGACATAGTGGCGTTTTCGTACAGACACTTCAACATTTCGATATACCGGTAGTCAACTTGGCACCGCTGGAGAGCCTGCAGCACAGCCCAAGTCTCGACCGAATCGAAGGCTTTCTCGTAGTTACAAATGCAAGGCAAAGGGGAGGTTATACTCTTCGGTCTTCTGTATAACCTGCCGCAATGCATGTATGTGGTCTACGGTGCTATAGCCTTTTCGGATGCCGTTCTTTTGACATGATTAAATTTATTTTTTTGTTTAGCTCTCACTTACATGAACAAATATAGTAGGCATTATTTTTACACAATATTTTTTCACAAAAAACACCGCTTTGTTAGATACAAAAGCAAAAATCTAGAAATAAAATAATACGAATAAAATAAAATAAACAGGTTCCGACACGCTTACAGGCGTCGGTTGCGACTTGCGCCCAAATCAGCTGGTTAACAAAGCGTCACGGAAATCCGAAACTGTGATCGGCTTGGCCGACTAGTCGGCCGATTAGTCGGCTTCTTTACAACCGACTAATCGGCTAGTCGGCTAGTCGGCCAAAGTCATGATCGGCACATCTCTACTAGGTATGTATAATTTTTACCCGACTACCCGAAAGTTAGTTTTACGAGCGTTTGTATCTATATTTCTTGAACTAAAACAATTTCTTTGCTCATCCGCGACCTTATGATAGCTAAGTTTATGCAAATAAATATGCGGTTCATGCAGTTCTCCACCACACTGTAAGAACACACACAAATCACACAAACCCATCTATCACCACCACCACAATACACTGACGCGTTTCCACTGAGCCAGAGCTCATCTTCAGGCAACACGTCAATGTAGTAGTGTAATGAATAGAGATGGGCCGAATATGGGCTTCACCGAATACGATATTCGCCGAATGTTCGGTAAAACTTTTACCGAACCGAATGATCGCCGAATATTCGACATAATTGATTCCTAAGTAGAAACTAGAAATACGATTCATTTTTGTTGAAATGTTTAATCATGCAACTCTTGATTAAAACAAAAAACTTAATATCTCACAATGAAGACCTCATTGATTATATTAACATTATTTTATTATAAAAATCACTGTAGCTTAATCTCAAAAACAGCTACGTATACTATTATATTTTGTTTTAATTAATCACCATCTTCTTATCTGCTGTTAATGGAAATAAAGCAACAGTGTCAACAAAAACATGAAACATCACTGTAGCTCATATAAAAATAGTACTTTTAACACTCATCTCTTACATGCTCAATACAGTAAAAAGATGAGTACCCACCACCACTTTGCCACTTTACCACTTTGCCGAACATTCGGTGATTTAGCCGAATACGAATATTCGGTAAATCTGCCGAATATGGCCGAATCCCAAATATAATTAAGCTGCTTAAGTGGCTAACATAAGAAACAAACAAGCTGAGATATGAGGTGCATAGGGAAAATTCGTGTCTGTACCGTTGACCATCCGTGGTGTAGCGGTATAGCACGCGGTACGGAATACCGAGGACCTGGTTCGATTCCCAGTGATGGTCTTATTTTCCTGGTTTTTCTGGCATCTATATTTCAGTTTGTAT
>NC_133488.1:6118957-6182274 GCF_025370935.1 Choristoneura fumiferana | reverse complement strand
AAATATTATTTAAAGGTTCCCATAATCATGAGAACAGCGATCACCGCCATGTCCGAAATACACCGACTTTAACGTTTTTAACACTTTGAGGGATCCAAAATAAAATTATCTGAATACAAGTTAAAATTTGAAAATGTTACAAAACAAAAGTAGCTAAGTTTGCGAGTAGAATCGAACATTGCATTCAAAGACACCCTGTAGCCGCACAACTAATATAAAACTAACGGTGATAAATGTGATCACTGATTATTCCACACCAAATATAATGTTTATTTCATAACAAACAAAATTAAGTCCTTTGACATTACATTAGATGGGACTCATTCATCTTTTATGCATTGATGTCAACCGCAGAAAGGTCCCGTGACTACCGCAAAAAATACTAAGGAACTGCCAATGAAAGCACACAATGTTTCACTAATATCTTAATGTAATGCTACTAACTAACTTAATAAACGTGGTACTACATTATACTATATTATAAAGACGAATGATTTTGTATTGTCCTATGTTTGTAACGAATAAACTAAAAAAAAAAACTGAACTAATTTTAAAAATTCTTTCGCCATTTGATTGCTACATTTTCCCCTTATCATCATCATTATTATTAGATATTATTATTTTAATATACGATCCCCGGACGGGGCAGATATTTGTAAGAATAATACGAAAATTGGATCTCGAATCTTGGGTGTTTAATACATATTTATCTATATAAGTATGTTTACCCGTTGCCTTTAACCCATAGTAAAGCTTTGCTTAAGTTTGGAACTAGGTCAATTGGATTCAATTGTCCATGTAGGAATTTATTTATTTTTTATTTAATATTATCAAGAGGAAAGCTTTGTGTTGTTGCAATGTCTGTAACGAACAAATTTAAAAACCACTAGAATGATTACATAAATTCTTTCACCACTAGAATATTAGATTACTCCTGAGTAACATAGGCTATGTATGAGTAAGCGCGTCCTACATTACGTTTTGTCGATTCTAATATTAAGTGCCTGTTTCACCACTTTGTCGTCAACTATAAGTGACGAATATCAGTGATGCCGTCTCTGTTTGTTTTGACTGAATAAACAAAGATGGCATTAATTTTATCTGACACTTAAGTTAGTTTACAAGTGGTGAAACAGGCCCTAAGTATTAATTGTATTTGACGAGGCAAAGTTAAATACTCAGCGGCACAAATTTTGCCTACTCGTCATACAAATTGCCTATAACTGCATACATTTTTGAGGCCCAATTGTTTACTTCTGCTAAGTATATTTAAATTCAAGAAATAATAATAAAACTTGCTTTCTTCTCTTCTTCAAAAAAAATCTATGAATGAACATAATCATGCTCATTTTGTACATAAATCTTGCCATATCAGCTTAAAAATATTCTATTAAAAAGCTTATCTTTGATGTTTTTATGAAAAGAGTTATTTATTCGCTATTCTGTGTTCAAATTGCTTGAGGCTTAAACACGTTTAAAAGACATTTTAAAGATGATGCAAAGAAAATCACGCCTGCGTCAAATAGCAGGACGGCGTACTTGCTAAGAATTTTTTTTATTCGTTTGATATTGCTTAGCAAAAATACGAGTATCAGTGCGTGGAACTTTGTGCGTGGTTAACAGTTCTAAATAATTACACTTTCAATACTTGTAGGTACTATTACATATTTTGTGACGATGGTATGTACAAGGTGTTAGCAACAACTGGGTTTAAATTCCGGGATTTATAAAAATTTATTGAGAATTCCCAAAAATATAGATCGTGGATTTAATTGGGATGTCCCAATTTTGACAAAATATAATAAATCGAAAACCATTTGGAGAAATAGCTTTGTGAAGCGTTTTCAGAAATCAGATTCCAAAAATGTGATAAACTGAATTAAATAAACAAATTTAAGTAATGACCCTCATTTGACCCCTGCAGTGTCTCGTCACAAAGGCAGTTATAAAGCAGGTCTACACTCTTAAGCAAATTGACAGTTTGAAATGTGGCTGTCTGCTTATAATAGCAAATAGTGACAAAGATAGAACTTTAATCACATGCGCAACCCGGCTTTAAGGGGTTTGCTCCTGGTTAGCTCATGAGCAATGTCGTTAGATGGCGCTGTTATCAATAGTTCCTTTTTTCAGGTTTTTTTCGTAAATTATGAAGAATTATTTCACCAAAAACTAATGGCGGGAGTATCTAAGCGTAACCGATTTTTAACCCCACACTCGAAATGAAATATTCCGCCAAAGCCGCAAACGAGGTGCTTTACTTTGAACGTCAATTGCGGCCGTATACGGACACTAGGAGCTCACGCACACACTCAAATAGACAGCGCCAGCTAGCGAAAGTCTATTGCGACACTTAGCTACCCGATCGGGTACTCCTTCGAGTAATATTCACATTTTTTTATCGAGTCACGAAATTTTGTACCAACTGTACTTTACTCGAAAATTTTACTACGACCTATAAAATTTATAGGTATTTTATTGATAATTAGAAGCAGGGTCTTGTATAACTGTTCGCATATTATAATACGAGCCAAACGCCTTTCAAGTGTTCATAATATGTGTACGATAAATTGAGAAATTACCAAGATTCTGACCACGGTTTCTTGTCTTGGTTGATGGTCCTACTCCTCTTGCTAATGTGGTCATGGTCGTCGGTTGAAAATCGGTAGCAAATGTACAGGACGAGTTTCTTGGAAATAGTGCGGTGGTTTGTCCTTACCTTCCACGCCGAGAGCTGGAATTCGTAGTTGGCAATAGAGAGCGCTGCCACCAGGGCTCTTAGTCACTTGTACGACACGCACAGGAATGCACAGGCAATCAAGTTTATCAAGGGCATCCGTAAGGCCAAAGTCCCTTAAGACACTGTTACACATGCTCTTTAGTAGCAAGAAAGCATGCTACTATTGAGCAAATGCTAGCTAGTAGCATGTGTGAACAGGACATGCTACTATCGAGCATGCTTATTAGTGGCAAGCTCGAGACGGGTGGAAGGGGGAAAGGTAATAAGCAAGTGTGAACGCGTTTGCTTCAGTCCATGAGCATGCTCATAAGCATTCTTATAAGCATGTTACTAGTAACGAGCATGTATAACAGTGCCTTTGACATACCTAATATTTTATGAACAGTGCTTCGTGTAAGCTCTTTCTATCAAAAGAGGTAATAAAAAGCATACAGAGTTTACTACCCTAATTATCATCATCATCATCACTCAATTTCTGTGGCAAGACTTTTGGTAGAGAATTAGTAATCATAAGCTGCTAATATCAATTATTAATAAGTTGTTAACCATGAAAAGAGTTGACGAAGAGTTTATCTAGGCTTCTGCATCTGGATTTCTCAGTTCGTATATATAATTACTAGCTTAATCCGCGGCTTCGCTCCCGTTGAAGAAAAAATCTATTCTGTAGTGTAGGTATTCGAATTAAAAAAAAACTTCTTGCACCTCTGTGATCCTCAAGGAGTATTCCATAATTCCAATTGTATGTTTGCCAAATCTCATGCATTTTTAGGCCATGTTTTGCCTTTATAGGTATAAATAAATACTTACGAAATACTTACATAACAGCAAACGTTCACCCACTCGCCGATAACTGGTATCAAATTGCGGTAAAAAACTATCCCGTGCTAATTTTGTACCTACATATCTCTATAAAATGATTTTGTTAGGATAATCATAACCGATGATTTGGCACAATCAGCAGAAGACTACGAGCAGTTCCAAAATCATCTACACTCCCTTTGTTACCTTCGAGTCGAAAACAGTTGTCAATTCGTATCATATAACTACCTATTGTAAGTATTATCTGCTAGGATTTTTATCCGATCCAGCAGGCTTGTAGTCGTGCGTACTGGATTATTGGCAGTGCTTCCTTTGGATGTTCGTGCGATGGAACTACTGCGTTTTTTTTGCATTAGTTCCTTTACAAGACTAGAAGGAAAAACTGCGTTTATTTTTTTGTCTTTGTTCCTTTCGCAGTAGCATCTTCATTTCTTGCAAAGGTACAAAGGCGGAAAAATAACGCAGTTCTTTCTTCAAGGTCTTGTGAAGGAACTAGAGCAAAATGGTGTTTTACGGCGAGGCGTACATTGAATCCAGAATGTAGCGAAGGATTCTAAAGTAGAATCCTGAGCGTAATGAGGGATTCAAGTGTTAACGCACAAGATGAAAATAATTCTGCTCCCGAGTCGCTCATACAACTTTTCACACCGAGCATTAAGAAACTTGAAAAAAGTAAATTCTAAATATTATTAAAGAACAACCAGCATAGAAAATGGCGTGGCTTACAATTATTAACTTCAAAAAATTGCATTTGCAATAAAATACTTAGAAAAGCCTTGAACAGAAAAGTTCCACTTTGCTCCCTCTCGTCAGGGAGGAAAAGTTACTTTTCTGAAGGAGAGGTGTGAAAATAACTATACATGTCCTCAAATACTAAGAGTAAAAAGGGAATGTATTTACTTTGCTACTTTTTGAGCGCACTTTGCCTGTAGGATCTACGGCTAACTAGTCTGGTTGACCGGGCAGTGGGTATAATTAATTTGTAATTTTCCCGCTGGTACAGTAAATTCATATCCCAATAATCATGCCAAATATTATGCATTATAAATCAAGTAACTATTTTGGAAACAATATATTTTTAGACACGAGTAATATTTACCTCGACGTTTCGGCAACATTACAGTGGCCGTGGTCACGGGTAGACTGAAGTGTGGGGTGACAAATAAAAATGACCAAGTGCGGGTAGTTCGAAGGACTCGCGCTGCTAGGCAGACTTGACACCCACACTTCAGTCTACTCGTGACCACGGCACTGTAATGTTGCCGAAACATCGAGGTAAATATTACTCGTGTGTGTTAGCGTGATAAGTCCTGTGCGTGGTATTTTGATTAATTCCAGTTTCTTTTAATTATTATGTGCTTTATTCCTCTCATCTGTCAAGCACGCGAGCAGGCTGCAATTACTAGGCCCATTACTGCCGTTCCGCCTGTGACAGTTGCAGTTCTACCATACAATTTTCTTTGGGGTAAGTAAAATGCAGTATGTCGCATTAGATAGCGTTTGAGAATAATTATCAGAATCAGGGGGTCAGGTCTGCTAGTGAACAACGTCGGCATTAGATTCAGCTAATACTTTGAGAAAAAAAAGGTATAAACTGTGATACAAGTTAAATATGCCGCTGTCCAGTCAATCAACAAGCCAACCGTACCAAGCAAATATATTTTTTTGAGCTTGACTGTTAGTCAGTTTCTAGAACCTACAGTATTTAATTTTGCCCTAGGTTTCTCTGCTGTCAACCGTGCGGCACAGTTAGATCTATGTGATACGTTCCTACATAATATAATAACATGCAGTACACGCCCTCCTCCACCTCCCTCCTCCTACATGAAATAATATATATATCACACAATACCTAATAATAGTTATATTTATATAGTAGGTATTTGTGACAGCTAGTCTAGCTGGTGTGACATATACTATACATACATAATAACATATTGTTTTACATGGAAGAGAAAGAGAGCGGGCGTGTATGTAAATTTATTGTATAGATATTTCACATGGACGTAGTTGTGGGGCACGGTTCGTAGCGAAGAAGTAAAGTAAAAAATATTGTTATCAATTTATATGAGGTTCCGCAAATTAACAAGTTCTCTGTCCCGAAGCAATGTGCAGCGTTCTTTTGACACGTCGCCATAGTAATGATAAGGTAATAGCAATTTTCATTGTTAATCTAAATGTGGTCCAAGAATAAAAATAATTATTATAATGTATGTAATAAAGTGTATTATTTATTGAAAGAACAACTCCATTATTTACATCACTGGTCATACAGCACATGTGCCTCATGGACATACCAGTAAAGCCACGCATCAAGGGTCAAGGAACCTGGTAACACCGAAACCACTCAATTATTCAAGTATTTATTTCGTTAATCTCTATCCACTCAAGACAGGATAGATACAATCGAACCAATCAAAAATATCACATACTATTACAAGTCTTTCTAGGTCAGAATAAAAGTATGTGAAACACATTTTTGAAGCATTATATTATACTACACCTCGTTGTTCCGGGGGGTCAATAGTTTGAGCGGCCCATTTAGTGAACGGCATGTCATCGTCTACTAAAAGTACAATTTATATGATATTGGAAAAATTGGAATGGTAGGTATCCGTTATCTCACTCCATATCTCGGTAATGCTGTATGCGGCATCCTATAACGCCATAGCCCACTCCATGTGAATTACTGTTCGGATCTGACAACTGTAGAGGCCTGTCCGCTAGCACATCCTAATAGTGTATTAGGGGATAGACCTCCAAAATTCTGCTTATCTCGTCTATATTAGATATGTTGGCTGTGGTCCCATGCCTTTCAAATGACCGGGTCCAGATGGGTTCGTGATCGAAAATCTGAACCAGCTATTACAATAATAAGTAAAGACCTTTATTTCGGACAATATGGCCCAGATTTCATTCAAAACATTTCAGTCAAGCATATTGAGTGATTTTGAAAATTGGCAAATTTGAAATTTGGGACACTAGATAGGATGAAAATAAATGTACAGCCAATAAGACAGTTTTGACCAACCTAACTTCTATACTTACTTAGTGCCTATAATGTAATGCAAACTCAAAATCAAACATTATTATGATGCCACTATAATGAAAGCAGTGACGCGAAAGATACAATTTGTAAGCGGAGATCTTATAAAACTAGCTAATAGCCGCGTGCACCTACCATGCAATAGTCCTAAATACAAAAGTCAAGGTACCAGAAGCTTAAAAATATATAATTTGTAATAATAGTTACACATAATTAAAAAAAGTAAGCTCACAATAAAAAATTATCAATATATGAGCTTATACAATTCTTCTGATTTTGGTTCTTGATTCTGGGTATCTGTATGCGAGATTGTCATTTTACACGAGTTTCCTTTTCTTCTGTAAGGCAACCTGACAGTTCAGTAGCAATGACACTCGAAAAAGAACGCCATACTACCTACTACAGTTATCGCGGCCGGCTCAGTCAAGAATGTCTCTAAAGCTAGACATGAGCAAAGTCTAAACATGAGTGATATTATTATCGATATGGATAGTCAATATTTAGTCATCCTGTGACATAGAGCATAACACCAACTCGTTTGTTAAAAAAATTGAACATATAATAATTCTACTATTTTTCTACTACAATGTTTATGTTTCACGCAGAAGAAGATTAAAACTATCGCGAAAAGACTTGTGCTAGCACGTTACTAGTGACAAAATAATAAATAAGTTTCGGAATAAGATGTCAAGTAAATATCGATCTATGCGATCTCCAGGGTGAGACAGCTTCGAAGTTGAGTGTCATACTTCCTGGCGGTGACATGGTGTCGCATGGAATTCACTCATTACTACCGGTGTACAACTATTACGGGTAGTACTATTATTACGGGTAGTAATTTTTTTGAAACTAGCGCACAAATTCGTAAATTCTTTGTACATTTTTTTGATGTGAGTTTGAATTCCATGTGATAATATGTCACCGCCAGGAAGTAAGACACGAAGTTGATTATGATATATACTGTGTGGTACATACTATGAAATGAAATTTATATTTCTTCATAACTTAAACGTAACCGGCTATAAAAACTAAATAATAGTTACGAACCAGTAGAAGACAGACAGACAAACACACAGACAGACAGCAGAATCTCAGCAATAGGGTCCCGTTGGCACCCTTTGGGTACGGAACCCTAAAAAGGAGAAGCAACTCCCGTCAGGAATAAAGAAATATTCCGATATAAAGGGAAAAGAAAAGATTTATTCGTGACAACAGGGAAAAAAATATACAAAAATGATTTAGAAATGTGCATGTCACAAAGTGGTCACAAATCAGTCAATTTTGTTTTATTTCAGATATTTTAAAAAATGACAACTTGGGCAAAGTTATCTCAAAGGTCAAAGTTGTACGGTTTTATAGTACTTTATATATATGTACCCCTATTATCTCATCATCTGATATTACTGTAGTTTCATTCGACAAATAAAAACTTAAGATTGGTTTTTTGGAATCTTTTTGTATTTTTTATTTCAATTCCAAATTTTACTTTTACGGTCATCCCGTAAAACCTAAATTGAAAATACAAACTGAAATATAGATGCACAGAAAAAACAGAAAAATAAGACCATCACTGGGAATCGAACCCAGGTCCTCGGTAATCCGTACCGCTTGCTATACCGCTACACCACTGATGGTCAAAAAATAAAAACTACATACCTGTTGGTATTCTTGTTTTTAGAAGCTCCACTAAAATTTCCACCCACGGAACGCTAAAAGAAAGATGCCTACGAAGACTTTATTTCGTTGTGTACATCATATTTATTTAGAACAAACTTTATAACACAGCGTTAATAAATAAATCAAACATAGTTAATCAGTCAGATATTCCTTAATTTCTTGCATATCAACATTCAACGTTTCTTCTTTTCTTCACCTTGAATATTGCATGACAGCACCTAGGCTACTTCAGCAATATAATGATTCCAGGCAAAGTTATATGCAGTTAGTTAGCATTGAATCTGAAAGGAATTGTGTATTAATAAATACAGAAATAGTATTAGCAGACAGACTATAAGATACCTAGGTGTACGAATAAAGTGACCGATGCTTTTTAGTTACAGCATATGGACGTACCTAAATCAGACTATCAGTAGGTAAATCCCCTAATGTATCTACATACTGTTGCATGCAACTCTGTCAGCGTAGAATTCGTTTATAGCTATTCCGCGGGAATATTGCGATTAAAAAAAAACTACCCTATGTTTTTCTACGGGACTCTAACTATCTGTATCCCAAATTTCATCCTAATCGGTTCAACGAATTAGACGTGAAAAGGTAATAAAGAATTAAACAAACAGACTAACAAACTTTCGCATTTATAATATGAGTGGGATTATTGTCTTATTTTAAGTCATCATCATCGGCCTATCTTAGCCCACTACTGGACATAGGCGTCTCCAATTGCACGCCACTGAGCACGACCCTCGGCCACTCTCATCCAGTTACTGTCAGCTACCCAGTGAAGATCATCGCTCCACCTAGTCTGAGGGCGTCCCTCGCCACGCTAGGCTTTTACTCGTTTACCTTAGCAGTTATCGGTTCTTCGGCTGATATGGCCGGCCCACTGCCACTTCAGTTTGCTTCAGTTTTAAGTAATCCTATAGAAATAGACGGACGGACAGCGTAATATCAAATTATCTGAACTATGTCTTTGTGACAAAGTTTCTCCATGTCTTTCATTGAATAAAGTTAGAATTCGGCAGCGATGACATACGACCATCATCATCATCATCATCGTCATTAAGATCGGTTTGTGAACAATACTTATCTTTTTCAAAATATCCTGATATTGAATTTAGATTTTTGCTATTCCTTTCTGCCTGCATGTAAAATTTACAGAGATTAGTGATATGGAGATAGAGTTGTAAAATTAAATATATAACATTGAATACCCTGGGTATTAAAAATAAACTGGCCAAGTGCGAGTCGGATTCGCGCACGAAGTGTTCCGTACCATTATCTATACAACATTAGACATTAGCAAAAAAAAAACTTAAATATTTGTTTTATTCTGGTTTGAGTATTTGTTGTTATAGCGGCCACAGTAATACATAATCTGTAAAAATTTCAAGTGTCTAACTATTACGACTCAAGAGATAGAGCCCTGTGACAGACGGACGGACAGACAGACAGACAGACAGCGGAGTCTCAGAAATAGGGTTCCGTTGGCACTTTTTAGGTACGGAACCCTAAAAACTAAATAATAGTTACGAACCAGTAGAATTTTATGTAGGTACCTACATAATAAATCCCATTTTTTCCTTATCTTAAATTTCAGCTTTTTAGGATAAAAGGTTTGGTGTGTGCGTTGGTAAACAATAATTAAAAAAATAGGACAATGATGTAATGTTCACTTCGAAACACAGACAGACAGACAGACGGACAGACAGATGGACAGATCAACAGACGGACGGACGGATGAGCCGACGGAAAGGTACACAGACAGACTCACATACGCATAAAATTAACAACCTGTGTCACTCCTAACAGAGACAAATCTAACGATACCTCTTCTGATCTCTTTATCTCCTAACATGAGCTATTTCTCAAGACTCTGCTTCTAATTATCAATAAAATACTTATAAATTTTAAAGGTCATAGTAAAATTTTCGACTAAAGTACAGTTGGTACAACTTTATTCACCATCATCATCATCATCATCTCAGCCGTAGGACGTCCACTGTTGGACATAGGCCTCACCCACAGACCTCCAGTTGCTTCAACTGGCAGCAGCCTGCATCCACCGCGAACCTGCGGCTTTAACCAGGTCATCCGTCCATCTTGTTGGTGGACGTCCTACGCTGCGCTTGCCGATCCGCGGCCTCCACTCGAGAACTTTTCGGCCCCAACGGCCATCCGCTCTCCGTGCTATATAGCCCGCCCATTGCCACTTCAACGAGCTGATTCGCTTGGCTATGTCGGTGACCCTTGTTCTTCTACGTATCTCCTCATTTCTGATTCGGTCCCGTAGAGAAACCCCAAGCATAGCTCTCTCCATAGCTCGCTGAGCAACTCTGAGCCTATTTATAAGGCCTAAAGTAAAGCACCACGTCTCGGATCCATATGTCATCACTGGACAATAATGATGTAGTGTTCACTTCGAAACACAGACAGACAGAAAGACGGACAGACAGATGGACGGATCGACAGACGGACGGACGGATGGGCCGACGGAAAGATACACAGACAGACTAACATACGCATAAAATTAACAACCTGTGTCACTCCTAACAAAGACTTATTTTCTTGTCTCTGCTCTTGTCTTGTTGTTTGCTAAGATGCATCAAGGCCTTGTTGCATAGCGTGCGAAAGAAATGACCATACATACGCTCCAAAACCATAACCCCTGCCGTTTCTCACACTTATAAATAAAATAAAAAATCTTGAATCACTTCATAATAGAGTACATACAGTACATACTCGTACATATGCAGACAGACGGTGGGAAGCGACTTACTTCTATGGAGTGAAAATGTTCACGACGCAACTAAGAGTTAGGGAAATTTGGCATGTTTTCGTAGTAGGTTGCTGCAGACCACAAGTTTGGTACACACGATAAACCATACTTTGGCCACCCAGTAGGAATTAAATTCTTACAGCCCTGCCTCTGGTGTTCTTGTAACAAATATTAATGTTTCTGACAAAAATGATAAAATAAACATACCCGTGTATCCAATTACATAGGTATTCTTTTCATCATCGAATCGTACATACATAAATAGTTTAAGAGTTGCACTCTTGCTAATTTCCTCTCGTCCGCCAACTTTTTGACTTCTTGATTTGTGTTCAAACCATAATTATTCAAACATTATTGCTTTTGAATATCAATCTCATTGACTTGACGTTGTGACAAAAATGTATTATAATGACGTTTAAATTTTACTTATCTAGCCAGTTATAATAATAAAAAAGGTACGAAAACTACTTCGATTGTGAAAACCTTTTTATTCACCGAGCCTAGATTTAGCGGCCGTAAAAATGCCGTGATATGTAGGAATTTATTTGAGCCTCACTGTAAAACTTGATATGCAATGTATGTTGAATGTAGACCTTATTTTTTAACTAATTAGTTTAGTGATTACACCTAGCACCTTTTATTGTGAGAATAAATATGCTTTATATAAATTAGTGGCGCTACTGTCTACGTAAGAGTAAATAACTAATATCTGTTCAGAATTTGTAAGTTGAATTTAAACCACTTGTCCTAGATCGAAGCACCGCATTATAATGTATGTAAAGTATGCAATGTTATAATTTTTGCCGAGGACTGGGTCTGTTACTTAAATAATTATTATTTTAAATGATAATTTTAAAAGTAACTTACCTATTTTTCGTCTTACTTACATTTTGCGTCCTTGCATTAATCAGAAATAATAGTTTAGGCGTTTCAACTTACGAAAATAACAGATTTAAAAACAAAAAAAAGTAGATACTAGACTCAGAAACTTGAACTTGATCTCTCAGTGATCTAATGCTTTTTTCATTTAGTTGTCGTATTATCTGAGCCAAAGGTGATGGTCACGTGACCACACGAAATAGTCGATACCTATTTACAATAGTTTGATTTTGTGACATTGACTCACGCACCCATATAAGATGTCACTACATGCTCGCTGCGAACACTGTCAGTTGTACTCATACAATGGTAAAATGCATCAAAATTTACTGCATCACGCTGCACTTTTGATGCAATAAAGTTACTTTTTTTTGGATTTTGCTTGAAGAGCATATCCATAATTTACTATTCTCAAAAAATCCTCTAAGAAAACATGTCCGTGGAAGCTATGCGGGGTGTCCGTAGGTTTGTATGGAAGAGCAACCCCCTTAAACAGTTGTCATTTATCGTAAAGTCCGAAATGTATACGAGTATTTCCAATGTATTTTTACAAATTAAATTATTAAATTACTACGTTACAAGTAAATACAAAAGAATTTAAATATCAGATTTAAATAAACATAGGAATAATCGAAGCTAAAAGAAGAGAAATAAATAAAACTATTTGTCATGGTTCATTTAGGACCCTATGCCGTGCTTGAATTATTGTCAAATTGTAATGCCACAGATTATGTGTTGTACGACCTGAATTTTTCTAGGCAATGGAACGTGGCTGTCTCACTGTGACGTCATCCAGCGTATTTCGTAAAAAAATATAAAAAATTAAATACTCATCCAAATTCAAAAACAATGAAAATGGTATCTTAAAATATCCTCTTCTTTCCAAAAATAAAATAAAAACTAAAGGTTATTTTTTTTGGTGCATCCCAATTAAAGTTGGACATAAAACAACTGTAATAAAAATTCATGACTCTAAACCTAGCAGTTGACATTTCGATATTTTATCTCGATCCTATATTAATCTCCGGATAAAAAGTAGCTTAGATGTTCTTCTAGATGTACAACTACCTACATACCAAATTTCATCCAAATCCGTCCAGTCATTGTAGCGTGAAAGAATAACAAATATACTCACAAACTTTCGCATTTATTTTAACATTTTTTGTAGGATTAAATAATAGGATTACACGATTATGTCTTGGAAGAGATAGCGATAACGCGTGACAGGTGAAAAACACACAACAACTATCCAGACGTTGTACTGCTTCTCCATAATAATTACTATTACACCCATATTAAGGTAACATAAGACAATAATTAATTTAAAGCAGCCGTGATAAGATGTTGTTAACAGCTACATGATCCAGAGATGTAATTTATCTCGTGATACTTCCCGTAATATGAGAACGTAGGGTTTCACCTCTTCATCTGCTGAAGGGAGTTCGTGCTACTACTAATTATTTTAGGCTGTGAACTTGGTATTTGCATAAGCCTCATTTGCACGAAGTTTACCGTTTCAGTGGTTACAGCATTGCGTTTTAATGTTATTTAAGTAATTAAAAGTTGAATTTAGAACATCTGTTTAGTGCATTTACCTACACGTATGTAGTGCTAACAGCTTAGATTTAGAACATTTTGTATGGTGAACATAGCTAAATAATTATTAAGTTCCATCCAACTTAACGTTACACAACTGTTTTAGACTGATGGGATCTCAAATACTAACTTCCACAAGTCGATTCGCAGAAGGATTATATCTACTATTTTAGGCTTTGCAAAGTTCCCCCAAAACCTGGGGTTGTTTACATTCAATAACTATCATTATTTAACAAGGATCAGTTTGTTTCGTATCGTAACATCAAGTTTGGCCGACTTAATTAATCATTTCATGGTCCGACGGGCTTAATATCTTATTTTAGGAGAAATAAATGGTGGCTTTAAACCATAATACAAACGGCACATTTAAACGGTGAGCAAACACAGTAAACTAACGGAATTTTAAACAACCCTTAAATAGGTAGTACCTGGGCGACCGAGCTTTGCTCAGGCTAAAACTCGACAATACGCGTTTTCCCAGAGATAAGACCAAGCTAGATCGATTTGTCATCCCCGAAAACCCCGACATACCAAATTTCATCGAAATCGTGGTAGCCGTTTCCGAGATCGCCGAAATATATATATATACAAGAATTGCGAGGTTAAAGTAACGTATTTCTGTAACTTAACCGTGACATTACTTTAATTAATAAACGAAAATTCAGACTTTGTTAACTTTCTAACAAAATTATAATTGCCAGCAATGTACAGCAAAGTGAATTGACAAGTAGTAATCAAAGTACCTATCTGTCGGCTGTCATTTTCACTTACTGTATTTAAAATTCCTAAACATTATAGTTGAAACGCATTCAAATGATTAGACTAAAAACCGCAGAATCATTATGAATACTGACGACAATAAATACTACATACTTTTAGGCATAGGTTCGCCTTTGTACTCTTTTGGTTTGTTGTTTTCTTTTTGTATTATTTTTGTGTTTTATGTACAATAAAGTATTTACATACATACATACTAGATCATAAACCGAAAACTTACCTAAAATTACGCTTGACTTCGAAGAGAAATGTTGGCGAAATTATTAATGTGGAATTTATTGATTGCTTGTGAAATAATTTACATAGTAAATCTGTTCAGAAACGGGATTAATTGGTTGGGAATTTAATCACTAGGTCTAAAGAAGGAAGTTCAGTAAATTATAATATTTTTCAATTTTGATTAGTGTCCAACACGACGAGAATTCTCACCTGAAATGAGACTTTTTTTGTTTATACCCCGGGAAGAAAAGGTGTAAATTTACATAGGTTAATAAAAGGCATAGACGTTGTAAGTTTAAGAAACACCTTTAAAAACGCATTTTCATGATTCAAATGTCTGAAAAAGTTTTTGTATCACATAAACAGCTATTATTAATAAATAAATAATAATAATAATAAATAAATATCACGGGACAATTCACACCAATTGACCTAGTCCCAAAGTAAGCTTAGCAAAGCTTGTGTTATGGGTACTAAGCAACGGATAAATATAATTATATAGATATAGATACATACTTAAATACATATTAAACACCCAAGACCCGAGAACAAACATTCGTATTTTTCATACAAATATCTGCCCCGACACGGGAATCGAACCCGGGACCTCAAGCTTCGTAGTCAGGTTCTCTAACCACTAGGCCATGTACAAAAATATACCATATATACAAAAACATTTTCAGATCGGCTTTGTTTCCTGTGGCCTCTGGCGGAGGAGTGGGTTCAAATTTCGTCCTGTGATCCGAAAACCTTTTTCATTTGTATGTTTCAGTCTTAGATTTCGGTACGCCAGCATTATTAAGAAACACAAATAATATTACAAATTAATGGTAATAACGCTCGTTTAAAACATGAATTGTTCAAATTAGCCATGAAACATTTACGCACATATTCTACTGCGAATACCGAAAATATCAAAGAGAGAAAGGAGTATTAATTAACTTATTCAAAGCTTTTAGGGCCTATTATAAAATAATACGCAGGTTAATGAACAATATCTCCGCCCCTTTTTATAATATGTGCTATATTTTCCGTCTCACTTTGTCTCGACTCTCTAATTGCTCGCTTTTGAAACAGTTTAATGACTTCCATCGTTTTCGACGACACTGTGATTTTAAAATGACGACCGTTCTTTGTTAAATTTTTCATTTGTTATATTTTTCACGCACACGAAATTGAAAAAGATTTTCTGGTGCAACTTTAGAGGGGCATACATGCATTTGACGTTAAAACCGCCATGCGTTTTCTTAAACGTCACTTTAAATTATTATTTGCATGCAAAGCTCTGTTTCATGGTTTTCTTTTAAGTTGCCACGAAAATAATTTAAAAACACATTTTTAGGAACGTTCCTAACAGTTAAATTGTGGAGTATTTTACTATTATTTTGATGGCTACGATCTGATGTCCAAAAATGGTAGCGAAGGATAACAAAAATAAATTTTTGGTAAAAATTTCATTTTGAATACAAGCTTTTATGCTGACTGTACTTTTTGTTGACTGTAATTGCATAACAACCCAAACTAAA
The DNA here is from genome assembly GCF_025370935.1 of Choristoneura fumiferana. Taxonomy (NCBI): domain Eukaryota; kingdom Metazoa; phylum Arthropoda; class Insecta; order Lepidoptera; family Tortricidae; genus Choristoneura; species Choristoneura fumiferana. Next base: position 6,166,219 of record NC_133488.1, on the reverse strand, counting down.
TTCACATTCGAAAGAAGAAAGTTGAAGAGTTCCCTTCTGCGGAGACGATCCTGGCCGGACTACCAGGATGTCAACTACCCAGATTATTGTATTGTCACGCAAACATACAAGTTCATATAAACCTTGTAAATTATGATAAAAGATAAAGAAGAAGAGATATAGGTAGATGAAGGATGATAAAAGTAAAGGTGATGGTCAACAGCTGGTCTTTTACTGTCCAAAAAAGTTCGAAATGACGCTTGGAGGATTTTTTTTGTAGAAGGCCGAAAGAAGAAGGGAATCTGACCTCAATTACATTTTACTTTAAATATAGTACTCGCTTACGAGTACTTTTCGCCTCAGTGGCCAATCTGTTCTTCGTGCTATATGGGCTGCCCATTATTCAATAACCACTTGTCTTCATCATATTATGATGTTCATGATTTTGGGTTGCAGCACTGTAGAGTACTCACGAGTATGTAATATGGAATGGAGTAAGTAGATAAGTACAATCACAGTGAAAATTGTGAATTAATAAAACGTTACTCTTATACGAGAATAACGTTTTATTGTTAAGGAGGCATGCCTACAACTTAATTTCCTTAAAATGTACCTGTTACAATGGGTACAACAGGTGCCAAGTTCTACGAATCACTTTAAAAAAATAGAATAGAATAACTCTTTATTGAACACCAACACATAGTAAACAGTACAGAAAACACAGATATTATTAAGATTTACCTTTTACCTATATCGATCTAAATTGTTTTTTATCGTCATTTTTTCGCATAGTTATTGGTCTGATCTCTTTGATGTAACATATTAAATTACCATGTTAAACAACATTACGTACTTCTGATTAATCCCTTCGTGCCCTAATTCAAGTTCTAATAACTAGTATCGCTTCATCACATAGGTCATCCCCTCTAATGAAGGGAAAGTGACCATTACAGCTAATGTATGCATGCATTAGTAGCATTAGCAGAATATGCTTCACCATAGACATACTCGTAATTTTGATACTGGGATCCATAGGACAGATAATAATGGGCAGGGTTCAAATCATACGGGAACTAACCAACCGGGTTAATTTACCTACTTGCGCCTATGTTGAATAGACGGTATATTTAGAGATGTACCTAATATCGAAAGTATTTAAATACAGATAATGATTTATTTATGCGTAAGCAATGTATGTAAGTTTGGGTAAGTTACAGTTGAGAATTAAAATTAAAAGTAATGTACCACTTAATTAACCGGCGAAAAAAAAATGGAGGAGGTTTTCAAACCGACGTGTATATATATTTTACGCGTACTCGTATATAATATTATATATTTTTTATGTTTGAGCACGCATAACTTTTTACAGAGTAGTCTGATTTTGATAACTCTTTTGTGGTGTTTTCCCCTCCCCTTTTGGATCGTATAACTCGAAGTTCGTCCCATATAAATTTGGAAAAAAATCCTACCCGAAGAGTGGGGAAAATTTATAAAATATTTTTTTCAACAAATTTTATTTTTTATCATTTTAATTTAACCTTAATCTAGGTACCAGTTTCAAGTCGGTGCCTCAGCACGAGTTAGGAGGACTGATAGAAGCCCTTTAGGTAGACGACTCATTCTCATTAACAGACAATACTGTAATTTTCATATGTTTTATGTACAATAAAGAGTTACAATACGATACCATACACGCTTAGGCAAAAAACTTTAGAAGAGCCCCTTTAGATGGCCTCTTCCATTTAGTATATTATGTGAACAAGGCGACATTTCAAATTAGTAATTCTATATCAGTTCTGTACACTACGACATGCATTTAGAACATATGTCAAGTTGTTTACCCATCTTTACTTTACTCAAATCTTAAGCCATGAACACATTTGAGCACTATATGTATGTACATATAATACAAAATTTGTGACGTCACATTATAACTATTAAGGCTAAACGTTTCCTCCCGTCGGGAAGCCAGTTAGGAAGTCCGGAGGCACATTTTATAACGTCACTTTTTATATTCTCGCAAATAGGCCTTAGTCATGCGATGAGGTTGCATATAATGGCTTTATTATCATAATTTCACACAAAATAAATGGACCCCATTCGTGATTTAGCTCCACTAATATTAAAGAAAAATATGGTAACGTAATCAGATGCGTGATTTGATGGCTGTTTACCAACAATTTAAGGTTAATCGTGAACTGACTGGTGGAATTGCAAGGTATTATGCGCTTTCATATTTTACCTGGAAACCGGTACTCGGTCACTTCATTTCATACAATTGAGTAGATATATTTACTTCTAGTGGCGTAACTATAGGGTGGCAGGGCTGGCAAAATGCCACGGGCCCCCGACCCAAGAGGGCCCCGGCCCAAGAAGCCGCGAGCTCAGAAATATTTTTTTAACATGTACCTGAGTATTTTATTTTACTTAAAATTAAACTAAGTACAACGTGACGATTTTTACTGATAGGGCCCCATCAAAAGAATTTGCCACGGGCCCCAGATGGTATAGTTACGCCACTGTTTACTTCACTAGTGTATACAATAAATGTATTCTCTTCCGCATTTGCTATAAACAAAACAAAATACAAACACTAGAACAAAATAAATAGGATGTTACTGAACCAATGAGCTGCACCTTTGGTCGCACCTAAACTTACCATCAGATGAGATATACGACAATAACAGGCCAATTTAAAATTAAAATAACCTAACCAACAAAAAGTTGGAAAACCGCCGACTTTGTCACTTCAAAGTTCAATATCTCAAAAAGGGCTGAACCAATTTTGATGATACATCTCTAAGAACCATCTCTAGAAACCTGCTTTCAAATAAACAAAAACCGCATTCAAATTGGTTCACCGGTTTAAGAGCTACGGTGCCACAGACATACAGACAGACAGATTTACAGACAGACACACATAGCGGTCGGGCGGTAAAAGCCGTGGTGGCCTAGTGGTTTGACCTATCGCCTCTCAAACAGAGGGTTGTGGGTTCAAACCCCGGCTCGCACCTCTGAGTTTTTCCAAATTCATGTGCGGAATTACATTTGAAATTTACCACGAGCTTTGCGGTGAAGGAAAACATCGTGAGGAAACCTGCGTGTGAATCCGCACTGGGCCCGCGTGGGAACTATAGCCCAAGCCCTCTTGTTCTGAGAGGAGGCCTGTGCCCAGCAGTGGGACGTATATAGGCTGGGATGATGATGATGACACATAGCGGTCAAACTTATAACACCCCTCTTTTTGCTTCGGTTATGGTTTAAAAATTATGTCCAACATTGTACTCCTACTCGAAGGCGAAAAATTTCATTTGGAAAGTTTGGAAATAAATTCTGAACTTGCGGAGTCGGATACAATTTAATTTAAACAAAATTTAATTCAATGCATAATGCGGCCAGTGCGATGTTTAAATTAAAATCATTATTTAAATCACATCCCGAGTTCCAGCTAAGTTTGGTGATGAAGCTCGCTGGGTTTTGTTACTTCTATTTACCTTATTTATCTTTACTTTAAAAATATTGTAAAGAAAGACATCTAAATAAGATAATAATTACAAACTTTATAGAATTTTTAATAATAACATTGTATTACGACCGTTATCATTTAGCTAAAAGCTTAATCTCAAAGCTTAATTTTATTTCTTTGTGTTACTAACCCTTTTAAATAAGATTACATGTTACTAACGATCTATGGACCCTGGTCTGCAATAAACGTTTATTATTATTAATAATAATAATCTAGCCCATTCCATTGTATATATATTTTTGTTGTTGTCTAATTAAGGAGTAGCTTTTTTTTACTCCCGACGTAAAAAGAGGGGTGCTATGTTTGACCGGGTGTTCTGCCTTTTCGCAGAAATTCCTTTGGTCGAATATCACTTGCCAACCAACGTTTCGCCGATGATTCACTTTGACAACTAACTATTACCAAATTTTTGTATGACAACATGTCATTTGGTCGAATTATTTATAAAGCATACTTAATACCATAATGGCTCAAAACGTTTGGAAAACTTATCATTTGTCAAGTCTTTCATTAGGTCAAACAACTACTAAACGAATAACGTTTCGTCAGTGCAACACTTCACTTTTCATACATTAGCCAACTTTTAAATTAAACTAAGCAAAAGTTAACACACCATTTTTTCAATTGGCAATGTGAACTATAAATAAGTGTTTTGTATAGTAAAAGAAATCTTATGTGTGACAAATTTCAGTTAGATGCGACGACGAGCGAACCGAGGAGGAGAGTGTTAACCGTGAGCAAACAGCGTACGAAGCCGACCGAGCGAAGCGAGCATGACATAAGTCTAATGAAAAATAATATTGAACTAAAAATTGCATGCTTGTAAATAAATTCAAAATCTTCAAAATATGATCGAAGACTCAATGAATGAATTAAATTTGAATTTCGTAAAAATGAAATCTAGCACACACACTTTTCGTACAAGATTGATACAGTGATCATTGACGTATTCTATCAATAGGTCAAACATTGTGTCATATGTGCGTTTTTCACATGCGCTTTATTACAAATACAAATACAAATACAAATATTCTTTATTGCACACCATAAAGCAGCATATATATTATTATTATTTGTATGTATATTAGTGCGCAAACAAAGACACAACAGAAATATTGCGCTCAACCACATTGCTTATCATTACATATATTACATAGTTACTAAACGAAACCCTTATTCAATAATACATTTGGGAAACATTGAACAACGAAATGAATATTGTGCCAACCAAAACATTCTTCTAACCGAAAGTTGTCATTTTGAAAAATGACTTTATATATAACGCACAGACCATAAAATATGTAAAGTTGGTAACTGTGAGGTTGAGAAATAAAACTAAATCTTTTGATAAGTTGGCAAGTGATCATTTGCCAAAATGAAATTCTGCGAAAAGTTGGTTAGGAATTAATATTCGGCGAAACAATTTTCTGCGAAAAATTAAAGTATTTATCCAAATGTATAAAAAAATAATTATCAAAATCGGACTACTCTGTAAAAAGTTATGCGTGGTCATTTCCGACGGTTAAAAAACCGGGTTCTTTATTATAGAGCTTATTTTTTAAATTAACTATTCTTATTAGGCAGAATGGCGCTGCTGCTCAAAGGGTAACTATAAAAATACAATAACTCAAAACTCAAGTGGGGCCTGCAGCTACAGCGGCTAAACTTTTTTTTAATGAATTGACAATCTATTATTTGCCAGCTCCATTTACGCACGAAAATAAATCCTGCGGGCTGTCCCCACTGAAAATTCCTTTTGTTTTTATGTTAATATTCAAACAATAAACGACAATACATGAAAGGCCCTCGACGCTTTGAAAAAAATGCTTAGAAGACTTGTTAAGCGTAAATGAAATAAAAATACCTACCCCATCGGCGTTTGCGTTATTTATTTTTAGGGAAGCCTAGCAATTATCATTACTACGGCTTTTTTAAATTATGCACGGTTAATTATGTTTTTTTGCGAATTCTATGCGGTGCCACGTTAAAAAAAAAATTTTTTTTCTATTTAGAACAGCATTAGGTACCTAACCTACATATTTGTTTGAAATTAAACAGCTGAAATTCTCATATAATGCATCTCTTATAATCATCATCCATCATCCCAGCCTATATACGTCCCACTGCTGGGCACAGGCCTCCTCTCGGAATGAGATGGCTTGGGCCGTAGTTCCCACGCGGGCCCAGTGCGGATCGGGAACTTCAAACACACCATTGAATCTCTTATGATAGAAGTAGACAAATAAGCTATGAGGATAGATTTCATGGCATTTTGACGAGTTGGAGTTCTGCAACGAGGTTAAAGCTACTTGAGGAAACTAGTTTTTTTTAAAGAAAATTACTCACCGTCTTATTTATCAACACCTTACATAATCAATCAGCTCTATAATGCTCAAATTTTGCATGAAAGTATTAGAAATTCCTTTTAAGAGTTACTCGCAACAAGGTTGGATTTTTTGACAGTGAGTTATGCAATAAGTGCTTTGAGTGTACTCGTAGTATGGTGGTCTTGATAGTTGGGTTTATGTGATTTGTGTGTTCGTGCAGTTAATCCACAACTGCGCGAACACACATTTGTTGTAAAGACATAGTTATCGTAAGGTCGCTGGTGAGCAAAGTACAACACAATACAGTACAAACATTTTTACTGCACGATAGTACGATAGTACAATTTTTTTTATCTAAGCACGAAATGCAGGAAAAAGCAGTTACAAAATAATTGTTTATACTTCATTAGTTCATGTAATGATGGAAAAGCAACGTAAGCAAACTAGTTTATCTATGAAGAAACGCTGTTTGTGCCTCTGATTCCGTTTAAGCATCATACAGGTACGAGTGTGTAAATCGTCACCTCGCTTACGTACATCGTTACTCCTGCTGTATTATCCGACCGTTTCGCGACTAATGGTCCAGAGCACTTTGCTCGAGAAAAAATCACTTCAAACAAACAAGTCGCATTAGAGAGAATGTCTTTTACGTATAAAATCTCTTTGTAGATACGAAAGGATTATTCGGGAACGGTACGGGATTGTGCGAAAGCGACTCTGTGCTGGGTTTGCTAGGGTGCATTATAGGTCTCGCCTTTTTCCTCGCGAGTAGTAAGGAATGTCTCTGATTGTCGCTAAGGAACCCTTTCCGCGTGTGTAATGGTTTTAAGACGTTGTGTATGAACTTGAAAAGTGAATGTGCTGTTTATTGTATACAGTTAATGTAATTACAGTTATATTTTAAGTTTTTTTATTGATTCAGCGAGCACAAAGCGCAAGCTTGGGCAAAAATGCTTTTGTACTTATATGCCGCAGCTTTCCTCCACAACCAGCAGGCAGGTGGTAGGACCTTGTGCAAGGTCCGCCTGGATTGCTACCACCATCTTGCTCGCTAATTCTGCCGTGAAACAGCAGTGCTTGCACTGTTGTGTTTCGGCGTGGAGAGTAAGACAGCCGGTGAAATTACAGGCACATGAGGTATCCCATCTAAGGCCTCTAGGTTGGCAACGCATCTGCAATCACCCTGGTGTTGCAGGTGTCTATGGGCGGTGGTGATCTCTTATCATCAGGAGACCCACTTGCTCGTTTGCCGTCCAATTGAGTAAAAAAAAAACAGTCCTCATCTCAAAGTTTCGTGAAAAGATTCGATAATTATGAGACTTTTTTATAGATTAATTTATCGGATATTTTTCAAAATGGATTGAAAGTAAAGAACAGTCACCTTATTGGTTGTACCGTAAGAGCTACTATCCTACATATTTTATACGAAGTTATTACCAATTGCCTACCAACACAAGTAGTATAATACTCTCATTTCCCCATAAAGGTAAACGCAATAAAAAATTGAGTGGCTTCTAAAAACGCAAAGTTCAAGTCTTTGGAATTTACATAAAAACACCTCGGTAACTTCAGAACTTTGCATAATTTGAGGCGGATAATTTGAAAAACTTTTAATTGGAGAGATATTCTTGCAGTTTTTTCTTTGGCTTGCGCCCTTAGGCGGAGTTTGAGGTTCTAATGACACGGGCACTAATATGTTGCCAATATGACCCGCAGACGACCAGTTTTTCATTTCCTTGTGCGTATGAGCGAACATGATCACCTCTTCCAGTGCTCATCGCCATTGTATCACAGCATATTAAGGAATGTGTCAAATATTTTTAAGATTGTAACATTTTAGATTATTTTGTAATAAGTTTTGTTCGAAATAATAAGTACCTACCTAGTTTAATACATGTGCTCGAGAATAAACCACCACGGATTTTCCCACCATTCACCATCTCGGCTCTCTTTCTACCCTAGTTTTATACCGTGTAACAGAATAAACGGTTGTGATCCCAAAATGTGTTATTATTAAACTTTTCTTTCAATTGAATATTTAGTTTTTCCCATCTTTACTTTAAGGCCTCAAGAAAGTAAATGCCCTTAGACAAAGTAAACTTTAGTAAAGATAAGTACTATTAATTACGTCTCGAAAGTTTTCACTACTATCACAATAAAACTGATCCGTATTTCTAGATAAATTAAATTACGAAACTTTTATCATAATGTCTAATTGTGATTTACGAAGTATCTAGTTTCTCTAGAAGACAACATTTTATCACGATTTATTTAAAATTCATAAAATAATTACAATAAAACTTAGAAAATACAAAAGATCCCGTCAATTTAATTTCATATTCACTGAAAAACGGCTACTGCAATTATAAACAACGGGTTGATTTAGGATTTTTTGATTTTTGACCCTCAAAAAAAATGGTGGAAAAATTTGAAAAAAGTCAGAATGGCAGTAAATATCAAATTTACAAGGAAAATCATAGCAGCTAAGATTGCTTGACAATTATTAGTAGTAGAGTAAATAGCAGCCTAAGGTATAAAATATACCTAAACTTGGACGATTCAGTACACAATACGAAAACCTTAGAAAAATATTATTTGATTTTTTCGTAATGGCTACGAAACCCTATTCTGGGCATGTACGACACGCTCTTGGCAGGTTTTTTCTCTTTGCTTTTGCTTGCTTAGGTACTTATTCTACAAAATGACATAAAAGTGTAGAATGCAGTTGTTGTAAACTTGTGGTGGGTAAAAGGATTGTGATTGTTTTTTTTAAATAGTTGAAACTTAGCTACGAGCCAATGGCTACTTGACAATGGGCGGGCCACATAGCTTGAAGAATGTATTTAACCGTTGGTCTCTCTCTCTCTCTCTCTCTCTCTTCTCTCTCTCTCTCTCTCTCTCTCTCTATTCTTGGGATGCGACAAAAATCCGTCACAACACACTGCATCAGATAAATGTGAACGCAGCCATATAAAATGTATGAAACCGATACCGTTCTGATGCGTCACGACTCAACACGACAGATAAATGTGCACCGGGCTTTAGTAGGCCTCCCACATGGTAGACACAGAATATTGCAAGAGTTGTTGGCAACCAGGGATGCAAATAGCGAGCTAGGGGAACTTTAATGATGATTTAATGATTTAATATATACTATGAAATACTTATTATAATTGTACTTATTATAATATAGATTAAGAAACTATTTGACATTATATACCCTATCAAAGTGTCATGCACCTACAACCTAATCATGTAACATCTATATTATTAAGCAAATTAACATAATGAACATGGCATGAATGTATATAAATAAATAAACCTTTATTAAACGGTGGGCGTTTTCTGGCTGATGATGATGATATTAGCTACGATCCAATGCGATCGGTCAGCAACAACACGAAATAAAAATACAACAAAATAAAAACAAAAAAAGTTGAAGTTCAGAGTTGAATATTTAATACAGACAAACGTCAAAACTTGAACCTCCTTAAGTTAAAATATGAACGAAAATCCTTTCGGTTTCGTTTAGACTATGCTTATTCTTTGCAACTTCAGCCATAATTACTGTTTTGGAGGCGCACCGCGCTAAATATCATATTTCAGAGCCATATTTTATTTAAAGCCCGCGACACGGACATGGCCGGACCGACAAAAGGTTTATTCGTACATTTTCAGTTACGTACCTTTTTATTATTTTAGAGTTCCGTGCTTTGCGAGAATAAAATGGAAAGAGGATTTACACGTATGCATGTTTTGAGATTGTTTTAGATGGAGAATCGAACTGAAGTTGTAATATCAGTAAGTACCTATAATAAAATGTGACTCTTTATGTTAATTTTAGATCTGTACCTATGTTATTTCATGTTGCTTAATTTATCGTGTGAATTTAATTTGTATGTGACAAGCAGCCAGATTTTACCTACTTATAACCGGCTAACTGTTGCCCGGGAACTTTTGAGGAGTTTTTTTACGAATCAGTTCTTAGATTTATTTAAATGTTAGTATATGGGGATTGAACAAGTGGAAATACCTATATTTCAGCCATTTCAAAAATCTCTCAGAGCCACTAGTGATTTAAACTAGGTCTGTGAAACGAAAGCTCAGTGTAAAAGCGATTCCAGGGAAACCATAAAGAAATAGACTTATATTTTCACCCTGCCCACTAACAACGCTAAATTACATTTACATGTTAAATTAAATTGCACGCAAGAAATGCAGAAATACGAAACATTTTCAATACAATTTGTCTAATTGCTAGCGGGAAACGTTTTATCATACAGGATATTAACTTACCCGCAAAGTCCGTTTTTCGAGAATGGAGAAATAGAAAACCATTCCGCTTTATGTACAAAAGCTGAATAATAGCTCCGTACGGAAATTGCGCTAGTCCCAACACTGATTAATAGGGCTATGCGGCGTCTACATTATTTGAGTTTCGTGAATAAAAAGTTGTTTACACCTGCCCCTGTAATTTGTCTCGCTCACACTTTCGTGACACCGCTTGTACCCTTTCCACGCCCTTTTTAACCGATGCTCATTTTTAGGGTTCCGGAGCCAAAATGGCAAAAACGGAACCCTTATAGTTTCGCCATGTCTGTCTGTCCGTCCGCGGCTTTGCTCAGGGACTATCAATGCTAGAAAGTTGTAATTTTCCACAGATATATAAATAAACTATGCCGACACAATAGTACAATAAAAAAATCCAAACAAAAAAATTTTTTTAGGGTCACTCCCATAGGCGTAAAGCGAGGGTGTTTTTTTTTTCTCATCCAACCCTATAGTGTGGGGTATCGTTGGATATATATTAGTTTGGTCTTTTAAAACCATTAGGGGTTTGCTAAGACGATTCTTCGATTCAGTGATTTGTTTGCGAAATATTCAACTTTAAAGTGCAAATTTTCATTAAAATAGGGCCCCCCTCCCCCTCTAAAATCTAAACCGGTCCGTGAAATCCTTAGAAGAATATTACTTAATTTTTTCGTAATGGGTACGGAACCCTATTTTGGGCGTGTCCGACACGCTCTTGGCCGGTTTTTTGTAGACTTATTAGTTTATTACATTAGAATACGGAAGTTCGCCGAAGAACTAAAATCATTGAATTAGCTTGAAAAATACCTATGCGACATCGCTCGAAGAACAGATACGCTGGGCGAGAAAAGTCCGCATAGGGCGACCACGATCTGAAAGACAAAGCGTTGCGTTGGCAGCCTTACACCAGGTACGGTCGGTTCCCTAACTTATGTATCCACTTTTCCATACTAGTTGCATAGAAAAGTGGATATTTATGTTAGAACACGACTGTACCTACAACGTAAATGATTCGACACTTCGCTTGGCAGCCCATATATTTATTTATTTTTATTTTATGTTGCTTATGTTGACAGGTTTCAGGTAAGCATGCATATGTTAAGCTTTTTATGTTTCATTTAACCCGGTCTACAGGGTGATTCCGGGGTCATGAGCAGGAGTGAAAGGGGTGATGGGAAGATTCAGCAACTTTTACTCTGGGACCAGCCACGAAATGGCAAATAAAAACTGCTATTCCATACATTTCGGATAGTTAGCGATCAATTATCTCTTGATTAGATGGGTTTTTTTCGCGATTTCGGGGCTGGTCCCATAGTAAAAGTTGCTCAGTGTGAATCTTCCCATCACCCCTTTCACTCCTGCTCATGACCCCGGAATCACCCTGTATAATTATAATACTTATATATTCTAAGTTTAAAATACAGACAACAATTAGTAATACGATTCGATTTCCTTGATATCGAATTTCAACAACATAATTTTGGCGTTTGTGCTAAATTTAAACTCGAGTTTAAGTTGAAAAAATTGTTTTCGTCTATTTTAAGATGTTTGACGTACCTACAATTATCCTGGTTTCAATAAACGCCTAAAATAGAATTGGTGTTGTACAAACACTTTCTGCACTCACTGCATCAAATCCGTTAGGGTTTCATCTTTATTGGATTAAATAAAATAACAAATTGACCTTATGATCTACAGTGCAATACAATGACTCTTTATTGAACTCTACAATAAGAAACGATACAAAAAACGAATAGGTACATATAGGTCATATATCCATCTTGCTGATGGACGCCCTGTGCTGCGTTTGCCGATCCGCGGTCTCCATTCGAGAACTTTTCGAGCCTGGCGGCCATCAGCTGTCTGTCTGTCTATTCTAAATAGTAATGGAAAAAATACACCCAAGAATGGTTATTCAAATGCCAGATCTAATAGTTTACACGAGCGAAGCCGCGGGTAAAAGCTCGTATTGAATAACCGGATAGTGTTTGTGTCATTAAATTTCTTAGATTTTCATTGCAGTATTTAGTTTTAATAAAATACTACTGAAGTGTGTGAAGTTCCCAATCCGCACTGGGCCCGCGTGGGAACTACTGCCCAAGCCCTCTCATCCGAGAGGAGGCCTGTGCCCTGCAGTGGGACGTATATAGGCTGGGATGATGATGATGATGATGAAAATACTACGAAAGTTATTTATCCACATAAAAAATTCCAACAGCGACACCCGAAGTTGAACTCACAACCACAAAACAGATTGGTACAGATTTCAATCTACGTACAAAGTTCGTTCGAGCAACGCATCACATGGACACTGTTCATGGACACGATATCGCGGACCGATTGGGACCAGTGCGAGCGCAAGTGCCATCTGCTTGAGACACGCGACTGTGAACTTTTTTGTGCAATAATAGAGAATGCGAATTTATAACACTTTAAAATATAATAATCGTGTATTTCGCCAATGTCGAAATCGTTGCAAGATATTTTCTGTGACAAATTTGTAATATAACAATGACATTAACATTAAAATATTTTAGTTTTTATTCATTTATATTTCCATTCCTCCCGTTTCATTCTCAACAGTAAATCCAACAACTAGATATACGAGTGCCACTACCACAATTGGGATGCACCAAAAAAAAAAAACCTATAGTTTTTATTTTATTTTTGGAAAGAATAGGATATTTTAAAATACCATTTTCATTGATTTTGAATATGGATGAGTATTTATTTTTTATATATTATTTACGAAATACGCTGACGTCACAGTGAGACAGCCACGTTCCATTGCCTGGAAAAAATCAGGTTGTACATAACATAATCTGTGGCATTACAATTTGACAATAATTCAAGCACGGTTTAGGGTCCTAAATGAACCATGACAAATAGTTTTATTTATTTCTCTTCTTTTAGCTTCGCTTATTCCTATGTTTATTTAATGGTGTGATAGTAAATAGATATTTTGTTATTAAAATCTGATATTTAAATTCATTTTATTTACTTATAACGTAGTAATTTAATAATTTAATTTGCAAAAATACATTGGAAATACTCGTATACATTTCGGACTTTACGATAAATGACAACTGTTTAAAGCCGGGTGCGCATCAGCATCAGTTTTTTGTGCATAAGCCATAGTTGACAACCCTAGAGCGACCGCCGAGCGTAGGTATGAAAAGTGAAGTAGGTACATACATGAGATTGACTTCTGTACTTTTCTGTTTTGTGTCACAAAGTTTGAAAGTGCGAAGTCCAATTCATCGAATTTCATTCTGAATATGTACGAAATTAAACGCGTTACCGGATCCGAGTGGTTCGGGAACGTCCTTGACATTTCCCTCATGGATTTCTAAGCGTACAAAGGGACAGCAAAAGAGGAGGTTTAATTTTAAAAATTCTCAAACCCACACGCGACCCTTGGCGGGAGTGCCGTGTCTCCGGCAGAGATCTAAATAAAGGTGCGGAGATTGGTTCCAGGTTTTGAGCTATACTTGATTTATTTTTGCTGAACAAGATACGGTAAGGACGAATATTATGTATTTAGACCCTTTTTGTGCAAAAATAAAAACAGAAACAATTGACAAACGTTAAGAGATTCAATACAGAGGCGGACGTCCCTTCAAAAGGGTTCGATGATGTCTAAGTAAATCATTTTTTTACAAATGTTTCATTCAGCCAAATGCGTTGTATTCAGAAACTGTAAATGTTTCAGAATTTTTGTAAAACTAAAATAACCTCATCTAGGTAAGTATATAGTGGTCTTGAAATAAATCCTGAATAATTCACAGTTTCAGAATAAAATGCATTTGACCAATCGAAATATTTATAAAACGAATCATTTACTTATAAAAAAAAAATTGAAAAGATATCCTTCAAAAGATCCAGTCAACTTTTTAGTGGGGAAGAGGAGCATTTAGCTAGGGACCGACAAAGAGAAGTTTAAGTCATAATTAGTAGTAACTACAATACAATGTTTTAGATAATTAATACGTACCTAACCTCATAAAAATAAATCACAAAATTGTTAGCGTCTTGTTAGAGAAAGGGTTCCTCGCGATTTGTTGACGTGATTTTAAATTAGATCATTTTAGTGGTTTTTTTTTTTGGTGTTCTCTTATTAGTGCTATTTATAATCCCACCACGAGACAATAGTCTATGGGCGGCGGTGATTGTTTCCCATCAGGTTACCCTCATGCTCGTTTTCCGCCTCTTATTATATTATTATATACTAGCTTTTACCCGCGGCTTCGCTCGCGTTAACCATTAACATTTCAAAGAAGCAAGCAATCAAGCAAGCAAGCCAGCAAGCATGCAAGTGAGCATGTAAGCAAGCATGCAAGCAAGCATGCAAGCAAGCATGTAATTATGCAAGGAATAGTGCAAGCAATCATGCATTCGAGCATGCAAGCAAACATGCATTCAAAGTTGCATTCTAGCATGCAAGCAAGCATGCAAGTGAGCATGTAAGGAAGCATGTAATTATGCAAGGAATAGTGCAAGCAAGCATGCATTCGAGCATGCAAGCAAGCATGCATTCGAGCATGCAAGCAAACATGCATTAAAGCATGCAAGCAAGCGTGCAAGTAAGCATGCAAGTCAGCATGCAAGCAAGCATGTAAGGAAGCATGTAATTATATTATAAATAGTGCAAGCAAGCATGAATTCGAGCATGCAAGCAAGCATGCATTCAAAGCTGCATTCAAGCATGCAAGCAAGCATGTAATTTTGCAAGAAATAGTGCTAGTAGTAAGCATGCATTCGAGCATGCAAGCAAACATGCATTCAAGCATGCAAGCAAGCATGCAAGCAAGCATGCAAGAAATCATGCAAGCAAGCATGCAAGCAAGCATGCAAGCAAGCATGCAAGCAAGCATGCAAGCAAACATGCAAGCAAGCATGCAAGCAAGCATGCAAGCAAGCATGCAATCAAGCATGAAAGTGAGCATGTAAGTAAGCATGTATTTATGCAAGGAATGTTGCAAGCTCTGCTGCAAGCAAGCATGCAAGCAAGCATGCAAGCAAGCATGCAAGCATGCAAGAAAGCATGCAAGTGAGCATGTAAGTGAGCATGTAAGCAAGCATGTAATTATGCAAGGAATAGTGCAAGCAAGCATGCATTCGAGCATGCATTCAAGCATGCAAGCAAGCATGAAATTTTGCAAGAAATAGTTCTAGTAGTAAGCATGCATTCAAGCCTGCATTCAAGCATGCAAGAAAGCATGCAAGTGAGCATGTAAGCAAGCATGTAATTATGCAAGGAATAGTGCAAGCAAGCATGCATTCGAGCATGCATTCAAGCATGCAAGCAAGCATGAAATTTTGCAAGAAATAGTTCTAGTAGTAAGCATGCATTCAAGCCTGCATTCAAGCCTGCATTCAAGCATGCAAGCAAGCATGCAAGCAAGCATGCATTAAATCATGCAAGCAAGCGTGGAAGCAATCGTGTAAGCAAGCATGTGATTATGCAAGAAATGGTGCAGCAAGCAAGCAAGCATGCTTTTTAACACATTATTAAGTCAGCTCAGTCAGCTCCGCGGTTAGAATACAAAAACAAACTTTTGGTCATCCCTTGGGAATGGCAATTTTTTTCGGGATAAAAAATATCCTTTTATTTATTCTGGACCTCTAATATGACGCATGCAAAGTTTCATAGGAATCGGTGCAGTAGTTACGGCGTGAAAGCGTAACAAACAAACAAACAAACAAACAAACAACCAAACAAACAAACAAACAAACTCACTTTCCCCTTTATAATAGTAAAGATAAGTAGGAAGAAAGATTATTGCTTCAAATTACTTATAGATTCCAAGTTAGTCAAACGATAGCGTGATGTATCTACAGGCAGCGCCATCTTTTGGATGTTTTTATAAGTAATTGTAAGCTCGGTGCAATTTGTGGTTTCGAAAGCAAAATATTAATCGCTCGTGTGTCAAATTTTTGTAAATAAATATCTCTCTCTCTCTCTCTCTCTCTCTCTCAAATTTCCTTCCTATTAAATCCGATTATGTTCTTCATATACGTATGTATATATTTTTTTCTAGATTTTGTGATTGAAATTGAGGGTTTTGTGTTAAGACATCATCATCATCATCATCCCAGCCTATCCTAGTCCTGCTGGGCACTGTTGGGCACAGGCGTCCTCTCAGAATTAGAGGGCTTGGACCGTAGTTCCCACGCGAGCCCAATGCGGGATGGGAACTTCACACATACCATTGAATACCTTTGCAGGGTTGTGCAGGTTTCCTCACGAACAACTGACCAAAATTTCAAGACTAAACCCAGCGTTTGAAATTTCAACATTTTATCCGTGGGAATATCGGGATAGAAAGTAGACTACTTATGTGTTATTCCAGAAGTCCAGCTACCTACTTACCAGATTTCATGACTATAAACCCAGCGGTTGTTATTTCGTTATTTCGAGATTTATCCCTATCCCGTGGGAATATCGGGATAAAAAGTAGCCTATGTGTTATTTCAAACGTCCAGCTACCTACTTATCAAATTTCATGACTCTAAGCCCAGCGGTTGATATTTCGAGATTTTATCCCTATCCCGTGGGAATATCGGGATAAAAAGTAGCCTATGTTTTATTCCAGATGTTCAGCTATCTACATACCAAATGTCATCCAAATCCGTCCAGCCGTTTCAGCGTGAAAGAGTAACAAACATACTCACTCACTCACTCACTCACTCACTCACTCACAAACTTTCGCATTTATAATATTAGTAGGATAATAAGTTGCAATACGGTGTTTGACTATTTTTTATTTATTTTATAAATCAAAGCTTGACAATGCATGATATCAAACAGAAAAACAATTTTTAAGCTACCTTTAAATATAACAGAGTTATAAAGGTTTGAAATACAAGATAAGACAGAGAAAGACTTACTTGCATGTGACGTCACAGGCAAGTAGCGCCATACTTGCTACATAGAGAAAAGCGTTTTAGAAACAAACAGATATAAAGATATAAAAAAAACACTATAAATCCAATTTTCAATCGAATTAACTTATTGCCTCTTCGCTAAACATTGTCTGTGTATCTATATTTTTATAACAATACAGGATATGGCAAATTTAACAGGTGTCAATTACCGATTTCCCCCGTCCGTTAAATCTTATAAATTCAATTTTGGTAAACAAGTTCGATAACTACCCATTTTTTCATCAGCTTCCCAATTTCTCAAAATCCAGTTAAAAGTTTTTAACGTTATATTCCTTATCAATTTTACAAAACAACTTAATTGGATAGCAAAACTTAGGGTGTTTTCATTCCTGAAAGTTTGCCCAACTTTTGGGGAGCCCTGGTGTTTTCCGCATGAAATAAGAAAAGGTCCAGGTAATGATAATTTCAGGTAAAAAGTAGAGTTCAGAGGCCATTTACGCAGCGCTGTTTATATAATCCCAAAATAACAAGTAATTCTAAGCATGTAAGTACTATATTATAATATATGTGCTCGCGCGTTCGTATGAGTACTATTCGCGCGAACCTACGATGATCGCGCATTCGCGTTCTATTAGGACGATGCCATACACTTGAAGCTCATGTTAAATTTTAACGCAGTCTTTATAACCTTTACTGTATAACTTGCTTTTCCGCAACCTGTTTCGCAAAAACATGCAAATACAGTTAGGTAGGTATGTACGACAAATGATTCGCCAAATATCACTTAGGCACACATGACTCAATATGTTACGAAGACCCAACTATGCCCAACGCGTACAAGACGCTGCCTCGTTTCAACCTTCATAAGAGCTCATTCTCGCTGCTAAACTGCGCATCCAAACTTCGTTACGGACTGAGTTCGGTAAATAAACATCAGAGTTTTTTTAGGTGTCAAAAAAAACACTTTTAAGTTATTTACAATCTGATGCAGTATGTCTTAAGCTAGTAACGAAATAAATAAGTAACACCAGAGTGTTTTTTTTAGTCTCTCACTTTTGGTTCACGTGGTATTTCTATTGTTCTTATTATGTTACTTGTACAATTGTAAAAAAACCATTACAAATTTAAAATTAGAAACCGAAACCTAAACAATTGCGAATCGATATATTTCACAAACACAATTACTCAAATAGTACATTCAACATGTAGGTATATATCGATCACGTTATTATTCAATTTCGATACGTCGACGCTCGGATGTGCGAACTGATTTATAAACTGATAATCCTGTCAGGGATACAGAAACTACTTGTTAATTTCAAACGGTGAACAGAATATCAATCATCATAGTCATCTCAGCCTGTATACGTCTCAGTCTTGGGCACAGGCCTCGCCTCAGAATGAGAGGGCTTGGACCGTAGTTCTCACTCGGGTCCAGTGCGGATTGGAAACTTTAATTATCAATACAAAATAAGTAATAACATTTTATACCATTCGATGTCAATTTTACCTACCTTCTGAAGTATATTTCTATATGTGTAAATAAATGTCTCTCTCTCTTTCTCTCGCAATTGTGTGGAAACATTTTAGTCAAGCAAAGTAGTTACTAATAGGTACAAAACCTTTGTCGTACTTGTTATCAGTATCACAGACGACGCTTAAAAACCAGTCAAGTGCGAGACTGAGTTACGGACGGTGTTAGCTAAACTCTGCTCCTCAGCAAAATACCGGGTGTGGCCTGTAGCACGAGCAAATAATTAAAACATTACATCGTACTCTTCAAATTGAACGACATTAGTTCAGCGACTACAAAAATTGTGTTTTTTTTTTTTATTACACTTTAAAAGTTTATCCGAAGAAGCAATCTAAAGCAAAATGTTTGATGTATGTAGCGTGACAGGCGACGTCAATTAGGCCCTAGGATGGCGTATATTGATAACATTATTTAGTTTGTATAAAAAAAGGAAAATATAAAGACTCTTTTATATATTAAAAGTCGCTGAACTGATGTCGTTCAGTTTGACGAGTACGATCTACTTATGTGTTTTAATTATTTGCTCGTGTTATAGGCCACACCCGGTATACGCAGTCTAGGGTCATTTTAGGTTCGGTTTTGGTTTTTACATAATTCTAAAATACCTGATAGTGAAATCCTCAGCTTGGATAAGGAAGCAGACACAAGCTAGTTTTAAATAATCAAATATCTCGAATATAGCTTTACCCAGCAATAATAAAACAGTCCACACAAATCATTCGTTTCTATAAACTTGAATAAAACTTGCAACGGCAAAAGAGTATCGTCCCAGTCGAGATTACGCTACGCATATTTCATTGCTTGGCCAATGCGGTTGCAAATCAGTAGTTACTATACATCACACGCAATGAACAGAGTATACGCGTAAAGTCGTCTACGTATAACGGTTAAGTAAACAGCTTACAGATTTTTCTTTTGTTTTACCTTGTCGCTGACATTTCCTTACAATATCCGCTGGAGGGAAACTCTATGCATAAAACAGGAGGTTGGATTTAGAAATTTGGTATTATCTTTATGGTGAATGTATGGATATAGAAGGATCATGAGCTATGTCGGTTGGCATGCGTTTTGTACAAGACAATAGTGACATGGGTTGGGCTTTGAATGAGAATAATGAAGAGAATAAAAGTTTTTGGAGTTTAATAATCGTATGGAAATTTTACCAGGGGTGACATTTAAAAGATTTAGCTAAAAAAAATAAGCTTTCTCTTATTATAGGTTCATAACCTGGTACTTTTACTGCGAGTCATTTCAATTTTGTGAATGAGTAAACCAGTTTTAACAAATCCGAATTCAAAATAGTCAATTAAATTGGACGATTTATTATAATTCATACGTACAAAATGACAGTAATCATCCAAAGATATATTATATTGTTCGTGATAAAACTGGTGTAGAATTAAAAAATACATTACAATTTGCCACATAAAAATAAGCAAGTAGAAATAGGATTATGTTCAGCATAAGCTGCGAGCTAAAAAAACAATACAAATTACAGTTCCATTATTTATCAAAGGTTAACTGGAAGAGATCCCTTTAAGGGATAAGTTCGCCTTTGTACATCTCTTTCTCGTGTTAATTGTAATTTACAATACAGAATAAGATAAATCTTCTTCTTCTCTTCTTCTTCAGCGCGTTTTCGCCCACCGTTGGGCATACGCCTCTCCAACCTTTCTCCACCCAAATCGACTATCTGTCTCTCTCTTCCAGACCGGTCCTGCTGTCTCCACAATGTCATCGGACCATCGAGCAGGCGGTCTGCCCACATTTCTTTTCCCTAGCCGGGGTCTCCACTCCAAAACGCGCTTGGTCCACCTTTCGTCGTGTCGTCGGCACACGTGGCCGGCCCAGGCCCATTTCAGCTTCGCGACTCTATGTCCCGCATCGACCACTTTCAAGAATAAGATACAATAAAGAGTTACAATACAATACAATATCATGCCTGGTTAAAGCTGCAGGTTAGCGGTGAATGCAAGCCGCTTCCAACCGACGAAGCAACTAGAGGTTTATGGGGGAGGCCTATGTCCAAATCCAACAGTGTACGTCCTACGGCTGACATGATGATGATGCTAACACGATCTTAACCTGGGCAAAAATCCCCTTGATCATGTTAAAAAGGTATTTCTGTTGAAGTCATCTTGCATTCATAAAGGCATTATTAATCCTATAGCAGAAGGTTCGAGTCAATAGGGCCTAATTAAAACTGTCGGCGGCAAGCCACTCGGTTTGACGTGACGACGGCTTTGTCCTGACATCGGATGCTTTTATGATTTTCACTTTTTACAATAGGTCTGGCGGTGGAAACAGATTTTGTTTTTAAATTGGCTTTTTGGTGTTTGTTAACAGTTTTAAAACGTTAAAAATTCAAATCTGGCTTAATAACATAGATATTTTTCACGTCTTAGTAACATACTTACATAATATATTTATGACCTTGACAGTACCTATGAATAGAAGATACTCGAAGATATTAACGAACGACCAGTTGAGTAGCAAAAACCTTGTAATAGCTGTGTAAGTTTAGAAACTAATAAAATGCATGATTTCTTCTCGTAAATAATTAAACTACCTACTTGATTTTCAGAGAACGGGATACTTTGTGATTTCAATTTGAAAAACTAAAACAAACGTTATAATGCCAAACAATGCCTCACTACATTTATTATTTTGTTGTTTGTTGCCTATTTAATTTACATTATCCGCAATTTGAGTCAGTAATTAAATTTGCGCAAAATATGAACATCCCAAATTTATTCAAACTAATTTAAACTATTACAATAATGCATTATTTTTCGTCCAGCATTATCTGAACTAGAAGACAACTTATAACCACGTTGAAAAAATATAACCTGTACGAACTCTAAATCGCGATGTTTCGATTACGGATTTAGAATTCGTACGCCAATCAAACTACTTGTAAAATAATCATAGAACACTACGGCATTCAATTCAAACGGACAATGATCCACCGAATCCTTACATCACACAATTCGGAAACCATCACCGTAATATGACGGATTGACGTACGAATTTACGGCCAGCAGCACGTCGACTCAAAACGAAATGAGCAGATTAAATTATCCGACATGGGGCGTTCAGACCCTTCCGAAGGTCGAATCCTATTACCGCGCCTTCTAGTCGAGATATCTGTGCTTTACGCTTTAGGTAAGCTGGGGCTGATTTATAGCTTTCACATCGCTCTGTGTCGGGTGAAATGTTGTGTTAATAGTATGATCGCGTTTTTAAAGAGGCCCTGTGGCAAATGAGAAGTTGATTCTGGTGTGACCGTGGCGCTTGTGATAGAATAAGAAATACGTAGTCTAGTTCACTATCAATGATATTCTTTCCAAATAATAAAAAAGTGACACATAAATGAGCCTTTTGCGGCCTACTTACAGAATAAGAGTTTTGATAAAAAAAATTAAGATAAAAACAGACGAAGACGAGGTCCTTAACATCCTATGTACCTTAAAGAACTAGACTGGCTGTTTGGAATAAATCGCGCGGCGCATCAATCATCCATATTACATCGATACAACCCCTGTCACGGACGTCAACAAATACTATAGTGAAAGGTTTACAAATCCACGCTGTGAACTTTTGTGTGCCGTTTTGATGTAATGTGTGAAGAGCGAATAAAATATTTCTATTCTATTCTATTCCTGTTCTGTTCTCTGATCTTAGTAAGTACCTTATTGCATTCCACAACAAATATAGGGTTTTCACTCGCGTCATTAGTAAATCGATTTTAAAAGGAAAACTATCACAGGTAAGTTGTACTTACACCTTACAAGTTAACGAGGAAAGTCGATCAAAACTTAATGTTTTTTGATTGCCACATTAGTATATTTCGAACTTTAGCTTACACTGTTCTCGACTTACACACATTCGGCCGATATTTCCTTTTGTCTCTGACCTAAAACGCAGTGTGCCTAAATCGCGGTTTGCCCTTCATACGAAAATATAGTTCAATACAGACATAATCGTATCGTGAGAGAGACAACATCAGAAAAGACAAATAGCGACATAGTCGTATCACGAAATAGGCAACATTAAAAAATAAACAAATAGCGACATAGGCTAACAGCTACTTAGTCCTAAAGCCTCTTTGAAATAACATTTAGAGAAACGCGATTTAGGCACACTGCGTTTAGATCTACTGCGACAAAAAGTGTTTTTAATGTATTTAGGAAATTTAAAAGTAAACCGAAGTGTCAGCGTCTCTTGGCAGTTCGTTAAAGCAACAGTTAAGCCAAGTTCCGGATTACTCAGAACATCCTGTCACGCGAAACATGCAAAGATACTCAGTAGTTTTCCTTCGAACCTCCAGTTTTGACTGAGGACAAATTCCTGTCAGAAAGACACTAATGGCTCCATTGAATGGCACGAGATGTGAGGTCACGAAACAACTTCGTAACTAACTTGACGTTTTTATTCACGAGCATTATGTTTGTGAAATAAGGGACCGGGCTCGGGCGGGAAATAGTTTTTATTTAGTTAGGGGAATAGTGGGATGTTTTAGGACTAAAACCAAGTTTAGACTTGCAATAAAAATGGTGCAAATTGTAAATTCAATGTATAGAAATGTTTACTCAAACTTGTCCAACTATGTCCTGAAACATTCTAGGGTAATTTTATGATACAGTGTACAGACTACACAATACCCAATGCAACGCCCAGATGGCCTAGTGGTTAGAGAACCTGACTACGAAGCTTGAGGTCCCGGGTTCGATTCCCGTGTTGGGGCAGATATTTGTATGAAAAATACGAATGTTTGTTCTCGGGTCTTGGGTGTTTAATTTGTATTTAAGTATGTATCTATATGTAAATAATTATATTTATCCGTTGCTTAGTACCCATAACACAACCTTTGCTAAGCTTACTTTGGGACTAGGTTAATTGTTGTGAATTGTCCCGTGATATTTATTTATTTATTTAAATGTCTTTTTCCTTTTTGCCAATGTCCAGAGGAGGATCGTCTACAGCTATGTGTTGTTAGCTTTCAATTGGTCTACACGAAGCGGTTCGGTTCATCTGCAAACTGCTTGGGATGGAATTTCGAATTCGGATTTTCGGATCGTCTGAGTTTCCGGACATACAACCTTGGGTTTTTCAAGGCTTGAGTTGCTTATGCCTGGTTCACATTATTCCATTAAAATCGTGCCAGTAGCAATACATTGCGGGGTCACAATCCAAACGAGTTACACAAGATCGATCGAGCACCGCAGTGTCATGCTACTGGAACGGTTTTGCTGGAATAATGTGAAACAGGCGTTACGGTGAGTTTAACTTTTGGCCTCATAATAATAATATGATCTTTCTATTAGGCAAGATAAGTATCAATTGCTAGTCAGTTAATTGAGCCATAAAAGTAGCTACAGGTACTTTATTTTGGCATAAACGGCAATTACAGGGTACATATTCATAGCCTTATTGTAGTATCTCCGCAAAAAAATTGTACTACCTTGCGGTTAAAAATTATGCTGCGTTGACAGACGGATAGCAAGATAGAAAGACAGACAAGCAAAAAGAGCGGAGCCTTAAATGGATTCCCGGATCTGGCAGAATACGGAACCCTAAAAAAACATAATCCTCCTTCGGGCAGTCGGGTAAAAAGCTAATCCAATGTTAAATCCTCGCATTGAGAGGGTTCTTATCAGCAAAACTTACGTGTCCTCGGATCAGGGGATAACCATGTTAGCGGTCTGTCGGCGCCACCTACGTGTATCGAGTTGGGATTTTAGTAGTTCACAAATCCCATCAAAACATAAATGTGAAATAAGAGCAAAATTCAATATTATGATATTTGCTTTGATTGTTGACTTTAACGACTAAAACTAACAAGTTATTTTTGTAGGTAGGTTAACAAATTTCATGTTTGTGTTGTCTTATTTTAGGTTCTCATCCGATTACCGCACACTGAATCTACCGAACAACGACTAAACTGATAGTGTCTTTTCCAACCTCGACATTGGCGGAATCATCGATAGTATCGATGGAGCTATACTTACAAGAATTGAATTGAATTGACTTTAACGACAAAAGAAGTGAGATCTAAATGTTCAAGTTTAATGGTCAGTCCTGAAATTTATTTACATCAATATAAAATATTTTATAACAACTTAAAATATCATTTCTTCAAGTCAATGATTTCTTCTTATAAGTTAGGATAATATATTGAAGCGTAAGGTCAGACTTGGCTCGTTCTCATATACGTGAGTAATCCGTTTTATACTTTGAAATAAGTACCTACTTTATCGCAATAAGTTAAAATATAGAATATCTTGAAAGAGTATCAAACTAACACAGTACACATTGCACTCGCACACGATAAATAAATACGTAAACAAACAGACAGGTAGCGGAGGTTTAATATGTCCCCGGTACGGAACCCTAAAAACGGTAATCCAATGTTTAATCCTTGCACTGAGACGGTTCTTATCAGCCAAAACTTACCTGTCCTTGGATCAAAGGATAACCGTGTTAGAAGTTGGTGCTGCCTACGTATCTCTAGCTACTTGTAGCCAAATTATTTCCTAAATAAATAAGGTTCTGGCGCTTCGCCGGCCGCTGCCGCGGCGAGCTCGCTTTGCTCGCTCGGCTCGCGCGTTGTGGTCGCAATGATTGTACTTACCAAACGCTCTTTCTCGCTCCGCTCGTCATCGTACCTAATTTTCCGGTGCCAAATTGTCAGTAAAAGTTATTTTTCTATTAGAATGATTATCATCTACGCACGCTCTAGTTAATTTGCTGTGGAGTCAGTATTTTTCGCTGTGCAGTCAGTATTTTTGATGTGATTGTATTATTTTTGTATAGTTTGTGTTGATGTATATTTTCGAATTATCTGCAGTTAGTACTAGTTTTGCTAAACATTTAGTTTACTTGACACTTCAGTAATTCACATGGGTCAAAGTCAAATTCAAAATATTTTTATTCAATTAAGGCTAATTATTATTATTATTTTATTTTTTGTCATTTTTTACTTTTTTTTTATTTATTAATTCAGAAATTTAATTGGTAATTTAGGCTATATACTCTCTACCGCCAATTATTTTCGTTTTTGTCCCCGAACAAAAGTGACGGAGGAGAGATAATTTTACAGGGGACATAGTAGCATTTTTAGTTTTTTTTTACTTATACAAATATTAGCTACACAGAAAAAGACTAATCAATGGCGACCACATTTTTTTATTTGTTAATTTGAAGACATGAATACATGATGACAGAGTGGTTAGAAAAAATGCACCCAAAGAATTTTAACCCAATTAGTCAAATTTGGGATTAAACTAAAATAATGATCTACACTTAGTGTTGTGAAAAATGCTCATTTCGAGGCTTAAAGACTCGAACCCTAAAGACTCTCGAGGCTTAACGACTCAAAGGCCGCAAAGACGGTTTCTCGCATCCATACGCATAAAATAAGCCAATTCAATTCTCAAATATAGTCGAGTCTTTAAGACTCTGGAGTCTTAAGAGTTCGAGTCTTTAAGCCTCGAATAAGCGTTATCCACAACTCTATCTACGCTACCTGCAGTTGGTGTGAAACATTATTATTGTCAGAAATGTGGCAAATGTCACGGCTACGGAATGGCAGCGTGTATTTATCTTGCAAAAACGTGCAGTACGTATCATATGCTATATATATGCATATCACGGAACCCCCCAAGGCAAGTTTTTAAAGATAGCAACATAATGAATGACACTCACATCACAATACTTATTTTAAATAATTAAATATATTAGAAGTCATACAACTATTTTCCAACAAACTATTTTGCAAAAAAACAAAAATATTTTGGACTCAGCATATTGTCGACTTGCGATATCCAAGAAAACGGTGGATATTGCGGTTGGTATTTATAATAAACGGGAATAATAAACTACCCGACAGCATCAAAAATATTCAAAACGACCTGACATTCTTCAACCAATTAAAAAATGGCTGACTAAAAATGCCTTTTAATTTTAATTTAATTTTAATATTTTTTTAAAAGTTGATTTACTTTTTGATTGCTTTGATTTTTTCCGTCACCGTTTCTTAAGCAGCAGTATGGCTGCTCCTTTACTTGTGTGAACAAGAGCCGTCGCTGTTACTGTGTTTGAAACACAGAATAAATATCGTCATTAAATTTAGTATACATAGTTAAATCAAGAAAGCCTTAACTCATCTTAAATACTCTATATTAAGAGCGCTTTCTTCGCAAATCCTGCCAAATGATCGAGTTAAACCAAGTAAGTTCAAATATTTTATCAACAAACAGAAGCAGGAGTCAAGTAACAAAGTGCCGACAAGGATAATAAGATTTACGAGATATCGCCATTGACAAAGAATCCTTGAGCTCTTAAATTTAATACAGGCATTGCTTTACATGGAATCAAGGTAGTGTTTGCAATCCATTGATACCTATAACGCTGCATCGACTGTTTTTATTAAACGACACGAGGCGATGGATGTGATGTGAAATAATATAGCCGCGGTATGTAAGAGTTTAGATTAAATAAAAGGAAACGACAGCTCGGATTACATTCCCTTTCTTTTGTTTTGTTTATCATAGAGTTAAGAATCGATATTGTTTGCACGGTTTCATGTTGCAGAATTTGGCACAGTTCAAATTTATCCTTGAAGTGTAATGAGAGAGCCTAATTAAACAATAATTAACTTTTGCATTAATTATTACCTGCTCTCGCTACAGTTGAATTCATGGGTATAAGAACGTGGGTGAGTAGCGTGGATATTATAGCCAGGGTTCGAAAATATCCGATATTTTGATATTTATGATACTCGTATATATCCGATATTTATATCAAAAGTTTGATACACTTATATCCAATTTGTATGAAAACCATATTATTATTTGTAAAATAAGTTAAGTAAAATTGTTTCCGCACTTTATCAGTTACTTTCTTCATAAAAAAATAATAAAATAAACACAACAAAAACTTACTCTTTCGTAACGAAATTTTTCTGACACGACTGACGCCATTAAACCTACTATTAGGGAGTATCTTTTAACTATTCCAACGCCATCTACATTTGGGAAGTAGAAACACAGTAACGAAGGCCAAAAACTAGCCAAAAATTACTTAATAAAATCAAATTTTTAAACCAATTTTTGTATTGATATATATCATAAAAAATCATTTGATATATATCGGATATATATCATGATATTATATCCATTGATATTATATCCTCGAACCCTGATGATAGCATACATAGAATAAGAAGGTAAAAAATGTTTTTTTTTTTTCTATTATTGAACTAAAAATCTGCGTTTTATGGACTTTATTAACAAGGAACTGTAATTTTTTACCTTTTTATCGTTGTTGATAAACAGTGTGTGTAGATTTGGAGTGTTTGTTTGTAAAGGATGTCCCAAAAAGAACGCTAGATTTGAAATTGATGAAAAACACATTTTGTATATAAAATCTTGAAATACATAAAATAGGGTTATTTGTGGAATAATACGTCAGGCAAATGTCCTCCTTTGTCCGGCTTTGCTGGCACATACGCACTCTTTTGTCAAAATTTTCTATGACCATTTTGCATTTTGCAGCCGCATGGCTGAATTTCTTCAATGCATCGTCAAATTTCCTCTTTTAAAGCATTGCCATTTGAAAGGCTTGTTTTTGGACTACCAGTGGAATGAACGTCATGAATTTATCCACTCTCCCTGAATTTTGCAACCACTCTGCTCACAGTTGATGAAGTCAAGTCAATATTCCTACCATATTTTGCACGGAACTTTCGAACCGTACACGCCAAACTTCTTTTGAAATATTGTTCAATAATAAAAACGCGTTGATCTTTCGTATAACCCGCCATTTTTACAAACCCTAAACATTCAACTGTCAAATGGTTTTTTTTTAGGGTTGCCAGCACTAAAATACAAAAATGGCGGCAAATTGAAATCTTGTGTCCTGATACAAACTTTCTTGTGACACCTGATATATGAGGGAATAGTTACTGGAATTATTGAACAGATTAAAAAGTCCTTTCATCAACGGAAAGCTATACTAGCCTAGATTAATAAGCTACTTTTTGCACCCTGCGATGAAGTTTTTAAAACTAAGTTCAGTCTTACAAGCCAAATTAGGACTAAAGCCGCATTCACATTTATAAGTCGTGTTGTGTTGTGATGCGCTCTCTCTCTCACTCTTATCTCTCTACATAGCTTTGATGTAACACAACACAACTAAACACAAGTCGTCACAACACACTACATCAGATAAATGTGAATGCAACCATATATTATGGTGATGAATGCGGCTTTAGGGTAAGAAATAAGCTAAAAGTTAAAAAAAAAAAAAAAACTAATACATATTTAAAATAAGGTTAGTTTTTGGAGTCTTTTTGTATGTTTTATTTCAACTCCAAATTTTGTTACTTTTGTTTTGTTCTTTGTTATTTTTGTTGGCACGGAATGCCGAGGAACTGGGTTCGATTCCCAGCGCTGGTCTCTTTTTCTTGTTTTTCTGTGAATCAACGTTTCACTTTGTATTTTCGATATATTTAAAATAAATAATAAATAAATATCACAGGACACTTGACACCAATTGACCTAGTCCTTAGTTTGCTAAGCAATGCTTGTACTATGGATACTAGGCAACGGATAAACATACTTATATAGAAAAATATATACTTAAACACATACCCATTGCCGAAGAATCAAAACCTATCGGGTACTCCCGATGTCATAGTTAGAAACTTGAAGTTTGTAATGAATGTAGAGCTTTATTTATTTATATTTATTTATAGTTTTAGTAAGATCCCGGGTAGCTCTTATAGCACGACTAGTAAAGTCTGAAAATCTTTTTTTTTTAAGTCTATCTGTCACTAACCTATCTAAAATGATCCTACACTGATCCCATACATTTTGCTTTGGAGCAGGGTTCTGCTAACACCCAATATTCATAACCTAATCAACAAAAAGTTTGTCACTTCAAAGTTCAATATCTCAAAAACGGCTAAACCGATTTTAATGAAACATATCTAAAAACCATCGCTAAAAACCTGCTTTCAAATAAAAACAACTGCATTCAAATCGGTCCACCCGTTTAAGAGCTACGGTGCCACAGACAGACAGACAGACCAAACTTATAACACCCCTCTTTTTGCGTCGGGGGTTAATTAGATATTTATCTACAAAGTACGGAATCTTCGCTGCATGAGTCGGACTCGCACTTGGTCGGTTTTTTTATTACTACCCCTAGTCTTGGGCAAAATTACAAGTTTCGTAAGCAATTTAATTCCATCGTATTTTCCGAACGGCCCTCCACCAGCGATATATTGGTGTAAGGTCCAAATTTCATAAATCTGATTTATGGGGCGGACCTTTTTTTACTTTGTCGTATTTTCTGGATTGCCCGCGACAATTTGCGGCACGAACGAATTATTAACAAAACTTAACTACCTTTAGTCTGGTTAATCATCGTCATCGTCCGAATGCTAGGCACAGGTCTCCTCCCAGAATGAGAGGGCTTGGCCCTTAGTTGCCGCGCGGGCCTAGTGCGGATTAGGAGTCTGGTTAATACAGTCGCTTTTCCATGTTAGTAAATGACTAAGTATACTGGTTTAATTACATATTGTCTCAGTATACTAAAACTGCTGCATTATACATTTTTGTATTATGTATTTCTGTCACGATAAACAAAACTATTATTTGGTAAATAAATATTTATAGATAGAATATTGAGATTTTTATTGTAAAGGTTGCCTAGAAGAGATCGCTCTGAAGCGACAAGGTCGCCTGTTGGACCTTAGAAATTCTCTATATTATAGGTACAGGTGTTTTACGTACCTACTGCTTTGCTTACTGAGTGTTGGTGTTCAAAAAGACTCTAATGTATCTTTGCGCAAATTCTAAATTTCATAGAAATATAATAAAAATTATGGAAAAAGTTGACCATTGTCATGCCGTACAAAGAAGCGTGAAAATTAAGATGCCTTTGTTAGCAGTGGGTGCATGGATGTGGGCTAAATTGATTGATTGATTGATAGATATTATTATAGTTTTACCTTTAAATTTCTCTCCTGTAATACCTACCGTGTATTTGATGCACTTGTCTCAGTATACTTAGAAGGAGTCGATATTCTCTTCTATTTAAATATTTCACGTGTTATATTTACCTCATTGATTAATTTTTGAACACATGCCCTAATAAGAAAGGCGTGAGATCATCTCTACGCCTGTTACGTAAATAAATTCATGCTCATGTCATAGCTTCAATCCATATTTTATGAGGAAAGGTGACTCGGGTCAATACAGAAACTTCTTGTGGCGTTTTTTTTCGTCATTAGTTTCTCAGCAAATATTGTTGAAAAAGATGAGATATGCTCAGAAATAACTGGTTATATACTCGTATGGGTACAAAACACTGACGCCATTTTCAAACCGCATCCCCTTCCTACCTTTCAGAAAGGTTCAGTTACAGGCTGCCGGGTCTGGGAACCGGATGCGGTCGAGCTATAATCTTTTTCTCGCTTTTCCTGTCACCGAATCAAAATCCTACTCCAGATCGTCTTACGTGCAAGCTATCTGACTATGGAATCGGTTAGCTGATATCAAGCGGTCACAGTCGGTTGCTACTCTGCGGAGTTCCTCACATCACATTTAGTGCCAAGAACTCGGGTTCTCAGTTCATAGACAGTTTTCAATCAATACAATACTGTATGGCCTACTGTCCATGTAGACCGCACGTCATAATTGTGCACTAGGTACATCGTCATTTGACGCTTGTGTCAGGCGGGGCTCACTCCGCGATTACGTTTTCCACTACTATTAGATGCCAGGCGCCACTCCGGAGTGGCCTATTCAGTGGTTGCCTCGCACTGCCTCCGATCGTCCGTGTGACACCCTTGCGCATTTTTATTTTACTTACGAAATTTATGCGTTATTTTATTACGTTTTAGCCTATTTAAGCATCCTACTAATAAAGGAACAAGAAGATGCTCACTAAATAAAATTTGTATTGTATTGTTAGTAGCTGTGAAAATTTAATTAAAAACGTTTGATCTGAACGTTTAAAACGTTCGAATATTCACCCACCGGACATACAATGAGTGTTATGGTTAAGATTACAAAATTATTTATTTAGGCAACCAATTTTTCTTTTCTCGAATAACGCCTTAATAATACAGATCACATTTTCTTATTATAAGCTGCCACACCAAATAAGAACTCCGTACACAATATCTCGGACTCCAGAGACCACCTTATCCACAGAACTGAGAAGAGGAATAGACATGTCACATGGGCTAAAGCGTGAGGCATCTATATGTCTAAAAAGTCATAGTCGTAGTCACCTTTTTTTACATGACTGCGAAGAAGGAGGGTTATGTGTTTGACGCGTATGTAATATGTATGTGTGTAAGTATGTATGTATGTATAGTCCTATGTCCTCTCGTAACTACTCAACGGCTGCACCGATTTTGATAAATGATACGTCCTTGGAATCGTCTTGATGACGCGAGTGACACTGGGTACATGAAATTCTTGAAAAATAAAAATGGCGGATTTTGGCGCCAAATTGTAAGTTTAAAATGAAGTTTTTTAAATCAAATGAAAGGTAATAACTAGCCCATTCTAAATATATATGGGTTATAATAGTTTAAATCTACCATTTTCAAAGGACTATTAAAAAAGTGTGAAATAAAACAATAAATTAAAAAAAAAAAAAACCCGACTGTTGAACTTTAAGTTAGCTACTTAACAAAGTTCTAGCCCATTAGACTTTTTTTCGTCTTTTTTGTATTTTTTAAGGCAGTCGGGTTTTTTGTTTTTTTTTTATTTTTCAAATAAAATATGCACTCAAAAACCGACAAGGTATGCAAGTGCAGCAGTTTTGCTTATATTTTTTTATTTTAATTAGGTACTGAAACCTATGAAACCACCACAAAAAAGTCTGAGCGTAGTATCACCATATAATTCCCATCAAATTGTTTATTTTTTAAAGTGACGTCAGTGATGACAAGTATATAGCAAAAATTGTGTATACTAACTTAGAAGCATTGCGTCCAAAAGTATACTAACTTATGCTTCTCTTTCGCTCTCTACACTGCTCTACAAGATGTCAAACGGAAATCTTCACTCCAAGCTACTAGTGGGCATTAACGAGAAGACAGGCAAAATATACAACTTTGATTTCAGAAGAAAATTAACATTAATAGTTCTATTTCTCGTATTGTTAATTCTATGGTTACAAAACTTGTGACGTCACAATGTCTTCCCACTTTCTTTGATACATCAGGGGGTAGCACACTTGGTTTTGTCGCGGGCAAAGTATGATGTTCCTTTCTAACCACGCGTGTGAGAATGGGATGAATGCTTCAAATTTGCCATAAACATGCGTGTGCTACCTTACAAACGATCCACCTCGCGACGTGAATATTAAAGCGCCTTATCGTGTCCCCAGAAATTGCTTTTAAATTTGCTGGCGCTGTCACGTTTTTTCATAATAATATATCAAATCACGCGTTTTTAATTTCGAGATATGTTATGACATGTGGTGTGTTTAATAAGTAATAATAAATCATACCTTGCATACCTTGCATACCTTGTCGGTTTTTGCAGGTGGTAGGATCTTGTGCAAGGTCCGCCCGGATTGCTACCACCATCTTGCTCGCTAATCCTCCCGTGAAGCAGCAGTGCTTTCATTGTTGTGTTTCGGCGTGGAGAGTAAGACAGCCGGTGAAATTACTGGCACGTGAGGTATCCCATCTTAGGCCTCTAGGTTGGCAACGCGTCTGCAATACCCCTGGTGTTGCAGATGTTTATGGGCGGTGGTGATCTCTTACCATCAGGAGACCCACTTGCTTGTTTGCCATCCAGTCGTATAAAAAAAAAAAAAAACAATTCATCTGGAGTATAGCCTTATATGGGTGTGAGATCTGGACCATGGCACAAAAGGATAAGCAAAGTTTGGAAGCATTCGAAATGTGGTGCTGGCGAAGAATGGAGAAAATTGGTTGGACATAAAAAGTCGCCAATTTTTGAGAAGAGGTTTTGGAAAGAGTGGAAGAGAAGAGAACATTAATGGAAACAATAGAGAATCGGTGAGGGAAAATGATTGGTCATCTTATACGACATGATGAGCCCATAATGATTTTTGCAGGTGGTAGGACCTTGTGCAAGGTACGCCCGGATTGCTACCACCATCTTGCTCGCTAATCCTGCCGTGAAGCAGCAGTGCTTGCACTGTTGTGTTTCGGCGTGGAGAGTAAGACAGCCGGTGAAATTACTGGCACGTGAGGTATCCCATCTTAGGCCTCTAGGTTGGCAACGCGTCTGCAATACCCCTGGTGTTGCAGATGTTTATGGGCGGTGGTGATCTCTTACCATCAGGAGACCCATTTGCTCGTTTGCCATCCAGTCAAATAAAAAATAAATAAATAAAAATACAATAAATGTCATATTAGAAGGAAAAGTGGAAGGAAAGCGAAAAAGAGGGAGACCGAGAATTGATTATACAAAGCAAATAAAAGAGAAAGTAGCCGCCATGTTGTATCCTTAGGTTAAGGAGGCAGCTTTGAGTAGAGATAAGTGGAGAGCCATTCATCGGCTACACCGACAAGAGTGTAACTCTTAAATCAGAAAGAAGAAATAAATCTTTTTTTTTTAATCTAGTATTTTAACGAGGCTTTAATACACCAAATGTGACTATGCCTCATGAAATAAATCATGGGAGGACGATTGACACCAATGGACCTAATCCCAAACTAAGCAAAGCTTTAATTTATTGAATCAGGCGTTTAAACAATTACTTCGCTACCTGTGAGTTTTCGTACGATAGCTACGTTTCAATAGACAACAACAAATGCGTATTCTTGCAACTCCATCTCCAAACTTTAAGAGGAAACCCTAAGGGCGAGAGAATTGAAAGATAGGTATTTGTTAAATCTATTGCTGTCACCCCAAACTCAAGCTTCCCCCCGCGCGATAGAGACAACTGCAGCTTGGACGGAAAATATTTGTTAAAAATACATAAAATCAACGTTTCGTAGTCCCCTGATTTCTCCTCCAAAACTTGACCTATTAAACGGCTTTGACCGTGTTTGTACGTTTTCCTTTTTTTTATATAATCCAGCCACATTTGGTTTCTAGATAATTATTTGAACACAGCGGAAAATCTGGCATTTTTTTAGGGTTTTGAAGGTAAATTATGTAAATCTCTTATAATAATTAATTTATGAAAGAAAGAAAAATGTCAATAGTGGCCATAGATTTTTGGAAGAATATTGCTCTACTGGCATTATCCAGGGAGAAAACAGGGGACTACGTTTGTATGGAAAAACACTAGTGTTTCCTCTTAAGAACACACAAGCCCAACTATCAGCATCACCACACTACACTGGCACGCACTGGCACTGCAATGACGCGTTTCTTGCGATTGTGTTGTTCTGAGGATGAACTCTGGTTGAGTTCAAAACGCGTCGGCGTATGGTGACGATAATTGGGTTTATGTGATATGTGTGTGTTCTTCCAAAGCTTCATGAACGCACATTTGTTGCATAGCCGTAACTATCGTAAGGTTGCAGGTGAGCAAAGTACCTAAGTAATTGTTTAGAGTTCGATCAATAACAGCAAAAGCCGTGTCAATAACCTTACAAATCCAAACAAATCACTAACTACCTTGAGAAATAATTACAGCTCACAATCTACGACATAATGACTTTAACTTTGTGGTCGTCGGGCAACCGGTGAAACGTTGTTTAACACAAGTTCAATATCCGTGGAACAATGAACGCCATCTGTACGCCGGACATTAATAACTTTGGCAATTGTTTTCACTTTCAATAAAATCCAATTAATTTAGAATTGGACGATTTCGCTGCGGCCTATCGATATTGTAGAAGACTTAATGATCCATGACGTGTAATTTGTAAACATAAAAACTATAACCTAACCAACATAAAGTTGAAAAACCTCCGACTTTGTCACTTCAAAGTTCAATATCGCAAAAACAGCTGAACCGATTTTGATAAAACATGTCTAAGAACCATCGCTAGAAAACCTGCTTTCAATTAAAAAAACCGCATTCAAATCGGTCTACCCGTTAAAAAGTTACGGTGCCACAGACAGACAGACATACACACACACACATAGACACACAGACACAACATAGCGGTCAAACTTATAACACCCCTCTTTTTGCGTCGGGGGTTAAAAACAGGCAATAATTAACTGAAATTTTGAATTTTTCTTTTTGCCTACTTTAGGGAGGTAGGGGGTCTCACAAATTATGACATAAGAACAAAATAATTGCGATTTTAATTTACATCGAATTGATCTAATAATCTAGATTATTTATGGATATTTGTCTATTGACAATAGTCACAATATAAATCGTGTTTCTCACGATTGCCGTTAACTTCGTCAGGCAATTAACTTTTTAAATACTTAATTTATTGAATCAGGCGTTACTTTGCGGAGGTCCATATCATTGAATTAAAATAATTTCTGTGCTCACCCGCAGCCTTCGCAGTTCATTTTAATTAACTTTTTCACCAAATCCTTTTTTTACGAATAAATAATAGGCAACATCCATACTAACATTATAAATGCGAAAGTGTGTGTGTTTATTTGTTTGTATGTCGATCGAGGTGTTTTTGCCATGGACATAGTTAATGGGCCAGAGAGTGACATAGGCTACTTTTTATCCCGAAAAGATACACAGTTCTCGAGGGAACAGACGCGGGCAAAAGCTAGTATTAATATAACTTCACAGTCATTGTCAAAGATCAAATTATAAAACTTGAGTGATATTGACGTGGCACATATTATGTCACAGGCTTAAAAAATACGTCATAAATTTTACGAACCGTTACACTTTTTTAATGCAGAAAAAATAATTTAATAATTCTTAATTATCTTTTAAACAGTAGCAGTTCGGCTACTAGTTTCTCTTAACATCATCTACTTGTTGAATTTTCCCTTAAAGTTAACTGAAATAAAAAATAACACGTTGTACATAAGTGTAATTACATTGCCCAAAATAGATTAGGTATTTTATTTTCCTAATTTCGTACCTATTTGCTTTAAATTTCAAGAAACTGCTATTATCGTTCTCTCTGACGAGGAGAGCCAAATAAATTACCTTAACACGGACCTTTAACATTTTAGACGTCACCACGCCGTAATAACATTTTAATATTTGAGCGTTATCAAGATTTTTGGCCTTCCTAATTTAAATACGGAATTTACTCATCAAAATATTTTTTTATAAATTACATGACTGCTTGGCTATTTATCACCGGTGTTACACGCGACCGTTATTATCCTCATTTATTTACTATTTTAATGCGTAAAAAGTTTATTGCCATAAAATAAGTATTCATGCCAAGGCTAATTTTAAAAGGCTAATAAGTTTTAGTTACTATAATTTGCATGTTACGATATGGGTGCCTTTCAGATGCGAGTGTACCGTTTCTTGCAAAGCTGGCGATGCACCGGCAGTTTTAAGTATCTACGTCTATAAGCGCTAAGTAACTGTAAGCTCGTTAGTCGACTATATTAAATAGTACCGTAAGTGTCATGACCCTATGCTCTGTAAGATCCTTTATCGACTAAAGTATTAAATAGTACTACAAGTGCAATCAAAATGTGGTCTGTATGCTCCTTTTTCGACTAAAGTATTGAATAGTACTCGTACTGTATAGTTAAAGTGAGGAAAGTTTTTCCATGTCAAAGTCTTTATGACATTGACTTAAGATTGATTTTTACTCGGCCTGTGTAAAAACTTTTTTCACTACATCTATATGTGTAATTACCATGTGTAAGCTCATTTGTAGACTATAGTATTAAATCCCAAGCAGTAGTAGTAAGTCCCATGACCATGTGTGATTTTCAAGCTCCTTTGTCGTCTATAGTATTGAATAGTACTGTGAGTGCCATTAACATGTGGTCTGTAAGCTCTTTGGCCACTATATTATTAACTAGTGCTGTAACTGCGAGTGCTAATTTATTTTGTAAAGAAAAAAAGACGTATTTTTTTTCTAAATTATGCTAAACACATTCGACTGTGTGTTCATTAGTAACTACCCTTAAAGTTTGTGGTTGTAACAAAAATAGTCTCTATAAACCAGTAGGCTTAAGATGATTGGATAGAAAATGACATGTTTTATTACCTTTTTTCTCAATTAATGTACAGAATGGATCAAAAATAATACTGGCTTCTTGAAATAAGTTAAATCATTCTCTTGAATCAAAGATACATTCCTTACCAATGTTTAAAATGGCATGGTTCCAACAAGGCTTAAAATTGCATACGTCATTCGTGTCTATGACCTCCCATGTAAATCCTGAAACTGAAGCCACGCGTAATGCTCGGCAATAACAACCTTGGCATGGTTTCCATCTGTTCGCCGCCATGTCGTTCTTTTTACGAGCCACGCCCAAAAATACGACAGATAGCATGTTTTATGTCGCTTGTCCCAATTATTGTTGCGCACCTGTGTGCAGTGTTTTTCTTTTCGCGTGGAAAAATGCACGCATTCGAATACAAAGCATTTATGACAGAACTCAACTTTTCAATAAAATAAGACAAAACAGTGTAGTCAATTTTCATAATATTTGGATTATTTCATACTGGCCGTTGTCCTCTCAATTTTGATTTTCTTCAAAAAACAGCGAATCACAACTAATAGGTAAATATGTATACCTAGTGCCATCCACGAAGACGCATAATTTTGTCAAAATTAGACATTAATGACATTGTAATAAGAACCACGGCACGCGTCATCGTGAATGACTCTACCTATAGGTACAGTGAAGGAAACTGAATCACGCACCAGGGTGGAACATAAGGGGTTTTCAATAGTGGCTCGTAATTTTCCACTCAATTGTACCACTTGTTTATATAAATAAATTTAAAAAAAAAATTAGAAATCAAGTATAATTTACTGACTTAACAAAACATACGAATAAGTAAGTCAAAATAATTAGGTTATTTTAGTAAGAATATGCATTATACTGACATAAAATAAAAAAACATGGTGTCTGAGGTTTTCAGTTGAATAATTAACACCTTTAGCAGCCTTTCATCATCATCCCAGCCTATATACGTCCCACAGCTGGGCACAGGCCTCCTCTCAGAACAAGAGGGCTTGGGCCATAGTTCCCACGCGTGCCCAGTGCGGATTGGGAGCTTCACACACACCATTGAATTGCTTCGCAGGTTTGTGCAGGTTTCCTCCCGATGTTTCCTTCACCGCAAAGCTCGTGGTAAATTTCAAATGTAATTCCGCACATGAATTTCGAAAAACTCAGAGGTGCGAGCCGGGGTTCGAACCCACACCGTACGACCCTCTGCTTGAGAGGCGATAAGTCAAACCACTAGGCCACCAGGGCTAGCAGCCTTTAGCATGTTAAAATCGAAAGCTCTCGAAAACGTCCATTCAGTGTGTCAGGTGACCCACAAGCTTGTTTGCCCCTCTTAAATAAAAGAAAGAAAAATCTTCGTTAGTTAAGTAGGTAGGTACATCAAGATCTGAGGCCGCTCAGTTGAATATACTGAGTGATGGGTTTCCTTTGTAGTTTACTACCCTAGGGAAATTAAGGCATGTGAGATTCCAGCAAAATATCCCACATTAGGATCCTTTTTATTTCACATCGGATGTATTTTTATTCGTTTTGGTATGACTGCGTATTGATTTGTTTTGTTTATGAACGGACAGGAATAAAAAAGTTGTTGAAATAAAATGTTCATGGTTACATTTCCGTCGTCTTTTATAATGTTTGTACTAAGGTATAGTTTCTGCACTATTTCAGCTGATGTTTGAGCGAGATCGACTGAAAAACCCTATAAAGGTTACTCATTGAAATTTTGGTTGCAAATTTTTGATTTCTAGTCACGCCTTTGACGCAGTATATTTTGAATCAATTAATTTAGAACTTTTCCTTTCAAAATAAACCTTACCTACCCTAACCTGCCTTTTTTATCGCTTAAAATTGTATACGTATGTATGATATTTCCGCATCGAGCAGCAAGCGGAGCAAGCGATTTTAGAGTAGAATCCTGAGCTCAGCGAGGGATTCACAGTGTGCCGCCCGAGAGAAAAAAACATTTCGCTACACTTTATTTTTCATTACTTTGCTGGTGGTTTGGGATAAAAAATATTTTTAACTATGGTTTTGTGCATCTTAATAGTAAAAACTTACCTGTAATTGCCCACAGCTCCTTCAAGCATTCTTCCCTCGACCGCTGTATAGCAGATCTCTTCTGCACCTCCGGTCCTGACTCCAAATACTCGAACAGTAACGCACCAAGAAGTACATATATCACCACAAGCACCACTAGACCTATTTGCGAGCAAGCTGCGCGGACGCAAGCGGCGACCACGCGACGAGCCAACCCACGCTCGCGAGCGTCCAATGACACTTCCGAAGACATTTCGAATTAACGTTCCATCTTCCGTTTGATGTATGATGAGTAGTCTTTTGTATCCGCCATTTTGCTGTTTATATTTATGTTTAACTGTAATAGTTTTGGTGTTGTTGTGGATTAGGTATGACTATGCATTGAATTTAATAACACAACAGTTCGCCGTGATACAGCGGCGTTTGTACTATTTGTTTGTATCATTTGTTAGTGGTTTATTTTATATTTTGAGATTAAAGAACAAATAATGTAAAACTAACAGTAACTAACTAACTTGTAACAGGAGCAAAAACTTAAACCACAGCTTCCACTCTTCATCTTGAGCTAATTTAGTTTTACAACTTTTGAAAATAAAGGCTTTTTCTATTCTATTCTATTCTAAATCACAGTTGAATTAAAATTTCGCTATTTTATTAAATCGCGTGGATTTCATACATAACATAAAAACCCGACTACGACTATGACTACGATACATTTTATTAGCTTTCATTTGATACCCATATTGTTTAAATACAATATATATTTTTTAATTCGCGGATGCCATATTGAAATGTTATATGCCCCATGTCACTCCGCACAGAACATCCCTCCTTCCGGGCAGTCAGGCTTAAAAAAAATGTATTAAGTATTAAAAAAATATTGTAGTGATCCTAACAAACAGTGTGGAAAATAAGTAAAGCCATTATAAACTTTTCATAGCCAAGTTGCTGTTATTTCCTGTGTACCCATGGTGGGATCTAGATCCATAAATCAGACTTGACGTTGACGTGAATAAACTCAGGTAGGCATAGTTTGATGACAGTTTTGATACAGTTTAGGTACTTAACCCCTCGTATGCGGAAACTAAAAAAGAAACTGCTTTTTAGCTCTTACAATAACATAGGTACAATGACTCTTTCGGTTGGCAGCAGCGGGTTTAACGTCAACCGTCAAGCAACTGGAGGTCTATGGGGGAGGCCTATGTGAAACAGTGGACGTCCTACGGCTGAGATGATGATGATGAATGACTCTTTATTGAACACCAACACACCGTAAGCAGTACATAAAACACAGGTACTTATATTAGTGTGTGGCGTGTTAAACACGTATTCGAAGCGTGTTCCTAAATATATTTGCAATGAAAATAATTTGTTTCAATTTTACAGATACGAGTAATAGCGTCAGCAAATTTTTAATTACGATTTTTATTTTTTTCTTTCTTTCCGCGGGAAGGAGCACGAATTTTTCTTTATTGCAACTGGAATTGCGTCTGTTTTTCACTTTGCTTTTCGCTGTATTAAACGATCCTTTTTTACTGCTTTCGCGAAAAATGAACCTTTGGATTCCTTTTTGCAGTATTGTTTTATAAATGCATTAGGTTTTAAACAAGTGTAGTTCTAGGTATCACAATGCATGCATCGCAAATTGAACTACTTTAGTTCTGCAACTTTAAAAAAAAAGTAATTTTATCACTATGTTTATTCCAAACAAATTAATTGGTATTTTCAATGTACGCCATCCAATAGTCTAAATGACATAGCCTGTCACGTAACAAAATGACGGATTTCGCAATACATTGCTTATCCAATTAAACTATAATAAAAATCATAATACTACTTATTAACACACTTAGAGCAACATAAACATTATTAATAAACGGAAGATATTTTCCACATTAAACTTATAACTACTTATAACATAACTGTTCCGGCTCACGCCTACACAACAATCATGCACTTCAACGCAATAGATTGCATTACGTTTTATTCAGGCGCTTCGGCGCTTCAGCAGCTTTGCGTGAAGCTACACCACTCTGCATCTTACCGTCGTTACGAGCACTTTAACTACATTTTGTAAAAGTTTATAATTTTTTGATAATTAAAGCTTTGTCAACGAGTTTCTGAGTTTTCATCCAAAGAAAATTCCATTTCTTCCACAAAAGAAGAAACATTGGCGACCGTGACAGGACGCAAAGGGAATTAAAGGAGCATTTTAAGAAGAGAAAATATCAGACAACCCGTCGCAAGAAGCATCCGGATCGGCGAGGCATCCAAAGTATCGCACCGCAGCGCATCGCGGGATTCCTTCAGATAAGTGCCTTAATTTCCTGACGCGTCCCAAATCCAGAGTCTATCCCTATTTTTTTACGCTCTTAACTTAGTAGTTAAGCGATTCAACCTCACAATAACGCCTATAGTTATACGGCAATTTTTAAAATTTCTTGCCTTATATATCTAATATAATCACTTACGC
Source organism: Choristoneura fumiferana (assembly GCF_025370935.1). Lineage (NCBI taxonomy): Eukaryota > Metazoa > Arthropoda > Insecta > Lepidoptera > Tortricidae > Choristoneura > Choristoneura fumiferana. The sequence goes on along the minus strand of NC_133488.1, from coordinate 6,124,044 downwards.
GGATAAATAATTATCTTGCACGATATTCTGAATATAACTCGGGCCTAGCGATTGCGGTTAGGTACCTACGCGTTAACATTACTTATCAGTACAGGCTCGCTATCAATCAGCTGTGCGCGGGCCCAACCGGTTCTTTGGAATGCACCTGACCCAGTGAGGAGCGTATGGTTTAATATTTATTATTGAAATCGTAAAACAAATCCCTTTTTTATTCGTTCTGTGTTTGAGTTAGCACTCTCCGGGTTTGGTGCGTGGGTAATTTAATAACTTACGTTCTTTTGTTCTTGTATCTTTGAGCTTGTGCGCAGGGTAACTTTTATTTTAATTGAAATGAGTCCTGGTGCAGGTAATAATCCTGATGGAATGGAGTTAAGGCAGTTGATAGCTAAGCGGAGCTCGATTAAAGGGCAAATTACAAAATTCAAAGCTTTTTTGGATAAAGTTACGCAAAGGACAAGCTTATCTAGCGTGGAGTTTACTGAATTAAATTTAAAATTAACAAAATTTGAGGGGCTGCTGACTAGATTTGATGATTTGCAAACTCAAATTGAAATTTTAAATTGCGAGTCTATCGATACTGAGATTGATGAGCGTGATACCATTGAGCAGGAGATCATTATAACTATAGCCACTGCCAAAATGTATATCGATAAAATTAATTTAAAAAAGGATGAAACGCGTCGTGCCTCCCAAGATTCTAATGCTCAGTGCCATCATGATCATCGTGATTTCGGCGTCAAGTTGCCACAAATTCAAATTGCCAAGTTTGGAGGTTCCTTTTTTCGCTGGCTTGAATTTAGAGATACGTATTTGTCACTTATACACGAGAATGAGAGCATTTCTAGTATTCAAAAGTTTCATTATTTAATTTCTTATCTTGAAGGTGACGCAGCGAGAATAATTTCTAATCTAGAAGTTTCATCCGCTAATTACAGGGAGGCCTGGAATTTACTTTGTGAGAGGTATGACAACAAAAGATTACTGGTTAGCCATCACCTTAAATCTTTATTCGATATTCACCCGATTGTACGTGAGTCAGAGAGGTCATTAAGATTTTTAGTTGATCACGTTACAAAAAATCTTCGTGCCTTGTGCAGTTTAGGACAACCTACAGAACAATGGGACACTTTGATTATACATATAATGACGTCAAAGTTAGATATTCGTACGTTGACTAAGTGGGAGGAACTACGTAATACATTTGATGAGTATCCTACATTAGAGCGATTTCATAAATTTTTAAACGATCGCGCTGATGTTTTAGAGTCCCTCAGCCGTAATAAAGGTGACATGTCTCCCAAGTCCCCTCAATCAAGTTCCGCTAATCCAAATAGCAACAGTTACATCAAATTACAGCAGTCACCGTCTTCAGGTTTTAGCAACCATCAAAATAATAACAATTACAATAAATTTCAACAAAGGAGTCAAAATACATTAAATTCATTTGCCGTAAACAAAACTAACTTTAATTATCGTTGCATTATTTGTGACCAAAACCATAGGATTTATGATTGTTCAACTTTTAAATCAATGGACTATGAAACAAAACTTAATAGCGTAAACAAATACAAATTGTGCATAAACTGTTTAAGACAGGGTCATGCCTTAAGCGACTGTCATATGGGACCTTGCCGCGAGTGCAAACAAAATCACAATACTATTTTACACAATGATTTCACATTAACAAACTCTAAAGATGTTGTTAGTGACACAATTTCAAATTTTTCTAATCACGTGGACAGCCAAAGTCAGGTGATTTTATCTACTGCTATAGTCGAAATGATTAACCCTAACACAAGTGAGTCCATTAAGGCCCGTGTCCTCTTAGATTGCGGAAGCGAGTCTTCTTTTATCAGTAAATCGTTACAACAAAAACTAAAGTTACCTTCTACTCTCATTGACATGAATGTGATAGGAATCGGAAATAACATAACAAACAAAATTAAAGAAACATGTGTTGCTAAATTAAAATCAATTAATAAACCATTTATGTTAACAGTGTCTTGTTTTGTTATGGATCAGCTGACGGGCGACTTGCCAAAGGTACCAGTCGACATACAGCAATTGAATTTGCCTAACAATATAACATTAGCCGACCCCAATTATCACTTGCCTGCGCCGATCGACTTATTGATTGGTGCGGATATTTTTTGGGATATCCTAGGGCTCGAGCAAAAGTCTTTAGGTCCAAATAATCCAAAACTAATAGATTCAGAATTAGGCTGGCTTATCACGGGCCCCGTTTGTTCAGCTGTTTCCAAGCAAAAGCAATTATACTGCAATCACGTGATGATGTCAAAAACACAAAACAATGAAATTGAAACATTGATTAGTAAATTCTGGGAGCTCGACGAAGTCCCTCAAAAACCAGTTCTAAATAGTTCCGATAAGGCATGCGAGGAACATTTCATCACTTACACTCGTCGCTTGCCATCGGGTAGGTTCTCTGTACGTTTACCACTGGTCGATTCTCCCGACTGTTTAGGCAATTCCTATAATATGGCCAAAAAACGATTATTAAACTTAGAGAAAAGGTTTATCAAAAATCATGAACTAAAACATGAATACACACTCTTTTTAAAGGAATACGCTGAGCTTGGTCATGCGTCTATTTCTGCAATTTCTATACCTAATGATGCCTACTTTTTATGCCATCATCCGGTTTTCAAACAAAATAGCGAATCTACAAAACTCAGGGTGGTGTTTGATGGTTCTGCCCCCTCCTCCTCAGGCTATTCTGTCAACGACTTGCAAATGGTGGGTCCAAACGTACAGGATTCTCTTTTTTCTATTTTAATCAGGGCACGTCAGTACAAATACCTACTAACAGGCGATGTAGAAAAAATGTACCGCCAAATTGAAGTGAATGTAAAGGACCGTAACCTACAACTGATTCTATGGAGAGAAGATGAGTCCTTGCCCATCCAGACCTGGAAATTGAATACTCTAACTTACGGGACCGCAAGTGCGAGCTATTTAAGCACACGGTGTCTTTGGCAGACTGGGGAGGAGTGTGGGGATCCATTGATTAAAATTATTATACAAAGGGACTTCTATGTCGACGATCTCATTACTGGTTCTGACCATCCTGAGCAGCTAAAGTATATTAAACGCTCGGTTTCTGAAGCCTTGAACTCTGGCTGTTTTAGATTGCGAAAGTTCAAAAGTAATTTATCGACTGTCTTAGAAAACCACAACTCTAGCGACTCGCAAAACAGTCTAATGATAAGCGAATCAACGAACACACTCGGTCTTAACTGGGATCCTTCGCGGGATACGCTCAACTTCCCCACTTTAGCCTCTCCCAACAGTAATAAAATATAAAGCGTTTCATCATGTCGCATTCTCTGAAAATTTTTGATCCCTTAGGACTCTTAAGCCCTTGCATAATAATACCTAAAATTATTCTACAAAGGTTGTGGTTGGCCAAGATTGATTGGGACGTTCCGTACCTCAGGAAATCGAAAATGATTGAATGAATTCACTAGCAACTTGCCAGCTTTATCAAAAATTCATATAATTAGAAACGTTATTTGCGACTCACCAAAGGAAATAGAAATTCATTCGTTCAGTGACGCATCTGAAAAGGCCCTCGGGGCGTGCATTTACGTGCGATCAATAGACAATAGTAATCACGTGACCGTTAGGTTGCTGTGCTCCAAGTCAAGGGTTGCTCGGCTGCGGCCAACCACTATCCCGCGTCAAGAATTATGCGCGGCGTTGCTCGCTGCTAGGCTGACTACAATTGTTATAAGCTCGATCAGATACGTACCTACACGGGTTTTACACTGGTGTGATTCAAGCATCGTTCTTAGCTGGTTGAACGGCGATACTAGAAAACTAAAACTTTTGTTGCTAATAGGGTCGGTGAGATACTAGAAACAACACAACGTACTTCTTGGCGCTATACACCAACCGACGCGAACCCGGCGACTTAATATCCAGAGGCGTTAACCCGAGTACGATTTCTGGGCTCAAGCTATGGTGGTCAGGTCCCGACTTCTTGGCTAAAGGTGAATCGGACTGGCCTACATAGAAATAAAATACGACAAAAAATTACCTGAAACTAAATCTAACTAGCTATTAATTCAACTGATCCTATAATAAGAATTGAAAATTTTAGCAACTTATACAAGCTTAAAAATATTGTAGGATATATAAAAAGATTTTATACAAATTTAAAAACCCTAAATCCAAACGCACCGAAACGAGCTTAACTACAGACGAACTAAATGAATCTTTTAATTTTTTGTGCATGCTATCTCAACTACAGTCTTTCCCACAAGAATACGAGTTATTAAAAAACAAAAAACCTTTAAGTCCACGATCTAAAATATTGTCCTTATCGCCATTCGTCGATGATGACAATTTAATTAGAGTGGGCGGACGTATTAATTTTTCAAGTTATTCTTATAACAAAAAACACCCATTCTTCTGGATTCATCACATTACTTAGCAAGACTGTTTTGTGAATATAAACATAAGGAAAACTTACATGCTGGTCCACAATTATTATTAGCCATAGTTAGGGAAACCGTGTGGCCACTAATGGGAGAACTTTGACTCGCCGCGTTTTTAGGAACTGCACTGTTTGCAGGCGTTTCCAAGCTATTTGTTGACTCCGAAAGGGCGATCTACCTTCACAAAGAATAACACCTGACTTCCCATTCAAAACCGTAGGCATAGATTTCGCTGGTCCCTTTATGATTATTAATCGCAAAGGGCGAGGAGCACGACTTTTAAAGTGCTACATGTGCTTGTTCGTGTGTTTAAGATACAAATGCGTCCATCTTGAAGCAGTCAGCGATCTTACAAAGGACGCTTGATGACTCTTAGGAGGTTTATTGCCCGCCGTGGCAAGCCAACCGAAATTTATTGCGATAATGGCAGTAATTTTGTGGCAGCTGCGAAAGAAATCAATTATTTTCTTGATACTAGGTCTAATGATTTAGTTGAGTTTGCAAATCAACAAAATATAAAATTTTTCTTTTCCCCGCCCTACGCTCCTCATTTCGGGGGTATTTTCGAGGCCGGCATACGTTCCGCTAAATATCACATAAAGCGTGTAATGGGTAACGCCCATTTAA
>NC_133488.1:6059161-6117345 GCF_025370935.1 Choristoneura fumiferana | reverse complement strand
AGATTTTATCCCTATCCCGTGGGAACATCGGGATAACAAGTAGCTTATGTGTTATTCCATACGTCCAACTACGTACATACCAAATTTCATGACTCTAAGCCCAGCGGTTGTTATTTCCAGATTTTATCCCTATCCCGAATTGGAACATCGGGATAAAAAGTAGCCTATGTGTTATTCCAGATATCCAGCTATCTGCATACCAAATTTCATGACTCTCTAAGCCCAGCTGTTATTAGTTCGAGATTTTATCCCTAGCCCGTGGAAATATCGGAATAAAAAGTATCCTATGTTTTAATCCAGGTTATAAACTAACTTTTTACCAAATCCGTCCAGCCGTTTCAGCGTGAAGAAGTAACAAACATACTCACTCACTTACAAACTTTCAAATTTATAATATTATAGTAGGATTTTATTAAATACATCACCGAGAGCATGTACAAAGGAAAATGAGATGACATTTTATGAATCGGGAAATGATTATTTAAATAGCGTTTTAACATGCCTATAAGTAAATCAGGATAAGTCGTTTTTGCACATATACATATAATATGTAGGTATACAATATATAATACTCGTAGAAGCGGAGCAGAGCGGAGAAGCGCATAGTGGATCGATACTAGAAATCACAAATCTCGAAAATACTATTCCGAAATTAAAAAAATTGCACTGGATTTAAAATACCTTCTACAATTTTTCCAAACGGTTCTCCAATTTTTCACCGAAAATATTTGTTCTAAAGTTAGTGTAGAAATAAAGGTAGTGGACCCTACAGCAATTCCTCTGCCAGAAAAAACTTTACAGTATGATAATAAAGTATCAATAAATAAAAAGTATTGTATAAATTTCCAAAGAATAATAATAATAGGATTTAAGTAAATACCTAAACCTTTTTACGGAAATAATTCTCCTTTCAAACTTTCTTCACTGGACATATTCATGTAGGTAATGTATTGCAACAATATCGTCCCCTTACGACCAGAATCGCTTAAAGTCACTTTTGGGCAAAACTGAGTTAAATATATCGTTAGAATGTACTTTCCAAGATCTACATGCTGTTGAAACCCGTTTTACTGTACGATACTCCAATACCGAGTTACGTTTTTCTTAAGCTCACTTAAAGCCGATTTTTAAGAAAATCAACAGCCAAAACAACTACGCGTTGGTTAAACAGCATTTTTTTTTATTTTACAACAGCAAAAATATTTTTAATGTCAAACAAGCGATTTTGGAATGTTAAGATTTCAATAAAAATGCAATTTGAGTACTGCCTAAAAGTGCTAAAATAATGTTAGTAGGTTCGCCTGTTGAGCATTACTTTATATTTCAATTATTGCAACAGCGAAACAAACTAAATATAATATAGGCGATATTGCTTGTAAAAATGTTTGCTTCGACCATAAGAAGCGCTACAGCCAAAATCGCTTAAGTATCGCTTAGACGTTTCGCGCTGTATTGTAAAGTAGTGTGCACTTTGTGTAGGCTAGCTTAGTCGTTCGTACACGCTTGAAAGCACGATTCATAATAAGTAATTTTTAAAAACTTATTTAGGTAATTATAGATCTGTTCACTAACGAAAGTCTGCCCCTCCACATTCTATAATTGTAATTGTACCTAAACGTATCCGTACGACAAGTCTATGTGTGCGTAGCTCGAACTTGTCCTCGTAGCTTCAGTCGCAAGCGTACCGTCAGTCACGCACACTAAGACTAAGACAATGTGTAAGTACTTAAGAGGTTTCTCGTGTACATTAATAATTAGCTGTGGAGGGGCGCGCCTTCGTGAGTGAACAGATCTATGTATAACAGCGATTCACTTGCCGTAATTTAACAGTGTTTTTCTTTCAGGTGACGATAAGGAGCATGGATATTCAGGTTTCGATGAACTAAATAAGCCGCGTATCCACTAGAGGCAGCCTCGGGCCGAGCGGCTGCCTCGCTCTGAGGCCGCGCAAGTGGAGACGCTGCCAAAGGCACGGCTCAGACTGAGGCTCCTTTGAGCACGGTCAAAAAACCGACAAAATATGGCTCGGCTCGCGGTGCTCGGCCTGAGGCTGCTCTAATGGATACGCGGCTATAGAAAAACATATAACCAGATCCAGCAGACCGTCAAAATGAACCGTGATTTTCATTTAGATAACCTACTTATTTACTACTTCGTATCGTAGGTACGTCGTATCAATGAAAAGCTTATCACGGCATGAAACATTTACGTAGTCACACATTTTCATTGTTCTTGGCTTAGGTAATATTAATTATCCACGGCTGGTTTGAGTAGCCACAGCTAAGACAAGCAGTGATGAAGAAGAAGACTGATGATTATTACCATTAAGGTTATTTTTCATCACTGCTTGTCTCAGCTGTGACTACGTCCGGCACACGCTCAATAACGTCTTCATCACAGGCCAGTGCAACCAGCCATGGTGAATCTCCGGTATAACATTTTTTTTGTAAAAAGTCATTAAATCTTTATTTTTTTAGCTGCGCTTATTGGCAGTGGATTAGTGTATAGCTTTTTAATGCAGGTAGTTTAAATTCCTCTACTGAAAGAGGTTCAACAGAGTTTGGATTCGATTTTCTGTTGCCTTGTCTTGTTCGACGGTTGGTTTGCAAAGTTACAGGCCTGGTATCAAAACTCAAAAAGTCAGACGACATAACGTAATTGATAAAAATATTACCTATACAAATATTAAGCCAAGAACAATGAAAATGTGTGACAACGTAAATGTTTTATGCCGTGATAAGCTATTCATTGATACGACGTACCTACGATACGAAGTAGTAAATAGTAGGTATCTAAATGACACTCGCGGTTCAGTTCGACGGTCTGCTGGATCTGGTTATACCTATGTTTTTCTATTTAGTTCATCAAAACCTGAATATCCATGCTCGTTATCGTTTTGATGAAGAAGAAGACTGATGGTTATTACCATTACGGTTCTTTTTTCATGACTGTTTCAGTGGTTACTTTGAGCCTTGAGACGCTAAGTGCCTTTTTATTAAAATGTTTGAATAAAATATGTTTTTTGTTGTATGCATGTAATCAAAAGTTCCATAATTAAATGTATTAAGCAGCACATATGATATTAAAGGAATAACGTAATATATCTCACATATACTAGAAATATACTACTATATTTAAGACTTTAGCTCGCTAGTTTTCATTTATTTATATTTTTGGGCTATGTGGTACCTATTTGTTGAAATAGATTGATGGAACTCTTTCGAAAAATACAAGTTATATGTCGTTGAATGATAAAAACAAAACAGAATAATGCTACATTGCATATAAGATAGAAAAAAACAGAAAAAAAGCCTAGAGTCAAAACATCTTAGAAATATTTTGCACTTTTAAGCGCGCTTAAGAGGTAAATTCCGATTTGTTTACAGCCAATACCTCTTATTTGCGCTGAGCCTTAACTAAAAACTTAAATTGTATAAAACATGTAAGCATTTTAACACTGTATTCGGCAAAAAATGCTTCAATTATGGACTTAAAATGATATTTTATCCAATATATCTGCGTAAACTTGCTAGTTTAGAAGATAAAAAAAAACGTGTCTACAGGCAAAATCGCTTATCTGCAGTACCTTTTGAAGAAAAGCCCTATTTTAACCTACTTGGCGCGAGTATAGAGTAAATAACATAGCCCTATCCTATTAAGGGATAAATTATCTAAATAGAAACACAGAGATGTTTTTAGTATAACTAGCTTTTATAGGTTTTTAGAGCATGCAAACCTTTAAATGCGTTTTTCTCGAAACTACATTTCATGCAGATAAGCGATTCTGGTTGTAAGGGGACGATATATGAAATATCAAAAAAAATATCCCAGCAGAATACCAATATTAATAAAATACTTATAATTTTTTGGCGTGTCTTGGACCGGAAAATTGCTCCGTCTAATTTTTTCACTGGAATGGCATTTTATTGCCGTTTTATACCTACAAAATTAAAATCTAAAAAATTACCATGTCTTTTCACTCGCGGGCAGAAAAACATTATCATCCCAGCTCATTTACTCGTAGTATGTAAGATCTCGGCTCATTTTTTTATTTAGTATGTAAGAGTATGTAGTAAGTTTTTTTTTAATTGTGATTTTTTTTGCTGTGCCCAATTTTGGCAAATAAGTTTTTTCGTTCTTTTTTTCTTTTCTTTACATATACCTACCTACACCCCACTGCTTGATACAGGCCTCCTCTCAGAATGTAAGGACTTGGGTCGTAGTTCTCACACGAGCCTAGTGCGAATTGGGAATTTTGCACACACTATTATTGCTCCTTGGTAAATTTCGAATGTGAATTCCGAAAAACTCAGAGATAGATGCTTTGAACCCACGATCCTCTGCTTGAGAGGCTAAACCACTAGGCCATTACAGCCTTCAGGCAGAAAACTTAAGTACCTACTCAAATCAAACTAAGTCAGGTTTTTTTGTTTTAACATTAGGTAAGAGTTTATAAGTATTCGTCCTTAGGGCGGTTACGCACTACGTCCAATCCGAATCCGATCCGAACCCGTGAAAATACGGTCCGGCGTAGTCGTAGAACTTTTGTATGGTAGTTTACGCACTACATCGGAGAGAAATCGGATGACGGAACCATACAAAAGTTCTACGACTACGCCGGGCCGTATTTTCACGGGTTCGGATCGGATTCGGACCGGACGTAGTTCGAAAAGGATCTTAGTTTTAACATCGGGTTTAAACATTATTTTTTTGAACGGGTTCCTAACATAGTTCATTCCAAAATAATAGCACTAGGCAGGTAATAAACTTATGGACTTACCTACCTACCTACGAAATTGAACCTAAATCAGTAAGTTTAGCTCCTCCACCCTTATTTATAATTTAAAGTTTTTTTACCGCTTAGAACAAGCTTTAGAACGATTGAAGAAACTCTTTAGCAAACTTGTGTAGTAAGCCTACCTGACTCAAACTAAGCTTTAGTTTTCGAAACTAAATGTTTGTAGTATGGCATCCAAGTACCTTCACGGAAAACTAAAATCAAGATTACCTAAATTAAAAATTTAATCGACCTCCGCATACCCACCTAATCACATACAACACCAAAGTTAAAGCTAATCTAACTTCTTTACAAATACAAATCATCCATTTTGATCACTACTTTCACTATTTACTGGTCACTTTAACTAATATTAAATCAGTTTAAATTTTCACGCTCGAAACGCAACGAAACGAAAGTCGGAACGGGCAAGCGAGGTCGCTCTACCCTACCCGACGTTCCAATTGCCACTGACTGAGGCATAGCTTCAAACCCTACACACGATTTTCCTACTGTTCCTTTCCTTCTGTACTTCCCTGCGCAAACCTGCGGAGAACTTTCCACGTGGTTTAATTTATTTATTTACGATGCATTTAGTGCCATCTTTTGGGTGGATGTAAAACTAGAATTAATTGACATCTGTCTAGTGTTAGGTTAAGTTACGTGGCTCTCGTTGTATGATAGATAGCGATAGATGGCGCTACTTAGTATAAGTTTTTGTTTATCGTTCATTCAAATAGATTTGTTAATTTTCACGATTTTACAGTATAAAATGATTTTTTATGATCATCAATAACCATGAAAACATTGTTTTTTTTTATTTCATTATTTTTAGATAGTTATAAAAAAAACATTACTTTAGTCCACTAGCAACACAGCCCGGCTCTTTCAAATTCTGGAATTGGTGTACGTCCACGGAGATTGTCACGCTTTCCTTTTATATTAATTTCTTAACTTAAATAAGAAAACAATTAGTTTTACTAATAATTTATTTTAATTTGTTGCTTGGTGTTAAGTAGAAACCAAAAACATGAGTACTATACTGGAGAAAATCGCGGCTATAGAGTCCGAGGTTTGTAGTAGAGGTTATGACTTAAATTGGCGTATTTCAAGCCTTATTATGAACAAAACCTACCAAAATACCTTTAAAATGTATGTTAGACAGTGTAAAACATAGTTTTAAAGTGTAGTTTAATTGAAAATGAGTTTTATGTTAAGATCTGCGCGATGTATTTCAGATGGCTCGCACGCAGAAAAACAAAGCCACAGCGCTCCATTTGGGCTTGCTCAAAGCCCGACTAGCGAAATTGAGACGTGAACTGATCACACCCAAGGGTGGCGGCGGCGCTACGGGTGAAGGTAAGGGTGGAACTACTTGTCAATAATAATATTTATTTACTTACATACAAAAACTATAACTTGAGTTAGGTAGTACAGACGGTCTGATGTAGGAGTGTTCAGACTTTAGGAATGTTCCAGTAGTGCTTAAAAACTGAGAGAAATGTTATTTGATGACCCTAAACACAAATTTATAATAATTTCAGGTTTCGACGTCGCCAAAACTGGTGATGCTCGTATTGGCTTTGTGGGTTTCCCATCAGTGGGCAAATCCACATTGCTCTCCAATCTGGCAGGAGTGTATTCGGAGGTGGCAGCGTATGAGTTCACAACACTCACAACTGTGCCCGGCTGTATTAAATATAAGGGGGCTAAGATACAGGTGGGTTTGTGCACATTTAGTATTCCAATATGATATTTGATACCATTAATTAAGTGACTGAGCTGAAGACATAGTTTTTTGAAATGGCCAAAATATAGCGTTACAGAAATAACCATATAGCGGCAAGGGGGTGAAAATGATCCCTTGTAAGGATTATACTTGAATACCATAGTATCACCTTAACTATATAACTTAATGCAAAAAAAAATTATAAAATACACAGAATATTTATGCTGACTCCAGTTGTATATTATGACAGCTTACTAAAGTTGAAAATATTTTTCACATTAGTAACTTATTTTATTTTTTACAGTTTTTTTTGTAACACATTGTACAATATTTTTTGTTTTCAAACTGATTTTCTCCCACCCTTTTCCACAGCTTCTCGATCTCCCCGGTATTATCGAAGGCGCCAAAGATGGCAAGGGTCGTGGTCGGCAAGTCATTGCCGTCGCCCGGACCTGCAGTTTGGTCTTCATAGTCCTCGATGTCCTAAAACCTCTGCAGCACAAGAAACTGCTCGAGCATGAGTTGGAAGGCTTCGGACTGAGGCTCAACAAGCAACCTCCAAATATATACTTTAGGAAGAAAGACAAAGGAGGGATCAATTTGAATACAACGGTGAGTGGACCACAATGCGCTCATAATGGGATGATGCAATACAAACAATTAAATTCCACATATTTCCGGGGTAAGGGCTTTGAGAACTCTGATGGAGGGTTCTGCCTGTAGGGTGGAGCATCTATGTATGGAGAAAAAAAAAAGTTTAATCAGTCTTGAACACCTCTAAAAACTTGCATATGAACTAGCTTCTTACATAAATATTTTACCTTTCCTTGAAGATTTTGATTCTTGTATGAAAAATTCGTAATTTCACATGAAAATAAATAATATTTTTTATGCTAAAAAGTGATGAGACATCAGCTTCAGTCAAAAATTTTATCAATACAAACAGTTTCGTTTTACAAGTCACATAAACATACTTAAACATAAATTGGTGGTATTGGTTGTTTGGCAGTCTATTTAATTTATAATTTTGGTACATTTAGGGGCTGTTTCACCATCCATTGATTAGTGTTAACTGGCGGTTAGGTGTGATGCCGTCTCTATTTGTTTTGTTCGAATAGACGGAGACGGCATCACATTTAACCGTCGGTTAACGCTAATCAATGGATGGTGAAACAGCCCCTTAGTGCATTACAAAGTTGTTTTACTTAAACTAAGGTATATTTTGAATAAGATGACAACATAGTTTTATGTAAAAACACAATATTTTACGGAATTTAACAGTAGAGGTCTCAAAGTAGGTTTGAATATTTTTATTTTTCTCATAAACCTTTGAACAAATTGCAACTTTTTAGCACTATTCAGCAATCAAAATCTAAAAAAAAAACACCCTAGCGCCTAGTTCGGACTCCCTCACATCATAGGAAACATTATAAACCCCCTTGCAAAAAAAAACGGGCACCTATAGTTTTTGTATTTTAGGTTCATGAAAGCTTACTTTCTAAGCTTCAATGCCTAAAAATCTGAAAAACCATAGGTGCCCTATTTTTTTGCAAGGGGGTTTATTATAGTGTATTGTACCTAAAAAATTATTGGTGTACTTTTACAAGGTGAAAAAGTTATTATTATTTATTATATTTATAGCCTTATATCAGAAATACAGGTTATACATTATATCTATAGTTTTCCTTAATCTACGGTAACCGATTCTGTGTGCCTTTGGTACACAATTAGCACACAAGGTGAAATTAAATGGTATTTATTATTATTACTTAGTTATGGGAGTATAGCTTACATTTACATTACATAAGAGATTGCTATTATTGTTGAAGGCATTAACTTTTTTTCTGTCAGTCTAATACGGGAACTAAAATGTCTCCCAAAAGTCCAAACACCTTACAACTAAATCAATATAGTCATCACATCATGTTTGTCCTGTCATGTCTTTTGGTAGAGGCAAGAGCTCAAGTAGAAGAGTAACTATGCAATAAAAAAGCTTGCGCAGTTTAATTTTTCTTTACCAATTGTTTACTTGAGTTCCAGTTTTACAGAAGAATCAATCCAAAAGTATCATGAAATCTACAGTATGTTAATATAGGTGTTCTAATCTTCTTTCCACAGTGTCCTCAGTCTGAGTTGGACTTGGAAGCAGTTAAGTCCATCTTATCCGAGTACAAGATGCACAATGCTGATATCACACTGCGGTATGACGCCACTGCTGACGACCTCATTGACGTTATTGAAGGAAACCGCATCTATGTGCCCTGCATCTACCTGCTCAATAAGATTGGTGAGTTGGCAAAGCACCTAAGGCCTTTATTGTTGTTGTACTTATAAATGGCAAAAGTTTTTTTAGTTTGTGAATATTTATGTCTATTATTCTGATATGCTTTCATGCTAAAACAAGCGGACGGATTTGGATAATATTTAATAGTAGTAGTATATATACTCAGTGGCACAAAATTTGGCCCACTCTCCATACAAAATTACCTATTACTGCATACATTTTGAGGGCCAGATTTTTTGCTGCTCAGTATAGTAGTAATAGTATAAGTAAAAGGGATAGTTTGTGTCTGTTTGTTTATTACTTCATCTCATCACATCTAAACCGCTGAACCAATTTAGATGAAATTCCGTATAGAGATAGTTTGAGTCCTGGAGAAGGACATAGGATAGTTTTTGTCCCGGAAAATTGCATAGTTTCCGAGGCTTAGCGATAAACGAATTCTACGCGGAGAAAGTCGCGGGTAACAGCTAGTAATATGTATAATAAATGCGAAAGTTTGTTTTTTACTTCAACACGTCTAAACAATTGAACTGATTTAAAATGAACTAAAATAATTTCCTTGCTCACCCGCGACCTTACGATAGCTAAGCTTATGCAAAATATGCGTGTTCATGCACACAATGCAGTGTGCATGCAATGGTAGTTAATAAAACATGCCTTGACAGTGAATAAATAAAAATCAAGGTAGTTTTGAAGGACGGTTAAAAAATTTATTAATAATTTGTGGGTAGTTTGGTTTTGTTTCATAAAACGTATGTGGGTACTTGGGCAGTTACAGTGACAAGTTAAAACGGTGGTTGTGGTTCGTTAGTCTAACAACTGGTAGCATGGTGTACGGTTGTGTCACTCTGAAGATGAGCTCTGGTTGAGTTCGAAACGCGTCAGTGTAGTGTGGTGGTGGTGATAGATGGGTTTGTGTGATTTGTGTGTGTTCTTACAGTGTGGAGGTGGAGGAACTGCATGAACACGCATATTTTGCATAAGCTTAGCTATCGTAAGGTCGCGGGTGAGCAAGGAAATTATTTTAGTTCATTGATATGGACCTCCGCAAAGTAACGCCTGATTCAATAAATTATTTGAACTGATTTAGATGAAATTAAGCAAACAGATAGTTTTAGTCCTGAAGAAGGACATTGGATAGTTGTTATCCCGGAAAATTGCATAGTTCCCGCGGAATAGCGGTAAACGAATTCCGCGCGGACGGAGTCGCGGTTCTAACGGCTAGTACCTACGGCAGACAGAAGTACCGGTTTTGGCCACTTTAAGCCCGGTTTTGGCCAATTGACATTTTCAGTCATATATAAAAAGTTATAGTATTAAAATAATATGTTTAGTGAGTTTTCAAAAGTTTATACTGAAACAAATAAACATATATTTAAACAATAAATGGCCACAAACGGTATGTCTGCCCTAACACAAACTGATGAATGTTTATTTATCACTTCCAGATCAAATCAGCATAGAGGAGCTAGATGTTATCTACAAAATACCCCATTGCGTTCCAATCTCGGCCCATCACAGGTGGAACTTCGACGATCTGCTAGAGAAAATGTGGGAATACCTGAAGCTGATCAGGATATACACCAAGCCGAAGGGCCAGTTGCCTGACTATAACTCGCCTGTTGTGTTGCACGCTGACCGTACCACTGTGGAAGATTTCTGTAACAAGCTGCATAGATCCATTGTCAAGGAATTTAAAATGTAAGTAAATAACTGTTTTATTCTCTAATTCAGTGTTTTTCAACGTGTGTAGTTTGCTAGGCCTGGGGGACACAAAGCTTCTATTATAAGGGTTGCGGGAAAAAAATGAGCTTTAAAAAATGTGTTTTATTGCTAAATTTTATTATTATTATTTTATTTTATTTATTCTATGTACTGATAAATTTTGATTAAAAATCATTCGTACATTTACACAAATAAACTAAACTTAAAACCAATCCTTTGGTAGAAATCTCAACCGCAAAAGTCTAAAGAGACGTGAAATTCGGCACGATTGTTCTTGCGATTATTCTTAATGGGGACCGCAATGTTATGTATGGTTCACGCGAGCGACGCCGCTGGTAACCGCTAGTATATAATATTTCGAGTACTGCATTTTCGCAACGTAACGTTTGGCAACCTGTTTCATTTCGCAACTTTTCATTTCGCAAACTCTAAAACTGTAAATATTTCAGGATTTATTTCAGGGCCATCATGTAGCACCCTTTAGGTTAGATTAGGTTAGTTTTATAAAAATCCTGAAATATTTACAGTTTCAGAAATATTAAACAGTTGGGAAATTAAAAGTTGCGAAATTAAACAGGTTGCCAAACGTTATTCGCCGAAACATTAGTAAACCATAATATTTACTATGTTTTTCCATAGTGCTCTGGTCTGGGGCTCATCCGTGAAGCATCAGCCGCAGAAAGTGGGCATCGAACATGTTTTAGCAGATGAAGACGTCGTCCAAATCGTCAAGAAAGTATAAATAGCAATATATATTTTTGTGTAACAAAATACTGGCTGCTGCACTCAGAGATTTCAATTAACTTAAAATTAATTCGGTTTAATTTTTTTGTGTGTAAAGTCATCATGTTAACAAATCAATGGTTAAATGTTTAATTGATTTGTCTGAGTGCGACAGGTACTATTAAACCATTTGATTTTTGACCCAACATAGAACGTTTTCACAGTGAATTAAATAATGAGCTCCCGTTTTCAATCAGGGAACTGGCCCAGTGTCCCATTTGAGGGTTTTTCGTAAGACTGCTTATCCGTTTTCAATAGAGGGTAGCTAGCCTTTTGAACAACCTCATGAAGGGCTTACCCTTTCAATACTAAGCATTTTTTATCCCTTGACTCATTAATTTAATTACATAAAAGTCGATATTGTCTATAACATGTGACTGGACGTCTAGCAGAGTCGGCGGGTGACAGACCTTCTTACGCCTAAGTAACAAAGGGGTAATATATTACTTCGATAGGGTAAGCAAGTCATTTGGGCTATAAGCCATTCTAAATCTTCTTGGGAAAGGCTGGAGCGGTCCCTGATGTCAAGCAACTCAAGCAATACGATAGTACTGTAACTTTTTCTGTGAAAAGGTTTAACAGTAGATCATGATTCAAGTGGTTTTATAGTACATACCCACTTACTTTGGCTTAAAAATATTTTTGTAATATTTATTTTCTTATTATCAAAATACAACCAACGATTTTTTTGATAATTACAAAAATTGGCAAATCACGAATAGTCAGTTACGCGCCTATGTGGCGCGCAGGGTGTCCAACGATTTATCAAAGAGCTAATACTTCGTAATTTTTAGCATTAGGAAGAAGGTAAGCGATCTTGATGTGTCTTTTTATTGAAAAATAAATCACAGCAAATAGTAACAATTAGCAAGGACATTTATAATCATTTACATGCTTTTGGTATCATATGTAATAGTTAGTGTATTTTTAAAAACATTTTTCAATAAAAAGACTCGTCATAATTGTTTACCCTTTTTATAATGCTAATAGTACATTGTGTGTTAAGGGCGGTAAATAAGGAATTACGAACGATAGTCTATTAGAAGCCTGAAGTCGAAGACTGAGGGCTTTAACCCTTTACCAGGCGAAAGGATATATTCCTCCCACATCTTATATCGGTTACCGTAGTCAGGTTTTAACTCCAAACCTCCTACAAAATATTTTGTCGATCCCTGAAAATAGTATTTTATTATCTTCATTCACAACACGCTTCTAAATCGCATAATATATCTTTGGCAGCCGTTTAGATTCACTTGAACTCTTATTTCAGTAAACTACGGAGAAATTGGAACACTTTCCTTAATTTCTACGAAACAGAAGTACATAGATCGAACAATTTTTTGATATTTTATAGATTTTGAGTGTTGAAAGGTAATGTAATCTTAAACATTGCTAAATATTCATGCATTTTTGTGTATGACCAAAATTAGGATGTGGGTTGACATTATCCCATGGCCTTATTAGAGTTTAACTGTGCGGGAGCTATTCTTCCCATGGCCCGGTAAATTGTCTTGTCGTGTCATAAAAACTCGCGTAAGTAATATGAAACTGTTTTTGTGTTCAACCTAGAGCGAATTCATGTACCTAGCTGTAAAAATCTCCTTATAAAGATTTTCCCTGAAGAATAAGATGTGGGAAGAATATATCCCTTCGCCTGATCAAGAATATAATAAGACAAAATCGAGTATGACAGTTAATTACTTAGACAGGCGATGGGATAACCGTAACCCACATTTTTATTTCTGGTTTAAAGGAACATCTCCGTCTTTCGTAAATAAATTTTTTACTAGGCTTTAAATACGGTTGTAACAGTATATAAAGTACGTATGAAGACACGCTAGTTCTGAGGGGCCTGGTAAAGGGTTAATGAGTCGATGTTCGTAATTCTAGTACCGCCCCCGTGCGACATACAATGTTTTTCATCACACTTGCTCGTAAACAGCGTCGAAACATGCAGGCTACCTTGGTTGCAACCCGCCAAATAAAACCCTCGACCTTAATGTGCTTGTCATGAAACCCGTGGTCGGTAAATGAGTCATTGCGCGTACAAATTTTCTTGTCATGAAGCCCAAGGTCGGTAAATGAATAAATGCCCGTACTGATGGTGCTGCGCATGGTGTATGCGCATGGTGTAGCAGCAGGACCACATGCACACGCGGCTCAGGCACATGCTGAGGGAGGGGGAGGGCGGCGCTGCCAAGAGCGCAGCCTAAGGTATCGCCAATATTTGGAACAATTATATTTTTTCTATTACAAATATAAAATTTTACTCGCAAATGTGATGGAAAACATTGTATGTCGCATATATGTACGGTTGGTTTCCAAACTTATGTATCCATCCACTTCTTCACACTAGTTGTATAGAAAAGTAAATACTTATGGCAGGGCACCGACTGTACAAGGCTCGTATTTTTGTAATACTGTACAGTCGAGTTAGACGACATCACACACTTTGGTACAGTCGAACAAATTGAAACATGACCCAGGGTGGAACCTTTTAGTATTAAATTTTACTACGATTTCCTTGACAGAAGTGCGAGATGTCAACATGACATTAGTAGCACAAAGGACCCTGGGTCATGGTCATGATTCAATTTGTTCAACTGTACCTTGCCGCTGTATGCCATCTGACCGTTTTATACTAAAGTTCAAACATGAAGTGACAGCGACAAGGTACTAAAGTGTACAAGGGCCCCTATTTTCAAACCAGTTCAGCCTTTTATTATTGTATGTTTCCCTGTGCGCAGTAATTATTTTAACAAATATCCTTTTAGAAACTAGACAAAAATTGTTATTGTTGGATTATGAAATTCTAAAATCTATGTATCTATATCAATAACGGTATTATCATTGGTTTTCTACCTATCCGTGTTACCTATCGGCACATTTATTTTGTTTAAGTTTTCTACCAATATCATAATAAGTATGTATAAGAAAAACTAATAATGAGCGCGAAAATTTACAAGAGATTTTTTTTTGATTCTCGCTTAACGAACAGTAAACAGTTTTAAGAAAGAGAGCCGGATTTGGTGTGCACGGCTGACCCGTGCTTCTGGTGTGTTGATTTCTGATACGCGCGTGCGTTCCCAAAGTGTGCTATTTGAAATGCCTAATTTGTCATCTTCGTACTAGTCTTTGAAAGGGATGCACACAGCGAGCTGCACCCATTTGAGCAAATGCCTGCAAACTTCTAAGCAATACTAATACGTAGGTATATACTAAAGCAATTAGTCGCCGCTTAAATTCATTATGAAACTTACTGTATGAACCTTCTGTGGTGAGTCGGTACATGCGCAAACTCAGCTGTACCACGCCGCCAAATGATCTAGAACATCCCGACTAGTGTTGTCGATCGATAGTCCAATATCGATAGTGTTTCGATACACTATCGATAGTTTGAGCAAAAGTAATCGATAGTTTCGATACTTTTGCTGTCTAATAATGCAAAACTATCGATAGTATTGAACTGAAAATTACGAAATACTATCTATAGTATCGATACTATCGATAGTTTTGAACAATCGATTGTTACCGTTATTTCAATAGTATCGGTTGCATCTACACGGGGAGGTTGGCAGAACAGAAATTGCAGCACTCTTAAGGCGCTGTTTCACCATCCATTAATTAGTGTTGACTTGACGGTTAAATGTGATGCCGTCTCTATTTGTTTTGTTCGAATAGACGGAGACGGCATCACATTTAACCGTCAGTTAACACTAATCAATGGATGGTGAAACAGCCCCTAAGTCTTCTAAGTAAAGTTTGGTAGATCGTTAAGTTAGTCGAAAGCCTTTACCTACCTTACACGAAACCCTTACATCTTGCAATCTTGCTTGTAATCCGATAGTATTGAAATATAGGTCACAATCGATTGTTCAAAACTATCGATAGTATCGATAGTTTTGTATTATTATACAGCAATAATATCGATACTATCGATAGTATTGCACGGAAAGAGATATCGATAGTCTCGATACCTTAAAACTATCGATTTTTCGGCAACACTAATCCCGACCGCTAAAGGCCCGCCAAGGGCCTACTATTGTAGCCCAAGACCGTCGATTTCACTAATTTACCTACTTTGCCTATAAATAATACTTAATCACAAAAAAAAACTAGACATTGATAAAATTTTAAACAGCATTACCGGACGGACCCTACTTAAATCAATTTCCGACCCTTGATCTAGAAGTTTGCCAGCATTTGTACAGTGACCAGCATTAATATCTGCCACAGCGGAGTAGTTCCGGCCCTAGAAATACAGTCGTATCAAATATTTATGCACGCTTGTTGTGTCAGATATTGGTGCTGGTGACTGTACAGCTGTGCGGAGTATAAGCGCTCTTGAAGAAGTGAACTCGCTCGTGAAAAGATTCATAATGTTCATCTTATTTATTAGTTATTATCGTGCAAAGCAGAACTTTTTTTAGGTTTTATAAATGACTTCGGTATCAATCTACTTGTAGCAAAATTTGCTATGCAACACAGTAAAAAAATATTTTTTAAATGTCGTTATGAGGGTTTTATGACAGGTGAAATATTGCTAGATGGCGCTAGTATCGTAAGGTCCGTTGACGGTGCATGAATGGCTCATTTCTTTATAAACCGATCCCAAACTTGACGCACATGCAGGGCTTCAAATACCGTAAAAAAGTTGATATACCTCTGTTAAACAAATTTAAAAGGTATTTTTACGATTTAACCGCTACGTAACGTTACTTATAATGTGAATTTGGTAACGTTAACAAGCCCTGCACACATTTCAAAGTTGTCAAACGGACCTTACTATACAAGCGCCAACTTCCATTTGTATCACATTTGTGATTGGCTGAGACTGCTACGTCAAAAGCACCTCACGTTACTAACGCCATCTAGCGATATTTGGCTTATCAAGAAAACCTCATTGCCCCATTGTTTTTTATTCGTCTTCCTTGCTCTATCGACGCGGAGTCTGCTTAAACCGAACGAGATGTTGATCACGGTTCATATCGGCGAAAGCGAGACTGAAACACTTCTGATATAGGTATTGTCCCAAACCTCATACTGGAATCGGCAGCCATGTGTCTGCGCCAATAATTCTATTATTCATGCCCTTTTGGAAGTGAGCATAGAATAAAACAACATTACAATCTGTCTAGACTTGGCAAGAGCATATAATCGGTCCACACTGTGCTGCATAGCGTCCTGGAAATTGTATTTTTATTATTGACGTGGGATGTTTTACATGTTATGTACAGAATGCTCAGTAAAATGTAAATAAAAGAGATTCGTTTTATTTCTTACCTTCCACTTCTGCCTCCTGCGTTGATGCTTGTGTGGTATGTCATTTGAAAGATTTCCCACGGAAACTTGTAAATTTTCATAACGTTCATATACACTCGATAACCTAACAAAAAGTTGGAAAACCCCCGACTTTCACTTCAAAGTTCAATATTTCAAAAACGGCTGAACTAATTTTGATAAAACATGTCTAAGAAACATCGCTAGAATTTTCAAATAAAAAAACCGCATTCAAACCGGTCCACCCGTTTAAGCGTTACAGTGCCACAGACAGACACACAGCGGTCAAACTTATAACACCCCTCTTCTTGCGTAGCAGCTCATGTTTATCTGGGAGTGTAGTTTACGATTTTTAAAATCAGTTCAGTAGGGAAAGAACAAATACCTAAGATTAAAAATGTTATCGTGTGGAGTTAGTGCACACTACTGGTCATTTTCGCTGATTCGCCATTTTCGTTAATTCGTCAATTTCCCTAATTCGTCAATGTCATCAAAATCTTTAATTCGTCATTTTCACGATTCGCCATTTTCGTTAATTCGTCAGTTTCCCTAATTCGTCAATGCCATCAAAATCTTTAATTCGTCATTTTCACGATTCGCCATTTTCGTTAATTCGTCAGTTTCCCTAATTCGTCAATGCCATCAAAATCTTTGACTCGTCAATTTCCCTACTTGGCCAGTTTAATCAATAAGTCACTTTCGCTAACTGCTCAATTCATGCAATGTATAGTCGCAGTAGATATTTATTTATACACAAAGTTATAGGTACACAAAGTTACAAAATACAAAAACAATACAACATGCTAAATGTTATTTTGATTGTGATCGCGACTGTCAGAAACGTTAGACAATACGGCCTAATTTGTTTCCACGCAAAAACAAAACGTAACGTCTACCGCTTCTCGTCTGTGTCAATGTCAGTGTATTGGGGACCAGTAATGCTCGACCCTATACTGCTCAGCCATCACTGTACGACCTGATAATACGAACTCATTTTGGATTAGAATTATCAAGTCGTACAATATTAGGTCGTGCATTATTAGGGGGTCCAAATTTTTGCTCGGCCTGTTAATACTCGACCTGTTATTGTACGTCGTTATAATCGGAATCCAATCGAATCGAATGACCATAGATTTGTGTTAGGTCCAATTGTGACCACAATGCGCGAGCCGAGCGAGCGTAGCGAGCGTGCCGCGGCAGCGGCCGGTGAAGCGCCAGGACCAAATTAAGTTATTTTCTACTAAATTTATTAATATTCGGTGTACACGAAAAACTTGATCAATCGTGCGAATCGATTTCTTGCTGTCAAAAGTGTGCTCCGATTATTAGGTCGTACAAAATCAGGTTGTCCAATAGCACCTTGAACATTATCGGTACAGGGTGATAAAGCTCGACCCGTGTTCCAAGTGACATGTGATTGAATTATCAGGTCGTACAAAATCGGTCGAGCATTGTCCAGGTCGTACAATAACTACACCCAGTGCATTGTCAAAGTCAAAATCAAATCAAGTCAATCAAACGTTTGTTTATAATTCGACTTGTCTATTTTCTCCTTTCGACGTTTTTCCATTCGTTTAGTTAGTTTTAAATTAGTAACGTTCTAAAATAATGTTTTAAATCTACTGAGAATGAAGTAAAGCAGATAAAATAATACAAAAGTACCGCACAATGACTGCTTTTGAAAATCTTTCAACATCACAGGTAAGCCTGCTTCAATTGTTTTTGTCATTGTACACCTAATAATAAGCACGCTTTGAAGCTTTTATTATCATCTCTGCATGTTTACTAAGATGGAATGGGTTCAAATATAAACACAATAAAATAGTAAACAAATCAGCTGCAATATTGTGCGAATCACATGTGACTTTAACATAGCGACATCTGTGGATGAATTGTTGAACTACGGCAACTATCCTTATTGTTGTTGGGTTCAACATTTAGCGATGTATCACAATCTTACTAGATGGCGCTGATTTATGTGTACACAAAATTATTTTTATTTTATTTCTGGAAATTTCACTGTTGTAGAAACTGCGTGCATCACTACACAAAGATGTCCGAGCCATTTGCACAGAATCCCTACATTTGTTAGGCATGACGATGACCAAGCCAGCCATGGATATAGTGGCAGAACTTATATACAGGAAACTCTCCGTATATGCAACAGACTTGGAAGCTTTTTCAAAGTAAATACCTACAAATTTTATTGTATCTTCACTAAAATCAGTTTGGTAGAACGGTTTGCGTGGTTGCTGTAGCTAGGGTTGCCATCTGTTCGGGTTGCCTGGATTTTTCATTGTGTGGAGGGTGCCCAGGAAGCGTCCAGGGGGGGGGTCACACAGAATTAGGCTTATGTGTGACCACAATCACGCCTGATGGTAAGTGAACATGTGGACGAAGATGAAGCATGCTTGCCAAATAAATGCCAATTCACCCTAGATTTGAAGATGGCCAGACGGGCGAATGGGGATTTAGTTGTAGTCCACATTTATCACCATTCCTATCTGTCATATGGCATAGCATGAGAAAATGATTATGAGCACCTGTGCATTAGACAACACTTCAGAAATATGTTCCACATACTCTTACTCCTGCATAAGTTTCAAGTTGATGTCATTGACCATTGAAGAGTTCCGTCCTGTGGAGACAGACCTGGCCACCGGTTTTGTATTGTCACAAATGCCAAATTTCAGCTCAATTGGATTCCAAGAAGTAGTCAGATTTGCAAATTATGAAACCATAACATGCGAACATATACCACGGAAAAATGCGAAATTCCTACAGAATGAAGACAATCAAATTTGTGCAGCAGCCAGTATTATAATTAAAGCGTCAAAAGTTTCGTTGATTGTTACCTAGGTATTGTTTATTTTTTAGGCACGCCAAACGAAACACAATCAACTCCGAAGACGTGAAGCTTCTTGTTCGCAGAAATCCGTCTTTGGTATGTACCTAACTATGTTATACCTCATTATCATCATGTCAGCCGTAAAACGTCCACTGTTGGACATAGGCCTCCCCCATAGACCTCCAGCCAGTTGCCTCGGTTGGTAGCGGCTTGCGTTCACCGTGAACCCGCGCCTTTAACCAGGTCATCCGTCCATCTCGTTGAGTGGACGTCCTACTCTGCGCTTGCCGATCCGCGGTCTCCACTCGAGAACTTTTCGGCCCCAACGGCCATTCTGTTCTCCGTGCTATATGGCCTGCCCTTTGCAACTTCGCTTGACTCGCGTATTTCAGTGACCCATGTTCTTCTACGTATCTCCTCATTTCTGATTCGATCCCGTAGAGAAACACCAAGCATAGCTCTCTCTATAGCTAGCTGACCAACTCTGAGCCTATTTATAAGGCATATAGTGAAGCACCACGTCTTGGATCCATATGTTGTACCTACTTAAGGCAAGGGGAAATCAAATCACCACATCGTTTTCTCAAAAAAGTTATCATGAAGGTTCACTATTAATCCTCAGCCGGCGACCACGAACACTATGCCAAGAGCAAGAGTGTAGCGACTTAGAAGAACTACAAAAAAGAAAAAAAGACAAAAAGAGACTCCAAAAAACCAATCATAATTTGATTGCTTAGTAGCGACATCTCTTGTCTAGTTCCGAAAGAGTGTGACGTCTCTCGATGAGAGCGGAACATAGAGGTCGCTAGTGCTGCTGCTTAAGTAGCGTAGTACATAAAAAAGCGACCCGGGATATGTATGCATAGGAAAAATTCGTGTAGATTCCTGTCCAGCGGCGGTGTAGGGGTTATAGCACGCAGCACGGATTGCTGAGGTCCTGGGTTCGATTCCCAGCGCTGGTCTCTTTTTCTGGTTTTTCTGTACATCCATGTCTCAGTTTCTCATTCGTTTATTCTGAGAGGAGGCCTGTGCCCAGCAGTGGGACGTATATAGGCTGCGATGATGTCTCAGTTTGTATTTTCGATATGGTTTCACGGGATACCCGTAAAAGTAACAAATTTGGAGTTGAAATAAAAAATACAAAAAGACTCCGAAAAACCAATCATAAGAAGAACTCCCTAGACACCTACACTACGAGTATATCTGGCTCATTCGAATATATTGGTGCTAAAGGCTACTCGAAACGGCATAACAATCATAACATCTACATATCCCTTTTTACCGTAGCATTCAAATATTAACAGTTTTCGTCGCCAGGTAGATTGGCTCCGAGTTATTTTAAAACCCAATTTTAATGTAAACTCAATTGTGCATGGTAAAATATGATGAATATCATTTATTTATCTCCTGTTTTATATTAAAGCGACACCGCATTGATTTAGCTTTAGTTTTGATTGCGATATGCTGTTATTATTTTATGAATGTTGTATTTATTTTAATAGGCATGCTATTAACCCTAGCCCTACCAATATTATTTTGGTTAAAGCCGCGGGTTCAAGGTGGACGCAGGACGCCTCCAACCGAAGCAACTGGAGGTCCATGGGGAAGGCCTATCTCCAACAGTGAATGACTGGACGTCCTACGGCTGATATGGTGATCATGATGACTATTACGTGCAAAAAAAATTTTGCGCGCGTTGGTGCTTATGTTTGTTTCTCCTTCACGCTAAAATGGGTGGACGGATTTGAATGAAATTCAGTATGTAGATAGCTTGCGCGTCTGGTATAATACATGACATACTTTTCATCCCGACATTTGCACGGGATCTGGATAAAATCTCAAAATTTAAATCGCTAGGAGCTTAGAGATGTGAGATTTTCCGCGGGTGTTTTTAACCCCCGACGCAAAAGAGGGATGCTATAAGTTTGGCACTAACGTCAGTCTGTATGTGCCATCATAGTTATCAAACAGATTTGTAATATTTCAACAGGTGATTGGGTTAGTTCGACATTGTACGAGTACATCTGTCTGTCTTGTAATCTGTACATCTCATGTACCCATTTAAATTACTTGCACAATGTCCTCAAGTAAAATATTTCTCTTCTACAGAAAACACGTCTAAATACGATACAGGCTTCGAATCCTGGAGCAAAAGACAAACGTCGAAAAACCGTTGCTACAACCAATTCAACAAGCAAATTTATTACTACGCCGATATCCAAGCCAAAAGAAACGCTCAGGCCAAATACTGAAGGAAAACATAATGATGGAGGCGAAAGTCACGTAAAGGACTTAGGTGAAGGCAGGACGGACTTAGGCGGAAGCGGGAATGATTTAGGTGAAAGCAGTACGGTCCTAGGCGAAACCAGAATGGATTTAGGTGAAACCAGGAAGGATTTAGATGAAGGCAGTTCTAAAGTCGGTGACTATTTCGAGAGTAGAATTACAGATGAAGTTCAAGACATGTCTGTGGAGGATACTATTGATCTAACTTTTGATTGAAATAAAATAGCCTTTTCTACTGAGTTTTTGATTTTATCTAGTAAATAGGTAGGTCAGAACTGACTGCCAACCTTTGCTAGTCGGAGAGGCAGGCAGAGAAGAAGAAGAAGAAATATAGGTACCAAGTTGTTGCAGTTACGAGAAATTGTGGTAGAGAGGTAAGTACCCATTCGATTATTAGTGTGACCGTTGCATGTTGCATGACCTGTAATGTATTAGAGAGCGAATTAGAAAGTCTTTTGTTTTACACAGAGGAAAAAACCATCGTTTTACCTTACAATAAAATGCATTTTAGGCTGGTACCTTATCCAAAGATTTGATTGTGAGAATGATGATTGTTATGATGATAAAATATAGTGGTTCTATATTGGCTTATGTTCCCGCTCATTTTGGTTCCTTTTCTGGTCAGTAGAGACGCTCCTCGGGTGCCACTGGGTCTGTGGTCTAGTTATTGGTGTCTTGTTAGTGTACATAGACGGTTGTGAAAATACTTACCGACCTTACTTATCGTGCAATTTTCATTAATTGTGAGGCTCTAAATCCAACGAGTTTGTAGTGTTCAATCGAGCGCCGCAATGTAATGCAACGTGCATGTTTTTCTTGCAGTTCAATCAAGCTACCTTTGTTTACCACATATTAATTTATACTTACCACATTACAAAAAACAATCTTGCTTTCTTAAATACCTGTTAATTAAGCTCCAAACGACACTAAAGCCTAAAATACATTATATAACCAATTAAAAAGTAGATGGAAATATATATCCGAACAGATATGCATTAAAATGAGCAAAACAACCGCGCGGTGTCCGCGGGCCGTCGCCAAAAAACTCGTTATAACGAAACACAATTGCTGGGGCGCAGGGAAAACTGCGGAGTTGCCTTTTAAAGTTATATCGTCAAGTGACTGGTTTTTCATGCTTTTTAAGGTTCCGTACCCAAAGTGTGAAAACGAGACCCTATTATTAAGACTCCACTGTCCGTCTGTCTGTCTATGTGTCGTCAGGCTGTATCTCATGAAACGTGATATATAGACAGTTGAAATTTTCACAGACGATGTATTTCTGTTGCTGCTATAACAACAAATACTAAAAATAGAATAAAATAGATGTTTAAGTGGGGCTCTCATACAGCAAACCTGATTTTTTGCCGTTTTTTGCTAATGTCTAATGTTGTATAAATAATGGTACGGAACCGACTCGCACGTGGCCGCCTTTTTAGGGTTCCTTAGTCAACTAGGAACCCTTGTAATTTCGCCATTTCTGTCCGCCTGTCTGTCCGCGGCTAAGCTCGGCGACCGTTAGTACTGGAAAGCTGTATTTAGCATGAATATAAATATCAGTCACGCCGATAAAGTGGTAAAATAAAAAAAAAGTTAGGGTACCTCCTAAAGTGGGGATGATTTTTTTCACTTCCACCCTATGTTGTGGGGTATTTATTTATTTAGGTTTGCCAACAGGTAACATACCGTAAAACATAGGTATACAAACATAGGTATAACAATCGTAGGTATCGTTGGATAGGTAATTGAAAATGAATAAGGGTTCGCAAAACCATTTTTTTTGATAAAGTGAATATTTTCGGAGATATTCACTGTGAAAAAAAAATGTGTCCCCCCTTTTAACTTTCGAACCGCACGTCTAAAAAATATGAAAAAAATCACGAAAGTTAAGCTTAATGAAAACTTTGTAGGAAAAATATTTCTAAACTAAGATTGTAATTTAACCGCCACTTCATGCATTTTTTCTTGAAGTACCTATTAGGCTATTAGAGCACGCTAAAAGTATCTTAATTACCTCTGAAAAACCATCAACATACATACTAGTTCTAGTCTGCAAATTGTTAGGTACCCCATTCGCCGATAGATGGCGCTGTACCCCTGCCGTTGAAATTCTACTTCGCGCTGGAATTAAGATCCTCAGCAGTGTTCAGTAGCTATGGATGGAACGTTTACTTTAGATTTGGCAATTGGAACCAGCTTCCTGGGGCAGTGTTTCCGGAGCGGTACAACTTAGGGATCTTTAAAAAACAAGCCCATCAGCCTCTCAACGCAACTGTGATACCCCTCGTGTTGGCTGGTGTCCATGGGCGTCGGTGATTGCTTCCCATCAGGTGAATCTCATCCTCGTTTGCCCCTTTTATATATACATAAAAAAAAACTAACTCGTTTCAGCAGTGGTGTATGCGTGAAGCGGTAACAGACAGACAGACTAAGGTAGTTTCGCATGTCTGACAGGTTGGATACAGCTACGGACCTATTGGACCTCCACAATGTAGGTAAAGCCTGTATCAATCAAAGTTTAAAACATTTCATACAAACAAACTAAAAAAAAAAGAAGGAAATTAAACATTGTAATAAAGGACACTCCACTCCACCCTTAGCCTCAGTAGTTAATTACTTCTATAAACGACAGTTAGAGGATAATGAGATTTTTGCAATTCAACAGTAGCACATTACAGGGCGCCGTTTGTCACCCCACTGCCCCCTGCGGTCACAGGGGGGTGTTATTAGCAGCCCACCAGCATTTTCATGTTAGCCTTCACAGGTATGGTTTGTTTATACAGATGTATACAAGGTGTTAATTAATAAACAGAAAACCTTAGATAGGTACCTCAACTCAAAAAGTATTCGTGTGTTTTGTTAAGTCGTAGTTCAAAACTACGCATAATTTCCAAGTTTAGTGTCAATACCCCTGACTTTGTCACTTCAAAGTTCAAAGTCTCAAAAACGGCTGAACAGATTTTGATGAAACATGTCTAAGAACCATCGCTAGAAAACCTGATTTCAAATAAAAAAACCGCATTCAAATCGGTCCACCTGTTTAAGAGCTGCGGTGCCACAGACAGACACACAGGCAGAGAGACAGATCAACAGACACACATAGCGGTCAAACTTATAACACCCCTCTTTTTGCGTCGAGGGTTAATTAAAATTCCTGTTTACTTACATACCTCTAAATGTGTGCGGAACCCTCGGTGCGCGCGTCCGACGCGCATTTGCCCGGTTTTTGTCATTTGGATATGTTTGGTAGGTAGGTACTTCGGCTAGCTGCTTCCCTACTAAAAGATTACCTAGTAAATAATGTTATTCCCATTTATATCAACTTTATCGGAATTCTGTAGTTTGGACACTGCTACGCCTTCCAGTTGTTTTTCGGTGAACTTAAAGAATTTCTTTGCTCACCCGCGATCTTAAATTAATTCATTGATATGGACCTCCGCAAAGTAACGCTTGATTCAATAAATAGTTTTTTCGGTGTTCTGCATTATGAACATTAGGTATTATTACTTAGACCTAACAGAACACCCGTAATTTCGGGCACGTATTTGAATATCGAAATTTAAAATATCTAAAGTTAAAACGTCGACGGTCAAAACATCGAAAATCAAAATATCAAATGATCTAAATATATCTACTATCATTATATCGACGTCTGGAATTCCTAAAACCGAAATATCGAACGGCTAAAATATCGAAAGCTCAAAATATCTACAACCGAAAGATCGATATTATGTTAATATCGAGGCACAAAATATCAACCGTCAAAAAAACAAATATTAAAATATCGAAAATTGAAATAGCGAAGTATATTTATTTATTTTAATATCAAGAAAAATGCATAGAACTCTATTCTGGCCACGGTTTAACCTTACCGCTCCTCCTCGCTGCGCTCGTCGTCGCACCTAATTTTTAGATTAGATTACTTAGTACTTACCTAGAATTTAAAACTGAAGTCTGATTAATTCGCGGGAGCGACCGGCGAGTGCCAAAGTTAAATTTCGTATCAGTAATCGAGTATTGTACCCTTCGGTATTATAGACATTCGATATTTAGAATTTCGACCTCAGAATCGTTCGACATTCTGATTTTCGATATTTTGACCGTCGACGTTTTAACCTTAGATATTTTAAATTTCGATATTCAAATACGTGCCCGTAATTTTGCCCGTTGGCCAACGAAGTTTGGACATTTTGCTGCATAGACGATTGTGTGCTGAGTGCATAAAATATCTATAATGCTACCTTACCTAAAAATATGTAACTAGAAGTGATAGCTAATTAGAAATCTAGCTTTTACCATGGTTAATACTGGCAAATGCAGATCGGAATGCATTATGCATCGCGCGAATATCAGTACACGGCTGCGTGGGACGAAGCGCCTTTACCCGACTTGTACACTTATCAGTTCGGTTCATTATGAGCTTAGCGCATATTTTGGATTTATTTATTTCGGAGTAAAATAAGTTTTTGGTTAAAACGTCGTTTTAACCATACCTACATGCATTTTTTGTCGAATTTTCTTGTATTCTTATCATCTAACTTTCATATGTACCTATATATACCTGTGTAAAAAATATTCACCCTTTTTTGGGTTTTATATATTCGCTGCCCTAAAGCGACGAAATACGACATCAGGGGGCTACTACGAAATTCGAAAATCGAAGTTCGTATCGTACCGTCCCTCTCACACTCGTATTAAATAGTATAAGCGTCAGCGGGACGGCAACATACGAAGTTCGAATTTTGCACTTCGCAGTATACGTAGTAGCTTAGACTTTGTTAATAGGGCCAGGCCAGGCAGGGCTACTACGAAACTCGAAACTCGAAGTTCGTATCGTACCGTCCCTCTCGCTCTCGTATTAAATAATATAAGTGTCAGAGGGACCGCACGATACGAACTTCGAGTTTCGAGTTTCGTAGTAGCCCTGCAGAAGTCGAAACGTGGTCGAAACATAGGAACACCAGCAGGCGCTTGGCTGGCAATTGAACCTAAAATTAGACTAGAATAGACAAAGGACAAATTATTTAGGGATAAAAATCCCTAAAGGGATAAATTAAAATACCTGAATTACTTTTATTTGTTACTTTTTTTTACATAATTTGAATTTTACAGGGCATTGGTTTTACTGTAGGTAATAGAAAGATAGGGTAATATATTCGTCGCTCTATATCTTGACTTTGACTTTGACTTAGAATGGCGTATATTTTGAGTTGAGATGCTCTTGATCTAGGAGTGCGATATACCTAACTACATAATGTACACTCGAATCAACTGAATCGTGAGTAGCTACCTATTGTGACCTACTGTGGAACCTTTAATAGAAAAAGTCAGAATGACGTCGCATTGCTCGACAAGGGAATTTATTATGACACTTACTGTGAGAACGTTCTACGGTAGGTCAGGAATCAAATAGTTCGACGGTAGTGTAGGTACCATCTGCCAAATATGTGGTCTTCCACCTGTCAAGGGCAGACCTCTGGAGGGGAGGTTTGACCTTAAAGGAGGCCTAGTAGGTTACTCTTTGAGTAAAACAATAAGACGTTTTAACAATTTTTTTATTAAAAATTGATCACAAAAAATAACGGGCCTAGTATGACAAAATTAAAAGTAAAAGTATTACGAGAATCTCAGGTAGTAGTTCAAGCGATTTTATTGAGAAGTCGGTTCTGATAATTCGGTCTCCCTGGCCTACACTTCCCTGGAGTCGGAGAGAAGAACCCGGAGCGAAGAGGGCTGGCCACAGCAGGGGGGCCTGGTCCAGCTGAGTGGTCGTCGGTGCCGAGGTGAAAAGAGGCCTTAGGGCGGCAAGACGAGTAGCAGTAGTTGATAATCTTTTGCATGTCACAAAACAATAATGCCAATAGGGTGTGTGTCAACTTGAAAGTTCGACTTTAGCGACATATTCATTTTTTTTATTATTTGACTGGATGGAAAACGAGCAAGTGGGTCTCCTGATGGAAAGAGATCACCACCGCCCATTTGATAGGAACTTGTTTAAAAATTGATAGACCACTTATTTGGCTGATGGTACATGGATTTTTCGACCCTCCCTATCTTTCTCCGATCTGTTGTTGTTACGTTTTCTCATATTATACGTCAACTAAAGAACAAAACGTATTCCCATTAGTTAACATTCCTAGCGCAATCCAATGCTTCTAAAACTAAACGAACAAAAAACCTTTCGTGACTTATTCATATCCAAGTATCCAAGCAAACAAGCCCTAGATGTCAATTCAAGCAAATCTGTCACTTATTGCAGCAGGGAGAACCGCTTTCGCTGCATTAACATTTTATTAGCATTTCCCGTGCGTCATTAGGGTTGAAATTTGAATATCTTTGGATCGGAAATGCACAAATTAAGCGAGTGATCTGTTCCTGTAATGAGCAGTGTAATGATGAACAAAACGAACGCTGCGCCCGCGCCGGCTGCTGAGGAAACAGACTTTTTAATATAGGTACCTACGTTAATGATGTTAAAAAAGAAATAAGTAAAGTCGCCACAAAAATATTGCCTTCCTGCAATATTTTTTTATTACAAAACTGAGTCATCATCATCATTATCCTAGCCTTTATACGTGCCACTATTGGGCAAAGACCTCCTCTCAGAGTGAGAAGGCTTGCACCGTACCTACTTCCCACGCGGGCACTGTGCGGATTGGGAACTTCACACAAACACACACACCATTGAATTGCTTCGCAGGTCTGTGCAGATTTCCTCGCAATATTTTCTTTCACCGTAAAGCTCGTGGTAAATTTCAAAGGTAATTTCCCACATGAAACTCGAAAATGTCAAGGCTAGCCTAGCACGTGAGGCCGGACTTAAACCCACGATCCTCGCAAAACCTATTCACGAAAAATTGAAATGAGCAAATCTCAAATTATAATTTAAATCAATCAATTAGGTCTAGTTGAATTGAAATTCCGGGATTTCGCAAAAATTATCTTAAGATTTCCCCAAAAATTACATCGTGGATTTCATGAACGTTGCACAGAAAACTCTCGTCTAATTCTGCAGGGCAGCTTAAAAGCCTTCTCTGGGAATGAGAGAGCTTGAGCAGTTTCTACGCGAGCCGTGCAGATTGAAAATTTCATTCACACCTTTGAATTGTTTCGCCGATATACACGTCACCTCCCAATTGATATTGTCTTTCACCGAACTTTCGTGACCATTTGTCTTTTATTTTATTCGACTGGATGGAAACCGAGCAAGTGGGTCTCCTGATGGTAAGACATCACCACCGCCCATAAACATTTGCAACACCAGGGTATTGCAGATGCGTTGCCAACCTAGAGGCCTAAGAGGATACCTC
The DNA here is from genome assembly GCF_025370935.1 of Choristoneura fumiferana. Taxonomy (NCBI): domain Eukaryota; kingdom Metazoa; phylum Arthropoda; class Insecta; order Lepidoptera; family Tortricidae; genus Choristoneura; species Choristoneura fumiferana. Next base: position 6,088,326 of record NC_133488.1, on the reverse strand, counting down.
AAGTGCCAGTAATTTCACCGGCTGTCTTACTCTCCACGCCGAAACACGACAGTGCAAGCACTGCTGGTTCACGGCAGGATTACCGAGCAAGATGGTGGTAGCAATCCGGGCGGACCTTGCACAAGGTCTTACCACCTGCACTCTATTTCTTAAATCCGTCTCTATTTCTTAAATGTCACAAATATGTTTTCTTTCTTTCTTTAAATACCTACTAATGAAATAAATAAAAAACTTCCTCCACGCTACTTGTTGGAATACTTATTAATAATGGCCGGCGCAGACGGACGGACGGCCGCGCGGCCGCGACATTAGTGATGATGCTAAATAGCGCGCGGTAGGTGCGCGGCCGCGAGTGACGCGCGGACGGCGGTATGCAGTAAGTCGCAAGTGCTGGTGTGTTGTAGCCCGGTACATACGAAGCAATTTTACAAAAAGAAAATGCGCGATTCTAAAAAAAACTACGAAAATCAGGGATAAACTTCATCATCAAAATAATAAAGTTATAAAGAACTCGCCGTTCTCGGTCCACGTAGAATTCGTTAATCACTATCCCGCGGGAACTATGCAATTTTCCTGGATATAAAACTATCCTATGTCCTTCCCCTGGTTACAAACTATATCTTACCAAATTTCATCTTCATTAAATGATTACTCGTTGTTTAGCGTGATAAGTCCCGTTTGTGTTCGTAAATAGGACTGAAAAGCACGAAAATTTAAAACATTATACAATACAATGACAGAGTCATTTAACACCAAAAGATAGTAAGCAGTACGGGAAACAGGTAGGTACCCTATATATATATAAAAAAACTTTCAATCTAATTCTTGACAAAAAAAGTTTATCATGAATACTCGTGGCATCCTGCATAAAGCGATCCAGTCAATAAGTCAGAAGCACCTATCTGCGTAATGTCTCGGAGCATTTGCATATTTTAATGAGCGCTGCTGTGCCTATCTCTTCGGGCTGCGCCTGCGTCTAGCGTAGCCCAGATCTGGACTAGCCTTTTCTAAGCAGCACCCTCGGATGGATGGTATTATGTACATTCCCACATAATATCATCATCAGCCGGAAGACGTTAATCATCATCATCATCATCGTCATCAAACCAGCCGTAGGACGTCCATTGTGTAGGACATATACCTCCCCCATGGACCTCTAGTTGCTTTGATTGAAAGCGGCCTGCAACCTTGAACCCGTGGTTTCAACCAGAGGGCCTACTCCAAAATTCGAAGTTCGTATACCGTCCCTCTTATTAAATAGTAATATGTGTCAGCAGGGCTACTACGAAACTCGAAACTCGAAGTTCGTGTCGTGCGGTCCCTCTGACACTTATACTTTTTAATACGAGAGCGAGAGGGACGGTACGATACGAACTTCGAGTTTCGAGTTTCGTGGTAGCCCTGCAGAGGGAACGGAACGACACGAACTTTGAATTTCTGCCCCGCTGGGCATCCGTCCATCTCGTTGGTGGACGACCTTCGCTGCGCTTGCCGATCCGCAGTCTCCATTCGACGACCACTGCTGAACAAAGGGCTTCTACCTAGAACGCCACGATGGCCATGGCCAGGCCTTCCAATATATGCACTGACGACATCACGAGAGTTACGGGCAAACGGTGGATGTAAGTGGCGTGTTGTCGTTTGTGATGACATTGGTGTCGTTCCACATACCTAGTTTATTTTTGTACAATTCGAACAAAACTGGGAAAGTAAGTGTCGAACTGTCGCTCCGAAGGTTTATAGTTGCATTGAAATCATCCAACCGATTTGGCGATTTAGACTGGGGTATAACTTATAACCCCCCTTTTTTACGTCAGGGTTTAAAAAGCTTTCTCAAGTGACTGTCCGGTGTTATGTACTCGTTAGTTACGTCCTGCAGCGTTTTTCTAATGAACTTTGACACTCCGTTATAATTACTTTCCATGCAAATAAGTTTAAAAGCAACCGAGATAGAATTTAAATTGCTACTAATCAGCATAATAGTGTCATGTTAAGTAGAGCCAGCCAGGTTTTATAAGTGGCGAGGAATTTAGAATATAGACTAAGGCTTAAGTTAAAAAAGTAAAGCCTCAACTCAATCAATTAACAGGTTACTGACGGACTAATTACGGTAAAGGAAAATATCTCTCTAGATATAAGAGAGAGAAAGAAATAGAATGAGAAGGCTTGTGCGAAATGGCGGGACGTATTTAATGTAGGCCGAGATGATGAATTCAATGATTAGTAATTCAGCAACAATCCAACTAGTTTTGGCATTTTCGGAAGAATTTTAAAAATATCATCTACATCGATACATAATAATATGATACCTACTTACAGTCTTTAAGGATCGAACTGTACATAATACCAACCCAGCAAACTCCAGTACCTTGTTGTGTAAGTCACGAACTTAATAATTTACCTTATTGATCATAATTTCCTGTATCTGCTGCCTCTATTAATGTATGTCCTCCGCCATTTTGCATTGTTTTCGTTGTACCTACCCCATCTCTATGAGGGTGGCCCATATTTTTTCTATGTGGGCAAATTCTTAAATGTCTGCGGCGGCGCGGGACCACTGCTTTTAGAGGTACCTAACTACTAAAATCAGTCGCGCTATTGGCCAACTGGCATATTAAGGCGTTGATGGGCAAATTCAAATGCCTAGGCAGACCATTTTGTGGTACCTATTTAGTAACTATTTTTTACGATTTCATGATCTAATGTGCATGTTTAAATCATGCACTTCTATTTTAATAAGGCTACACATACTTGTCACAGCATTCAAAGAGCTTATTTATTATATTCCTGTCTAGTAAATTGTACATCGATTGATAATTAATCTTCTTCATTAAACCGCTGTTCACATACGGGCGTTGCATGAGACCCATCGTATGACGATCTGGCGCCGAATGCGTATGACATTTTTTGGTTTTAAACTTAATGATTTATAAAACAGTGAAAAAGTTGGCTGGCGGTGCAGTCGTGTGCGTAGGGGCCGGGTGTAGGTTCTATTCTGACTAAAAAAGTACGTGGTACTGGTAGATAGGTATAAGTAGTTAAGTATAATATACTTACCTAACTTCGGTGTAGAAAAATAAAATACCTCAAAGCGACTCGCGCTCGACTCGTAGAAAGGGCAAATCGAAACCCTGGGAGGTGGTGATGGTGGTGCTGAAGAAAAAGAACCAAAGCTTTTGTGAAGAATAAAAGATTCGACTCTCGAACTGAATATATTTTTTTTATTCATTAATGCAGTATTTTTGTTATAAAAATCGAAGTTCATTTCATTAGAACAGATTCTATCCTACTACGAGTACCTAGTTAAGTACTATAAAATGTGAAAGTTTGTACATAAGTCTGTTTGTTTGTTAACTATCGTCACGTCTAAACCGCTGAACCGATTCAGATAAAATTCGGTATACAGAGTTTAAGTCCCGGGAAAAGACATAGGATAGTTCTATCCTGGAAAATTGCATAGTTCCCGCGTGTTAGCCATAAAACAATTCTACGCAGACGGAATCGCGGGAAACAGACAGGCTAGTATCTTATAGTTTCAGAGTTACCGATTCGGCCTAATTGGGTCGCCAGGTATGAGTATTAGAGGCAACGACTATACAACAAGTCAATACAATTACTGCTTCGTGATTAGAGGTTTGTGGAAGCGTTAATTAATCCGACGTCTTAGGTCTCATCTCTGATTAAACGCATTTTCGATACATATTTTTATTTGAATATAATATGTATCTTTTGACGAAATACCTACTGAACTATCTCGAAAAATAATCGTACCTACAAATTAACTTGTAGTTAAACTACCTACCTATCTGGTAAGGACACAACACAACATTTTGAAGTATTTTTTTTTTTCATTAAGTACTAGTTACTGGATATTTAAGAATCATAAAACTAGTTAGTAAAGGGAAACCGTGAGTAAAAAAAAAGCCGTAGCGATAGTAACCCTAATTATTCCCACAGTAAAGCTACCCCGACATGAGCGGGCAAATGATCATTTTATTTTTCGATTCGGCTGCGGTCCGAGCCCCGACTACCCAAGAATTAATAACATTGCCCACCGCGACAATCTACGGCTCTTTTTGAGTGCACCGTCATTTTTGTGCATTTTTTTTCTATCCGTCGATAGTTTTTTGCGGTCGTTGACCACCGCTTTTATGAATACACAGGGTTTTTTAATGGTCCGTGTTCTGTTCGCGGCACGTGGACGGACTTTGTTATTGCTTGGAAGCTTGAACTTAATTGAGGCTGGCGGAAGTTTGTACAAGTTTTTGGATAAGAATTGATTGTAGGTTTACTTCGGTTCATCATAACATTATCACACTTTACTTTTGACGTATTACGTGATCGTTATAAAAGTCTAATGAGACTACGATTCCACCAAAGATGTGCCAGGATGTATTGCAAGGAATATGTTTTTCATGAACCAATAGAAACGCTTCATTTACCTATCCCCATACAGCACAACTCTGGTGGAAACAGCTGAGCGGAGCGAGGCGAGGTACATGCAGCATTTCTATTGGTTCATGAAAAACATATTCCTTTCAATACACCCTGGCACATCTCTGGTGGAAATGGAGCCTAAAATATTAACATCCAGTCCTCGCGGTCACGCATTTATTTTTTTACTAGGTTCTGTAGATACTAATATGATGTTAATACTGTTCAATGAAAGCGTATTATCTTTTGTAATTTTATTATAGAACCGTTTAACCCTGGCTGCTGGAATACAAGTCTTCTAGACCCCCTTGCATCCGTTCGGTACCTATTTAAATTTGAAATATTGAAAATAGAACTGGGTTGAGTGCATAATCATTCATTTTTACTTTTTAGTTGTCTTTTTTGGCGGCGTTTGTTTAGGCGTTTTTTTGATTTGTCGGGGGATTTTTAAAATTTTAATTGAAGTTTTTTTATTTCATGGTTTTTAACTGGTATATAAAAACTGGTATTTTTTTAAGTGTACTAGTGTGTTGGATATCCTGGCTGCAGCATCAGCTCATCGTGTTGCCACCATTGCATTGTATGTAGAATCAAAAGGAATCAAACACGACATATCTGCTATTATTTTTTCAAGAGTATACTGGTGTGCTGGATATCCTGGCTGCAGTATCAGCTCGTCGTGTTGCCACCACTGCATTGTGTGTAGAATCAATGACTGCTCAAAATTAATCCAAACACGACATATGTGCTATTATTTTTTATAGAGTGTACTAGTGTGCTGGATATCCTGGCTGCAGCATCAGCTCATCCTGTTGCCACCATTGCATTGTATGTTTTTTTTATTCGACTGGATGGCAAACGAGCAAGTGGGTCTCCTGATGGTAAGAGATCACCACCGCCCATAAACATCTGTAACACCAGGGGATGTAGAATCAAATACTGATCAAAACGAATCCAAACACGATATATCTGCTATGGTTTTATCAAGAGTGTACCTATTAGTAGTTTTATTATTATTAGTGTTCTGGATATCCTGGCTGAGAATTCCATAATCTTGCATAGTCATATAGCATACCTACATGGGTGTTTCAAATTTTAGGTCTCAAATATGTTTGAAAGTAAAGTAAATACCCATTATGCGTCTAAGATTCCTACCGCAGCGAACAAAAGAGCTGATGATCTTGAAACGGCTGAACCAATTTTGATAAAACATGTCTAAGAACCATCGCTAGAAAACCTGCTTTCAAATAAAAACAAAACGCATTCAAATCGGGCCACTCGTTTAAGAGCTACGTTGCGCAGACAGACACACACACACACACACACACACACACATATACACACACATACGCAGACACATAGCATTCAAACTTATAACACCCCTCTTTTTTCGTCGGGGGTTAAAAACTGAAGACATGTGACATAATTTTCTACCGTACATAAGTCTATCGGACCGTCTGGCTGATATTGCTAATTTAGTTTGTCTTCAGTATTGTGATAATATACTGAGCGGCAAAAAATCTGGCCCTCAAATGTATGCAGTACTCGTAATAGATAATTTTGAATGTAGAGTGGGCCAAATTTTGTGTTGCTGAGTAGGTATATGTATATTCATCATCTCAGCCTATACGTCCCACTGCTGGGCAGAGGCCTCCTCTCAGAACAAGAGGGCTTGGGCCATAGTTCCCACGCGGGCCCAGTGCGGATCGGTAACTTCACACGCACCATTGAATTGCTTCGCAGGTTTGTGCCGGTTTCCTCAAGATGTTTTCCTTCACCGCAAAGCTCGTGGTAAACTTCAAATGTAATTCCGCACATGAATTTCGAAAAACTCAGCGGTGCGAGCCGGGGTTTGAACCCACGACCCTCTGCTTGAGAGGCGATAGGTCAAACCACTAGGCCACCACGGCTTAATCTTAATTTCTTACAATACCGGCCAGACGATCCGATAGACTTATGTACGATAAGATAACCTAAAGAACCAAAGTTGGAAAACCCTGGACTTTTTCACTTCAAAGTTCAATATATTAAAAACGGCTGAACCGATTTTGATGAAACATGTCTAAGAACCATCGCTAGAAAACCGGCTTTCAAATAAAAAAAAACGAATTCAAATCGGTCCACCCGTTTAAGAGCTACGGTACCACAGACATACACACAAAATTATGTCACAGGTCTTCAATTTTATGATAACACTATCAGAATTCTCAGGAGTGCAATTCCTTGTGTTTGTGTTCCCTGGTCGCTTCATCTGGCCGTTTTCAAATCTAGGCTGAATGGGCATTTATGGCGCACCATCTTAGTCCGTGTCTTCGCTTACCAACAGGCGTGACTGTGAACAAACGCAAGCCTCTGCGAAAAAAATCACAAGTATCACAACAAAACTAATTAAAGATGCACAACACACACCTGTTCCAATTACCCCAACAGCTCGCAAATTAAACGTCGACGCTAAACAAAACGCGGAGCCAATCGTTCATTCCGCAAACAATTCGTTCACTCATTCATCCGTTCACTCAACAACGGGACCGATCGAAAATTATCACTTTCGAGCACTTAAACGCAAATGTGTCGAAATACACCGCGTGGCGATATGGTATCAGGCAATCAGGGTTACAGTGGGCTAGGTTACTGAATTACATTTTTATTGCGGTATTTTGGCTTCGATTTTATCACTAGGTAGTTAACAAAGATGGAGTCCTTACTTTATTGTTAAATGGGAATTTGTTTTATTTAATCACGAAACTTTCTGTTATAATTAGACAAAATCAAAAAGAAAACGGAAAATACTCTGTAGGTATTAAGTTTCAGTCAACTATTACTCAGTACTTGTAAAACATAGTTAATATGTAATAGTTTTCGATTTAAGTACCTATCAAAGTATGTTTTTTTAAGCAAACAGCTGAGCTTATTGGAGGAGGAGGGGGGGGGAACGATAGAGGAGTGCTTATACGTCATAGTTTTTATCGCGTAAAATTGCATAGTTCCCACGGAACGGAGTCATAGGTAAAAGCTATTTTGATATAAAATACACAGGGACTCCTATCCATAGGATCCAGAGCCGTAGACTCTTGTTTATAAGTTTTTTATGCAATGATTTATTATCATTTTTTTTTCTCATTTAAATACAATAGGTACGTGACGACCGGATGGCCAAGTGGTTAGAGAAGCTGACTACGAAGCTCGAGGTCCTGGGTTCGATTCCGGGCCGGGGCAGATTATGAATAATACGAATGTGTGTTTTCGGGTCTTGGATGTTTAATATGTATTTTTTATATAAGTAAGTTTATCCATTGCCTAGTATTCATAGTATAGTCACCAGCATTAATATCTGCCACAGCGGAGCATGCAAAATTTTCTGACTCGTCCTTCCAGCCCTAGAAATAGAGTCGTATCATATATTTACGCACACTTGTTGTATCAGATATTTGGTGCTGGTGACTGCTTTGATTAGTTTGGGACTGGGTCAATTGGTGTCAAGTGCCCCATGATATTATTATTATTATTTCCTCCATTAAAGAGGATGGGGATGGGTGGATTACAGACAAAGGTTAGTTCTGTGTTTTCAATCATAAGCGGACCTGCCGTCCGCCACGCTATTGTGTTTATATTGCAGTAATCAATTCTTTGAACCCCCGTCAATGAGCGAGATGCGATTCCGCTGTTGTGTCACTTAACTGCTAACCCTATACTTGCTGAGCTGATCAGTTGCATTTGCAGTGCACTGGCGAGGACAATAACGAGGTAGAGTGCTGGTTAAAATTGGATATGTTTTGTTACTTTAACCCGTGACGTTATATTAAGTGCCGCCAGATTTGAGGTCTCACACACAAGAACATGCCGTGTAATGACAGCGGGATTTTGACATTCCCTCATTCATTTCATTCATTCTTTTTTTATGCAATCAGTTCTTCATGTAGCTGCGTGTAATCATTCACTTCAACTCTCGTGACACGGTACTATTATGTAAGTTTGACGTTATCTGTGCCTTTGGCATCATAGCTTCGAAACGATTGGATGGTTCTTTCGATAGGAAGCTAGTTTTACCGAGATGGTTGAAGGTACATTTCATCGAAATCGCTTCAATTGTTTATGAGATATTGAAGTTTGAAATGACAGTAGCAGTTTTTCGAGTTTGTTAATAAAACTAAAAAAAATGCACGGACGCGTCATACGTAAAAAAAGACATAGGCATATAATATATATATACATGGATATGGTTTTTTTTTTAATCGACTGGATGGCAAACGAGCAAGTGGGCCTCCTGATGGTAAGAGATCACCACCGCTCACAAACATCTGCAACACCAGGGGTATTGCAGATGCGTTGCCAACCTAGAGGCCTAAGATGGAATACCTCAAGTGCCAGTAATGACATAGACACAGACAGACAATATCTAAATGTTAAAGAAGTTCCGCGTGAGCAATCGATATTTCCCATACCATTTTAAAGTATTTAATTCTTCCATAATGACTATCGGCCGCGAGCCAGGGGCGCATATCTCGTTGGAATTAAGTCGCATTAGCATACGTAATGACTCGCCTTATCGCACCCTTAATTGCGACCTAATGAATCAAGTGCTTATTGACGCCGCCGCTAGAATAACGGTAAATGCTGCTTACGGATCGCGATTATAATTCTTGATTGCTTCGCGATTAGGGCTTTGATGTTGGCACTTTTGTCGGTTCGTTCGTCGAAAAACTGGCCAAGCGTGAGTTAGGCTCCATACAGATTGGTAGGTAAGGAACATCCTGCGGTAGGTGTAATTTTGGATTGGTTACCAGTGGTGTAGCGTCAGATATTTCCGTAAAAGCCGGAGCCAAGATCGCATGCACCTAAGTATTCGTAACGAAAACGTGGAATTTTGGCACGTGAAAAGAAAGAAATATAAAACAAGAAAATTATTTGATTATCATGATTCCGCAATCGGTAGAACTATCGTTATGTCATAAAATTTTGTTTTAACAAAATCATGATCATGAGAAGTTAAATAGCATGAAAATAATAAGGTATTAAGTACTCGTGGTCAAGAAAAATAGTCAATTTTCGTTACGTTTTGGACGGAAATATATTTTTTTTTTTTTTTTAAGAGGGTTTAAATCAATTATCTCATTTGCGACCTTGAGAGTTTATATCGTGTAATATAATAAAAAAAAATTAAACCTCTAGGTGTTATCAGTTTTTTTTATCAGCGTTCCAAATTTTAAACGTCCAAATTGGTCAAAATTCGCGGCCTTACCCAAATAATGTCCCGTAGTCCTATTTGGGCGGCCGGTGGGCCACTGTTGGTTAGATAAACAGACAAAAATATATATTTTCTCAAAAATGTCCGTTAAAGTTGACATTATTCTTTACATATCAGAAGGTGAAGTGCATAGTTTATGGTCAGCGAAAAATTAAAAAGTTAAAAAAGATTGCAGGCGCGCTAGCTCGATAATAATGAATTAGCGCGCCTGCAATCAGTCACATTTTTTTTTTAAAGTTAAAAAGGCCATGGAAATGTTGGCACAAGTCGTATACAGCCAAGTCGCCGGTATCAGATATTTTGTTGGAACTCCGGACTTTTTCTATTGGGTCTGAAATAGCTTGTGTTGTTTTCGGTGGAAAAATACACCTACAGTTTATTTTTAATGAAAAAGGCGGGAAAGCATAAGAAAAATATTGGAATAACATTAAATTTTATAATATATTTTGAGAAAAAGTTTATTCTATTTCAGAATTATTCACCATTTTTGAGAAAAGCTTTATATTAGTCTCGGCTGGAATAGCAATTGCTGGCTTCGATTAGTTAAACGGACTCGCAAGCTCGTCCGTTTAATACTCATAGTCAGCCAGCAATTGCCTACTTCCAGGCCACGACAATAATCTACTATTTTAGACATTTCTTATTGATTATGCTATAAAAGCTACCTTTATACCAAATTTCAAGTTTCTCGGACAACTATAAGTACTGCCACTGCCACTAATGCCTGACACAAAAGCGTGCATAAATAGCTGATGACTCTATTCCTAGGGTCGGTAGGATGTCGGATATTTTTCCATGCTCCGCTGTGACTGTGACAGACATTATGCAGATGACTGTACCTTATAGGTTTTGACTTCCCGGCAATGGAAACACCGCTTTTAATGACTCTTTCTTTTGGTTACGTTGACTTAAAAGTTTTTTTTTTATTGTTCCAAGGGGTCGCCGACCTGAGTATTTGTAATTAATTTCAGCTGGTTACCTCACGCTTCTTGAGAGACAAACAAAGTGATTCTAAAAGGATTCATTTTTGCCGACTGAGGTACGGTACTTGGAAAAAAGATTTATCTTTTACTAGCAGTTACCGCGACTCCGTCCGCGCGGAATAAGTTTTTCGCTATCCCGCGGGAACTATCCAATTTTCCGGGATAAAAACTATCCAGTGTCCTTCTCTGTGACTCAAACTATCTGTACTTATAGGTACTGAATTCTATCTAAATCGGTTCAGCGGTTTATACGTGATGAAGTAACAAACAAACAAACGAGTAACCAAACAAACGAGTAAACAAACAAACAAGACTTACAAACTTTCGCATTTATAATATTAGTGGGATTTTAGTAGGATTTTACAAGCTCTTTTGCTCTCTGTCAAAAAAAGGCGGTCCTTTTTTTGTACAAACTTCAAGTCATTCCGATAGCTAGAAGTGGATTAAATTCGACATACATACTTATAAAGGAACTTTGTCCCTCTGTCTGTCTGTCAAGATATTTTTTCTCATCAACGCGTGAAGGCATCATGAATCATGATTGATTAATATAGGGTCTTAAATTGTCTTGATGGACTCAAAAGTTTTTCCGACACTTGTTAAGGTAGTGTGGTCCAAGATGCTCCTATTGTCCTTATAATTACTTGGTTTCTAATGTAAATTTCACGTTCTCTCTCATCTTACCTTATAAGTAAGTTTGTTATCTAGTTCCGAAATGTAATCCAGGCAAATGGCAGCAGGATTATTATTTTACCCAATTGCTAGAACGAACTCTTTTTACTCAGCATATGCTTAGTGTATAGCCGGAAAAAAATTCTACCCCAATCCATACTAATATTATAAATGCGAAAGTGTGTGTGTTTGTATGTTTGTCCGTCTTGATTTTTGACATACAGATAGTTTATTGGAGAAAGAGGTACATAAGCTACTTTTTATTTCGAAAAAATGCACAGTTCCCGAGGGAACAGCGTGCGAAAAGTGAATTCCACGCGGGCAAAGCCGCGGGCAAAAGCTAGTATTTCATAAAAAAAGACACGCAAATAAACATAAGAAATTTAGTCACATCGCATATCATTTTAGGTCCTTTACAAATATCGGAAGCTTAATAAAGGTAATCGCTTTCCACGTGTCATAGATACAAAATGTCTTACGCGAAAAACTAGTCCCAATTAGGACTAACCCCGCTTTCTCACGTAATTGATTAATTTGAAAATCGAACGCACAACTCTTGCGCAGCGCCATAAACATCAGAGCTGACGCTACCGTTTTGCACAGTCCACCGAGCCGCAAGCAGGTTTCCGATACATTGCGCCGGTGGCTTATTAACCGCTGTGCAGTAGTAAGCTTGACCGCGCTATGAACAGATAATTCATTCGCCGCATCGCCGATCGCGCGCTTTCGTGGTGTGGTTGGTAGTGACGCGCTGCTACCGTTTCACGTCGTCGGCGGAGGCGCGTGCAGTAACTTTGTCGCGGCGTCTGTTGTTAATTTATTTAATTTGCGCACTGCACTGGCTGTAAGCGTGTGCGGTCACAGTGTATTTTTTTGGTTTATGTGAGCAAGTTCGCTTACTTTTTCGTGCATATGTGGTAAGGTCAATTTCGCAAAATTATTGAACATAAGGGCAAAAAAACCGTAGAACCACAGGCACGCGAATTTTCTGGTACGTTTGTCAGTAAGAAAGTATCGGTACATGTGGTTATCTTAGCCTTGGCTTCCAACGCATCTTTAATCTATAGTGATCCACTTGTTATGAAAAATTAAATTTGTAAATCTGTTTAAAAAAAAATATACCTCGTTGAGTTTCTTGCCGGATTCTTCTCAGCAGAGGTTTTTCCGAACCGGTGGTAGATTTTTTTTTGACATTCATAAGTGCTTGTTATAGCCTAAATTGAATAAAGATATTTTGACTTTGACTTGACTTTGACTTTGATTACAATTCTTATCACCCTGAATTAGTAAAACTGAAGTACCTACCCACCTACACTGAACTACAAAGCAAAGTTAGTCTACGAGATACGGTGTCTGTCTATCGTACCAGCTGTTCTTTGGATACAAAGAAAAGCAATTGAGCAAGTAAAAATCAGAAGACTCTTTGGAGAATCATTTTAGTTTCATAAAATCAGTTTTAAATTTTATCCATTTCCTGCCAGCGAGCATGAGCCAAAAATATGGATGGCTTATGTCTGCGCCTCGGGGCTCAAAATCCTGTCCAGTACCTACAACACATTTAAAATTTTAATCATACGCTAAAATTCTAGGTTGCAAAATATTGTGTTTTGTGTCTAGTTTTTTGGCTTCAGAACTTTGGTATTATTCCACGTCGTGCTGCCCTTACTACGCTGTGCCATTCCAATGGCCCGTTCGACCACTTATCATAATGTCTCGCAAATCATGCCACGGATAAATCCTGCCGCTGAAATTGCATTAACGCTTGTAATTATCTGCCGCTGATTGTCTATGACAAGATCTCGGTCTCGTAGATTTCACGATGAATGTGTTCTATGTTAGGAGTTTGGTTCTTACGCCATTTCAAGGTTTATGCTTGAAGAAAAAAAATGAAAAATATTTTAACTTGTTTAAAGCCGCTCACGGTGAATGCAGGCCGAAGTAACTGGAGATCTATGGGGGAGTCCTATATGCGACAGTGGACGTGCAACGGCTGATATGATAATTATAATGATCAGTCAGTAAAGATAGTCATTTAAAACTGACGCTGTGATACCAAAACTCCTGTCAAGTCACTTGTTAATTGTCATACAGGTCGTATAAGCTCAAGAGTCATGAGAATGTGTCTTCATTACTCCACGTAGAGCTGTCGTATTTGCCACCTTTGAGCGTAAACAATGATGGGTATCGAATACACCTCCGTTATTGAATGGCTACGTCGAGACTAGTTTACTCTAGCGATATTTGGATGTAGAAATATGCTTTCGCTTAACTCAGAAGCATGAAGTCTAATAAATAATAAGCCAATAGAATTAGAACCGGTCACTATTGTAGGTAAGGTACCTTCTTTTTGTCAAACTTTAAACCTAAAATTGTTAAACGGTTCCTAAGCGGTAACGTTTCGTGTGCTCTGCCTACCTCATTTGGGAATACAAGCGTGATGTTTGTGTGTATAGAATTAGATTTTTTCGAAAAATTAATTTCCAGGAAGCTGGAAATCATTTTACTAACTTTATTTGGTCCTAAATGCGTGAAATCCGTGTTTGCGCCTTTTCAGAAGGCGTGCATAACCTGTTTGGGAGCCTAATAATTACTCTTTTTTAGCGTCTAGTCTAGGCAACCATGGAAGATAGAAAAAAGGAAGAAGCTGAGCTCAACACAAGACAAGGTAAAAGGCAGTAAGTGACATAAATAATTGCCCAGTCCACTAATAATTATCTGATAGTCACAGCGCACGCGCAGCGTCATGCAGCGCTACAAGATATCGACTCAAGTAATTAATATCTAGGTTAGTGGGGTTAGGATTATACCATTTATTTATACAAGGATTTAGCCGCGATAAGTTTGGAGTGAGCTGAAAAAACGCCGTTGTTATCTCCAGGAATAAAAAGGTTATTATAAGAAATTATTATTTTATTAACCTAGTATTTAGGTTTAAAGTCATGTCAACAATACTGCGAACAAAGACGCTAGTCCGATCCCTGATGATACCAAATGTATCTACTACCAGATCACCATATCATCAAAACATGCCTGCAATTACAATCGCATTCATTTTTTTTTGTAGCGACATCTTATACCAATTGGCAGATAAAATCCGATTAAGTCAGTAGCATAGGAAAGGATAGGAGGGGTATGCCGTATTTTTTTTTTCTCTTTACCAAAAACAACAATCAACATCCGAATCCCATGAATTTTCCAATTTGCTCCTATGTCTGTCTGATCCAGATTCTATAAACCTTATCTTTTCGATAAATTTCTGAATAATCAATGTATTTTTGTCAAAAACACGATTATGACGAGACAAATCTCATTTCAATTAATATAGCTTCGGTTGGCGTTTGCCGTTTATGAATACGTGAGTATCTTTCCTTATATCACTTTGAAATACATTTCCAATTAGATACTAAAAGTGATCACGCAACTTGAAGGGTTATTCCCACTTGTGTCTTGATCCTCTAAGCTGTATCTTTGGGGTACAAATTCCCATGATACTTGCATTTTTTTAATGTCTACCCGTATTACCTGTCAATTTGGTATTCAGTACTAGGTATATTTGTTTCCATAACAATTTACTAATGGACTGGAGTTTTTTGTATCCGACATGATCATTTTTTATAATAATAATAAAATAATAATTTATTTATTTGCATAGAATATGGTTGCATAATATGGATGTTATAGGTTTTTTTTTTTTTTTTTTTTTATGGTATAGGGGGCAAACGAGCAGGCGGATCGCCTGATGGTAAGCGATTACCGTCGCCCATGGACACCTGCAACACCAGAAGAGTCACAAGTGCGTTGCCGGCCTTTAAGGTAGGAGTACGCTCTTTTCTTGAAAACTTGAAGGTCATAGCGGTCCGGGAATACCGCAGGCGATAGCTCATTCCAGAGTTTTGCTGTGCGAGGCAGGAAATTTCTGGAAAAACGCACAGTAGAGGACCGCCAACCATCTAAATGGTGAGGATGGAAGTGTTGTCGCGTAGGTATACAGTTTAATGTCCAGGCACATTCTGCTGCCCATGCAACATACAAATATCGAATATTTATCTTAGTCTAAGGCCTTGAGTATTTATCTAGAAGTCTAGAGTTACATTCAGTGTCAAACTGGTTATACTACAGAAAAAAAATGGCAATGTCAGTAGAAATATAATGAATATGAATTTCAATATGAATACAATAATTATTATATTAAATATAATGACCCGGATAACTCACGTCTTAAATCGAGTTTAGCTCGACATGTTTCGGGCTAATCCGTAGCCCTTCGTCTTCGGAGCAACGCAACTCAGCGGCTGCTGCAACACACGCGCTGCGCGCGGTGTGTGCGTTATCCGGGTCATTATATTTAATATGAGTGAGTCTCACGGTAGTTTCTTGTTCACAATAATTATTTATCAGAATTAAAAAATAATTTACTGAGTAAAAGCAATGTTGTATGAGATACTTGTCAATGTTTAATACAAACGATTTGTCTTCTTTTCTTCTTATATATAACATAAATGGTTTTTTCTTTTCCCACAATAATTACGCGTTCAGTTATGTGGGTGCACACTCACCGGGGTTCAGCTGAAAGCCAGCTGCAGCTCTGGTTACAGGTCTATGGCACATGCTGAGCTGAGTCCTTTTGGCATCACACTACAGCGAAACGTCTCTAAATTTTCTACCTTTTATATTATTTTAAATTATATTCATTCTTATTCCATCATCTCCGTTTCGTAAGGGGCAGCTCCACCTGTATGTTGTTAATATTTTGGTCATTCGCACAAAACACTTCGCTTCATTTTTTTACAACGCGAACTACGATAAGGACTGCTCCTGTTCTGTTTCCCGGATAAATACAAGTACCTGGGCGACCGAGCTTTGCTCGGGTTAAAACTCGATAATAAGCGTTTTCCCAGAGATAAGACCAAGCTAGATCGATTTGTCATCACCGAAAACCCCCATACCAAATTTCATCAAAATCGTTGGAGCCGTTTCCGAGATTCTGATTATATTTATACAAGAATTGCTCGTTTAAAGGTATTAGCACTGTATTAGATAGATTATTAATATGATACCTATATAGATAGATAGATACAATTTTAGGGCTATTCAAATCAGTGAGGCCTTTGACCTCATTTGCATCAGGAGAGACAGAGGCCATCGCTGCCTGGTCAAGTAAAATTAAACTGTATGCAGCGACGATCCACTGACCTACCCCTACCTAAGCTTGTATCCCGGGAAGTACAAGTGGGAATGCGAACAGCCCAACTCTTAATCGGCAACGCAGTTCTAAGTAGCTACCAATTACTTAAGAGTGGACAGTAATAATTAAATCGTAAATTATTTTATATTATATATCTTAAGCAACTTGAATAGTGATATGGAGCAACAAGTGCAAAGCAATGATGATTTAAAACCTAGTTAATTTGTTCAACAAGTATTTTTCTTGTTAGTCTTGTTTCTTGTAAGTTAGTTTTGGCCATATTACCCCGGCCGTGGTTGAATTAATCAGAGCTTGAAAAGGCAGAGCTATTCTTATGTCACTTTGCTGTCTGCTGTAGATATTAATATGGATACACCCTGAAAATAAATATTAAAATAAAACAAAACTTTACTTATTATGATTACTTAAAGTACTGACTAAGCTTTTAAAATTTATTTTAAAGTTTCTGTATAGTTGTAATAAATGACTATCAGTTTTTTCTATATTCCTCGCCTATCTATTTATATCTAGATAGAGAAAGATCATGAGACAACTAGGGCCTACTAATGTTTCGGCGAAAAACGTTTGGCAACCTGATTCATTTCGCAACTTTTCATTTCCCAACAGTGTAATATTTCTGTAATTATATCCAAAAGATTATAAAACTAACCTAACCTAAAGGTTCTTCTGATGTCTCTAAAAAAATCCTGAAACATTTAGTTTTAGAGTTTGCGAAATGAAAAGTTGCAAAATGAATCAGGTTGCCAAACGTTAGTTGCGAAATGAACGGATACCGAGAACTAGGTACCTACAAATGACAGGGTATATCCATGTTATGCAAACCCTTTTAGTGCTCTGGTAATGACAAGAATGAGTCGTGAAACTTTAAACAATAATGATGTAAGTATTTTAATTAAGAGGACATATTTAACAAAGAAAATATGTGAATTCGGATGTAAAAAGAGTTTAAGAACTCTTAGCCTGATCTCATGTCTCTTTATCGGGATCCTAGCTTTTCGCCGAAAATATTCCCAACTATTTCATATGGACGAACGATTTTTTTCTGAAACTGTTAACTATTTTTATGTATTTTAGGACTATCTTATAGAACCGTACCTTTAGGTTAGGTTAGTTTTATATATTACAATCCTGAAGTACATACAGTTTATAAAAAAAGTTCGTCCATATGACACAATTGGGAAATATCATTCGAAAAAACTATTTTCGGCGAAAAATTATAGAACACTCTTTATCATTTTAAAACTAGATACGGTCGGTCAAAGTTGGTCTTTATGTACTTTGTGGAACAAATACATTTATAATTGCCACGTTTTGCCAAAATATATAAAGCGAGAAGGGTTAACTAAACATCTGCTTTTGCCTATACTATTATAACGCTTGCACTATTGCAACGAACGTACTAGAAACAACGTCACAAGTTACCCTACCACTGAAATCAGCCTCCACCGGTCATTCCATATTAACCCACACAAGCACACCACGCGTGTGTGCGAAGCCACCAAAGATCATAGTTATAGATACATCATTTATCTACACAAAACCCCTTGCACGTTGAGACTAGAAATCTATGCCCACAGAGAGTCTAGGCCGAAAATTATGGGGGGTGAGTAGGGTGGGTAAGGGGGATGCCGTCACCGAACTGATATGTGACCGGAGAGTCTTGTTCAACAAACGATGACGATGATTTAAGCTCAGCCGATTTAAGTGCATTAGGGAGGTAGAAGTCTGGCTTTCTAGGCTTAGGTTTAGATTTGAGAGAGCCAGCTATTATGGGGTAGCCTTGCGATTTATGTGCCGTCGGTTTGACGGGAGTCTAATGGTTGCCTGTAATGGCCAAGAGTGTGCGTAAGCAGAGGGGGGTTTGGATGGCAGCGCATTAGGCTAGGATTTTCTATGACCAATTTTTGTAGATCAGTGATGATTCCACATGTTTTCTACGGAAACGTGATTACTTTTATATTGTAGATGAGCGTCGATTGTTAGTTGTTTGGATTCCAGTGATATGCTCGTAATTTCTTCAGTCTACCTATATCTAGGTGACTTGAAATTCTATTATGCACTTAGTTGAAAATTATGTCCAGTGTCGTTGTGTCAAAAAAACTGCTTACATCAGTTACGATGTTCGATTATTTTTTGTATTTGTGTTTAAAGTTAGTTGCTTATAAAATACTGGCTAAAATTGCAGACTACTTTATCACACACTAGCTGTTGCTCGCGGCTTTGTCTGCGACGAATTCGTTTACCACTGCCTGCGAGAACTATATACAATTTCCCAGGACAAGAACTACCAATCACATGGCCTTCCCCGGGACATCGACCTTCTAATCTAAATTAGTAACTAAGTAATTAGGTAAACTACCTTGATTACTTCGAATAAAATAATTTTAATATACGATTTCATTACTATAGTACTACTCGTTATCTATCGTTATACATAATCAGAATCAGAAGCTCGGAAACGGCTCCAACGATTTCGATGAAATTTGGTATGTAGGGGTTTTCGGGGATGAAAAATCGATCTAGATTGGTCTTATCTCTAGGAAAACGCTGGTTACCGGGTTTTAGCCCGAGCAGAGCTCGGTCGCCCAGGTACTATGTTTAGAGTCTTTGCGCTTGCCAATGTATATCTAAACCCGCGTTACACTGCTTAGCAAACTGATTTTCATAGCGGACTTCCCACTTTAATTAACGATTCTGTGTGCAGCATTAGCAGATTCCAGGCACACAATCAACAATCTCAGAATCTCGTTACTTTAACAATTTATGCGCCAAAAAGCTTAATTAAACCTAAAGCCTAACTCCATCTCTGAATCAGCCGGAAAACAAAGCTTCGACATTGAATTTTTCTCGACTTAATCTTGTATTCAAATTTAATTATATCATTCTGGCGTTTGAATAAAAACGAATTCATTCCGTCCCGTCGGTGAATAATAATGTGTACGGGCGGCCGGCTTGATTTACAGGGCACCCACTCACACCGAAGGAGTGGGATGTAACTGGACTGATATTATCTTATCCTCGATGTCGCTGGCCGTTCTCCGGCACCCACCAAGTAACTGTGCGAGCCCACCTTTGTGGGTGCATGCGACAGACGTGTCCAGCCGTCCATTTTAGCTTAGCAAGTCTTTTTCCCAACGTCGGGTATGCGTGTTTTTGAGCGCAGCGTGGTGTTTCGGATTCTGTCCATCCGTTTCACACCGAATATGCTACCCCTATGCCCTAATGCCTATGCTATGTCCTAAGAATAATTTAATAATTTTTGTCTTCTTTTTAACTGTTAATTTAATGTGTTTTATGTTATTTTATGTTCAGTTATTAAACACTACATAATTAACTTAATAATAATAATAAGTATCTTAGGCCAAATTACACTAAGTAATTGACTTAGGCCTAACTAAGCAAAGCTGGTACTATGTGTGATAAACATACATATACAGATAAATATATAATCCCCTACTTCCCATTCTGAGAGGAGGCCTGTGCCCAGCAGTGGAACTTATATAGGCTGGGATATTGATGATATAAGTACCTACTTAAATACAAACAAACATCCAAGACTCAAGTACAAGCATTCGTATTCAATGTTTGTAGGTGTTTGTTACTTATTCACGCTAAAACGGCTGGAAGTAATTGAAAAAAATTTGGTATGTAGATAGCTGGACATCCGGAATAACGCATAGGTTACTTTTTCCCACGGGAACCACACGATATTCCCACGAAATCAGGATATAGTCTAGAAATTTCAACCGCTAGGAAAAACATGAAATTGGAATTCAGTAAAATCCTGGAACATTAATTCATCTGTATGTATAAGATGGCTCCATCCATCAGATTGGTAAAAAAAATCGATCGTCAGAAATATTAAAGCGCGTCAGATTCATAGGTAAATAAAACCGTTTATTTCCGGCAACACGGCCCATACAATAAATAGGTACCTTAAGGACTAACATATGTATAATCAACTAGCTGTTGCCCGCGACTCCGTCTGCGTAAAATTCGCTATGGATAGCGATCCCGCAGCACTACGTATTTTTCCGGGATACAAGTAGCCTATGTCTTTCTTCGGGACTCCAACTATCTCCATACCGAATTTCTTCTTAATCGATCCAGCGGTTGAAGCGCTAAACGGTAATAGACAGACTGGCAGAGTTACTTACACATTTATAATAAAACCCTGCTTTGAAATAATAAAAAACCGCATTCAAATCGGTCCACCCATTTAAGAGCTACGGTGCCATAGACAGACAGACAGATATACATAGCGGTCAAACTTATAACACCCCTCTTTTTGCGTCGGGGGTTAATCAGTAGTAAGGATAAAAACACAATAGGTATCTAAAACTAATTACGTGATAAAATGGCATGAGATAAGCCCGTTGAGATCCCGTCTCTGACGTCGCATTCATCTAAAGAGATTAAAGTAAGGTGGGTTAAAATTATGAGTTAAAAACATAACGGGTAAGAAGAGTGTATTTTAAAAATCTGAAGAAAACATAGTGGTATTCGAACAGTCACCAGCACCAATATCTGACACAACAAGCGTGCACAAATATCTGATACGACTCTATTTCTATGGCCGGAAGGACGTGTCAGATATTTTTGCACGCTCCACTGTGGCAGATATTAATGCTGGTGACTGAACAACACAATTCACGCGGCCTTACGACACGGTGTAACAGCCGGCCAGCAATGGAGATCAACAACTAATTTCTATATATCGTTGTACCAGGAAAAGCACTCATCATATTTTCATATGGAAACAGGAATTATTTATTACGTTTAGAATATTTTTGAAACGTTATTTGGATTTCGGACATTAGTAAGGCTATTTTTTGTTAAGGAAAAAAGTTTTTATTTTAGTAAATTCACTATTTTCATATTGTTAGCTGGGGTTTTTGTTAATTTTATTTGCATTTTCATCCTACCTGCGAGTACATGTGCGTATCAAACTTCTGGTCAATCCGATTGTTAATAGTTTATAAAATTCCAATTTCAACCAATTCAATTTATTAATTTAATTTTTTTTTGTTTGTTTTATATATTTAACCTGTATTACTCCATGTGCTGGAATTTTTTGCGAATCCATACTTAATATTATAAATGCGAAAGTGTGTCTGTTTGTATGTTTGTCCGTCTTTCACGTCGAAACGGAGCTACGAATCAACTTAAGGATCTTTTTACTTAAGGTGTATTTTGACCAAGATTGGTATCCAAGGTCTGATAAAGGGGCAGTCAGGCACGTTTACCATTTGGTTTAGGTAATGTGCTAAGTATTAAAGATAGATAATATTTAATGTATTAATTAAAAAAGAGGGTTTTGTTATCCCCTAAAACACAGTGAAACACAAAGTTATTCACGTACGTTCTTATTACATACATACATACATAAAAATCACGCCTGTATTCCCAAATGGGGTAGGCAGAGCACACGAAACGTTACCGCTTCGGAGCCACTTTTAGCAATTTTAGGTTTTAAGTTTGACAAAAACGGTACAATAGTGACAGTTTGCTAGCCTGTCGCCTGTGTTCTTATTGCAATAGACTAAAATAAAATTTCGATTACAATATTTTTTTTTAATTATTTTTACCTGAATAATCTTATTTCAAATTTGAATAATAGTTATAATTAATTAATTTGTGTACGAATTCTGATTAATTTACTTAAATTCCTTGACTGTACAATCCTACTAGTCCTACTACCTAATGCGAAAATTTGTGTGAGTTAGTGAGTGAGTATGTTTGTTACTTCTTCACGCTGAAACTGCTGGACGGATTTGGATGAAATTTGGCAAAAAGTTAGTTTATTAAAACATAGGACACTTTTATCCCGATATTCCCCACGGGATAGGGATAACATCTCAAAATAACAACCAGCTGGGCTTAGAGACATGTTTTTTCCTTTCCCTCAATAATTAAGCGTTCGGTTATGTGGGTGCACACTCACCGGGGTTCAGGTGAAAACCAGCACTGCAGCTCTGGTTACAAGGCTACGGCACATGCTGAGCTTTGGGCGTCACACTACAGCACAACGTCTCTAATTTTTCTCTCTTCTTCTATTTATGTTTTTACTGTGTCTTTGTTGTGATGTACTTAGTGTGTTTTTTATGTCAATAAATGTTGTGAGTTTGAGTTTGAGACATGAAATTTGGTATGTAGGTAGCTGGACCTCTGGAATAATACATAGGCTACTTTTATCCCGATATTCCCACGGGATAGGGTTAAAATCTTGAAATCTCAACCGCTGGGTTTAGAGTTTTGAAATTTTGGACAGTTGCTCTTAACACAACTTCAATAAAGACCACGATGTAAATTTTGGGAATTCCCAGGGGAATTTCGTAAAATCCCGGAAATAGTAAAAGTACCTAGCAGACTGAATAGTTTACGCGTGCGAAGTCGCGGGTGACCCTCTAGTGCTATTATAATTATTAGAACTAACGTAAAACCCCGCCAGTGTGAACGACGCGTTACTCACAATCTCGACAAAGGACACTCCCATTTATGTAATACTCGTCAATAATAATTTCATTAAAATGTAGATCTAGTTAAAAGCATTTTTTCTGATTAATTTCCAGTCGCGGGCCCGCTCTTCTTTTTTTAATTGAATATCAGGCCACTTTGATGGCGAGCGAGGAAAGGGTTGAAAAAAGTTCCCTCATTTGAATAAAATAACAGCACTCGCACTTTGCATTTACGGAGATATTTCAAATTATATCTGGACTCTTTTTTTGTTTTAATTTTTTTTGTTACCCGTATTTATTTTATTTTTCCATCAGCTCCCGTTTAATTGGGTTAGGCCTCCAAATCGAAAATGTCGATCGAGTTGTAATTCAATTTATTTTTGTTTCTAATGGAGTTCGGTGCTTTATATTTTTTCCGCTGTAATTTTGAATAATTCACCTATTAGGGTTAGGTTGGATCTTGCTGGTCCGAGCGGGAAGCGATGTCCTGACGAACGCCTTTACTGAAAATTTTACATCATACGTTCTACTGCTGGACACAGGGTTCCTTTTACAATATAGGGCTTTGGCCGTAGTTCCCACGCGGGCCCAGTGCGGATTGAGAACTTCACACACACCATTAAATTGCTTCGTAGGCTTGTGCAGGTCTCCTCATAATGTTTTCCTTCGCTGTAAAGCTCGTGGTAGATTTCAAATGTGGAAACTGCAAATGAATTTCGAAAAATTTAGAAGTGCGAGCACGGATTTGAACCCACGATCCTCTGCTTATAAGAATATATTGACGACCAGATGGCTTAGTGGTTAGAGAACCTGACTACGAAGCTTGAGGTCCCGGGTTCGATTCCCGTGTCGGGGCAGATATTTGTATGTATCTATCTATATAATTATATTTATCCGTTGCTTAGTACCCGTAACACAAGCTTTGCTAAGCTTACTTTGGGACTAGGTCAATTGGTGTGAATTGTCCCGTGATATTTATTTATTTATTTATATAAGTAAAATCATTAGGCCACCAAGGCTGGAAATGTTATAAGTACCTATACTATATAAATCCACGAATAACATTGACCTCACGAATACGTTAAGTAGTCTATTTTCTTTTCATCAATTAATGCTTAAGGGCCAATCAAATTTTTTACCGACACTAATCTGTCCGCGACATTTTTCAAACAATTGCAGATTTTTGTAAGTAAACATGTTTTTTCTGTAATTTAATAGATGGTGTACATGAATACATGCCATGCTACGTAAGTTTAACCTACCTTTAACCTATAACGTGAAATATCTTGTTGGAAGTACGATTTTTTGACGCCCAAAGTGTCGGTAAAATAGTTCATTGGCCCTTATATATAGATGTCAAGACTACATTATTAGTATCTATTAATAGCATACCTACCTTCGGCCACTAACTCCTATAATACAAGTTTTTACTTAGCTTAGGAGTTAGAGGGTTAACTGTTGTGTGAACATGTACCTACAGCAAATTGTTTCCTACATATTGTTATCTGTTTTATAAATATTTGTTGTTGTGCTTTTTTATATGCAATAAACTTATTATTATTATTATATTATTGTTGTCATATTGCAACATCAGATGTTTTTTTTGGCCTCTGTTAGTATGAAATTGGATATATGTTGTCTTACTTATATTAATTTGTAAAAATTATTATATTTCAACCATTCAACTTTAAACTTTTTTAATATATGTACATATAAACTGGCTAAACTCTACGTAACCGTAACCGAATACCTTTTAAAAAATACGCTGCAATGACAAAGACGTACCTACTTAGTACTATCAACGTACATCTTTATACGGCGTGTCCTCTTAAAACACCTCAAGACTGCACTCATGTTTGTAAGCACGTACATACTAACAATGACGTAGTAATAATGTAGTGTAAAGCATTATTAGCGATACACGCTGCAACAAAGCCGAGTCGCGCCGCGGCCGGCGACACTCCAGTGACACTTGTAGCGTATACGCTGAGTGAAAGTGTTTGATAATTGGCAATATTTCATTACTTAAAACTGTATATATACAGCAAAGACAATTTTTTAATTTGACTGGATGGCAAACGAGCAAGTGGGTCCCCTGATGGTAAGAGGTCACCACCGCCCATAAACATCTGCAACACCAGGGGTATTGCAGATGCGTTGCCAACCTAGAGGCCTAAGATGGGATACCTCAAGTGCCAGTAATTTCACTGGCTGTCTTACTCTCCACGCCGAAACACAACATTGCAAGCCCTGCTGCTTCACGGCAGGATTAGCGAGCAAGATGGTGGTAACAATCCGGGCGGACCTTGCACAAGGTCATACCACCAAAAAAAAAATTAGTTAAATTAGTCAATTTAGTTTGGTTTGTAGTTTGGTGTAGTTTGGTTAACTACAATCTTTCTCCTTGCTACCTTGTCATCATATTACATACCTAATCTTTTATTTTATTAAAATAGTAGCCTGTTGCCCGCGACTCCGCCCGCGTAGAATTCGTTTATCGCTTTCCAGCGGGAACTATGCAATTTTCCGGGATAAAACTCCTATGTCCTTCCCCGGGTCTCACTATCTGTATACCGAATTTCATCTAAATCGGTTCAGCGGTTTAGACGTGATGAGGTAACAAACAAACTGACTGACAAACTTTTGCATTTATAATATTATTGGGATATGTTTATTTTTTCATTACTAATCTTGACTCACTTCCCCTGGTCTGAGTGATTTGAAATTTGGTAGGTACATGTATTGGCAAGAGTGCCAATGATAATGCAATGAATTTAAAACAGCCTTGTATACCACAAGAGAAATCTAACGCTAGCAAAGCATGTGTTAATACAAAATGGAAGTAAAAAGTCGCGAGCGTTGGGGAAAAGTTTTTGAGCTTTCGGAAACATCACCGATGGACCTCAAGGGAATCAGATTGATAAGAATACAGCGGCGCATAGTAAAAGTCCTATAATTTGAGTAACCAAACAATTAGTTGTTAAAATTCACTGCACTAACTAGGATTTTTTCATGACGTATAAGTTTTACTTTTCATCATCATCATCATCATATCAGCCGAAAGACGTGCAATAATTAATAAATAAATTAAATATCATGGAACACTTGACACCAATTGACCTAGTCCCATACTAAGCAAAGCTTGTACTATGGATAATAGGCAACGGATACATACTTAAATTCATATTAAACATCCAAGACTCGAGAACAAATATTCGTATTATTCATATAAATATCTGTCCTAGCAGGGAATCGAACCCGGAACTTCAAGCTTCATAGTCAGGTTTTCTTGGCCGTCCGGTCGTCAATGCCAATGCTGGTCAAAGGCGAGAGGCCGAGGGTTTCACGATTTATTCTGCATTGCCCGCATCCATGTGGTTCATGCGACCTTTTAGATCGTCCGTTCAGCTTTTGTCCGGCATTTTGACGGCCTTCTGGTTGTGGCCAGTTTTATTCTATAATAAATAAAATAATAAATAAATAAATAGTTGACTAGGTGTCGTAATCGTAAAACTACTGACTTCAAAATTATTTGCCACAAACACAAACATTTTAACACAAAAAAAGTTTATAAAGCCAGTATCAAAATCAGATGTGCGCAGTAGAGTAGGCGAGAGCATTTAAGAGAGTGAGAAAAGCTCGCCACCCGGCCTATTCGTTTCACGGAGGGCGCCCGCCTACTTTTGTCTTACGCCGATCTGTGCAACTGCGTAACTCGCTTTTTTCTTTTTTTGAAAGTTTGTCGTTTTTAAAAGATATAAGCTGGTTAAGGCTGTCACTGTACAGAGTTTTGATAGGTTTTTTTAAAATGAAATGTTTGTTGTGAATGACAGCAAATCCTTCAAGTTTGTGAGTACCTACATAATGTGCGCGCATGCGTGTTTTTTATTTCACGCTACAACAGACAGATTTGAATGCAACTTCTTATGCATAGATAGATATATGATATGCCCACGGGATCGGGATGATAGGATATAATAAATAGTATATTTTGGTTGTGAAAGACCTGAGTACTTATTTGATATTAGTTTCAGTTTGATAATTCCACGCGTTCTTTAGGAAATGGGTCTTCTTTCAATTTGACTACTGTAGCCTTTTGAGGTAGGTAGGTAGAGCTTTTTCGGTTTACTATTTAAATATGAGTTTTAAGTTTTTGCTTAACAATAGCATTAAAAAATAATTAAATAAGTTTTACATCTTAAACAGCTTTCACATAAATAAAACAATTTAACACATTTAATTTGCTGGAATAATTTTTGCCAAAAAAAACCTTAGAAGAGACAAAAAAAATTTTTTTTCAGTATTATAAGTTTTGCCTTTTTCACCCCTTCCGCGAAACAATCTCAGAAGAATCTAGGGGTGAGGAGAAGAGTGGCCCTTGGGGTGGCTTGACACTCATTTAAGTAGCATATAATTCAGTTTATTTAGCCAAATTCAATCTGCAAGGGTTGGAAGGAAAAAACGAATGTATTTATGTACTTATGTTGGGTTGTTATGCCGTTTTATTGGTATAAATTAGAACGATTGTGTTGATTAAAGTGTTTTTTGTCGCGTTTCTGAAAACCTTGCCAGGATATAGGTTCTGTTATTGAGATGGTGCGAGAAACATGCTGCTAGCTTCGTTACAGTAAAAAAAAAGTTTACTCTAGGCCGCAAAAGGCTCTTTTATGTAACTTTTTTATACCACTATTGAATGTCTTCGCCGGTGTGTGCGGGTTTTCTCACGATGATTTCCTTCACCGTAAAACTCACGGTAGATTAATTAAATGTACCTAACTACCGCACAAATGGCCCAACTAACAGTTTTAGGTTTCTTTTATTTTTTTATTTTTTATTCGACTGGATGGCAAACGAGCAAGTGGGTCTCCAGATGGTAAGAGATCACCACCGCCCATAAACATCTACAACACCAGGGGTTTTGCAGATGCGTTGCCAACCTTTACTACAAAAGATAATAACGAGACCTTTACGATCAGAATCTCTTCCTGTCCGTCTGGCTGTCGTTTTCACATCTAATCAGGAAGTAAATTTCTCTGATAATTTCCTGACATTTTATGCGACAGTCACAAATATCTGTGACGCCGTCTCCGTTTAATCGAACAAAATAAACAGAGAGAGCATCTTAAAAATACGTGACATAAGATAACAGGAACTTGAGAGGAGAGAAACAGGTTAGGTAGTATTGATGTATATTTTTCTCATTTCATTTGAGTTGTCGATTTTAATTACAACTAATTAGTTAGGTTAAATATCCAACGAAAGCTTAATAAAAAATTATGACATAAGCGCTATCATGCCAATCGTCGCCAGCATTTATCCTGCTAAGGGCCTGTTTCACCATCTGTCGACTAACTTTAAGTGTCAGATAAAAGTAATGCCTTCTTTGTTTATTCGGACAAAACAAACAGAGACGGCATCACTGATATCCATCACTTAAAGTTAGTCGACAAATGGTGAAACAGGCCCTAATTCTAACAAATTTAAAAATGCGAAAGTTTGCGAGTGTGTATGTTAGTTACTCCTTCGCGCTAAAACGGCTTGACGGATTTGAATGAAACTTGGTATGGAGATAGCTGAAAATTTAGAATATCACAATAGGCTTCCACGTTATCCCGGGTATTCCCGCGGGATCAGGATAAAATTCCAATTCTCAACCGTTAGTTTTAGAGTCATGTCCCTAATTTGTATTAAGCGGTAATTACACTGCGTCGTTCACCTAATGCGGTCGCCGAATTTGATTCAAACTATCGGCGAACGAACGTCGTCTATACATTAATCTGTCCGTCTACTGCGGCGGCCATATTAAGGCGGTGGCAGCTGTCGCTCGCCGAATGCGGCCGACTACAGTGTTCTTTACACTTTTGCGGTCGCCGCATGCAGCATGCGGCGAACGACTCAGTGTAATTGCCGCTTTATGTGCAACGTATGAAATTCACGATCTAATTTTTCGGAATTCCCTTAGGAATTTAATAAAATCCCGGCATTTAAATTCAATGGCTGCATCTAATGGTTTACGCGTACGAAGCCGCGGGTAACAGTAGTATAGCTATATTTTAAACTAGCTGTCGCCTGTGACGAGGCCTGCGAAGAAATAGTACAGTATGCATCCAATTATATAAAGTCAGCACTAGCACTATCCAAACCTCTATCGATAGGGCACCCTTCAC